>NC_040907.2:143687527-143997157 GCF_004126475.2 Phyllostomus discolor
CAAAAGGATGAAACTAACTAGGCTCCTCAGAAATCCACTTTTCCTGCCTAGTCCCGTGAGATTCGGAGCACAGGACAGATTGATCCTACCCCCTGCCCCATCCCCCTCCACAACAACTCTTTGCTTGAGGGAGCACACCCCTTCCTACTCAGAAGGGCATGTCCACCTTCATTATCTAGAAAGCTCCATCCAGTGGCCCTCTCTCTCTGTGCTTTCCTCTTGTGTCAGCATCCGAACTGACTTTCTCCTACCCTCCTCTGAAGTAACGCAGTCCTTTCTGGGCTCTTTACCTATAATTTCTTCTCATGTCATTCAATCTTTATACGTTACAAATTAAGCATTTCAGGCTCCATTAATAAACGGGGTACATGTGCCATCAAAGCCAGGCTATTGATTACAATTAGTAGTTGTGCCCAGGCCTCCAGCTTTTCAACACTGGACTGTCTTAGAAAGCTAGATTGTGCACCAACAAATTCTGAATGAACTTGCTAATCATAGATGTCTTCTTCATAATCTCAAAAAATGTTTGGAAATGAACAACAACAGATCCCCCCAGCCCCAAAACTACAAATATTTAAATGTTATTCACTAAATACACAACTAATTTTTCAAGAACTTTTCAAGGATATAAGCAGATTTTATGTTTATCAGTGAATTATAGTTTTCTCTCTCCCATAAATCCAAGCATCAAAATCAATGTTATCATATTTAATTGCAGTTCCTCAAATTCTGTAAAATTTAAATAACAGAGGAGGTAATAACATTTCTGACTCATAGACTTCTTCTGGAGCCCATGTTAACAGGAATAACTAACACCCACAGTCCATTAACTACAAAGAGAAGGGAGATTGGTCATTGAACTGGAGTAAATTACACATTTGTTGAGTCATCTTTCAAAAGAAGAGCTGGCCACAGGAGAACCGTGTGGAAAAGTGTGAATGAGTCATTGCAAAGCTGTCACTTTATATGAAAAAAACAACAACATAACTCAAGTTTCATCTTCTCCTTATAACAGAACTGCATTCCTATACCAGCTACATCTTTATTTTCTCAACAACATTACTGCATGCCAAAGACTCATTAAAGCATGACTACATTCATCAGAGGGAAAGGTGGGCTTCACAAATCCTGTGTAAAGATTTTTGTGTTGGTCAGCTGCTGGCTGCAAATTTTCTGGGCTCTGTTTTTTAACTGACAGCCAGGATAGGTCCTTAACAATCAGAAACTCAGAAAAATATGTCCAAAGACAAACTCTCCCTATGAAGAGGAGTGAAAAGAAACAGTACATAGGAGGGGAAATTTTATTTTCAATATTCAGGACTTTTGTGCTTCCTTAAGAAGATCTAAAGCAAGATTCATTGCTTTTCCTAAATAAACAATGCACAGATGATTTTACTATTGATTAATTTATTTGCTACTTTTCTCCTTGCTTTACTTCACTCACAGCATCACGTGTCTGTTGGAAATGTCATTCACAAAATACAAACCAAGCACTTATTTTGTTACTAGTTCTTTATGTCTCACTGGGCCAGCATGCCTGGAGCAGTCATGCTGCAGAGCTCCTGTGCACTGGCCCTTTGCTCTCAACAAGTGTACTCACCATGAGGAAGTAACCAATAAGCAGAACGGGCATTAAGAGGATGATGAGGAGATAATCAAAGAAGGTAAATTTTTTCTTCACAGCATAATGCAAGCAGGTTCTCTCTTTCTAAAAATTAAGAAAAGAATTCTCCTTGAATAAAATATCTCATTTCAAATTTCCTATTTTAAGACTACCTTATCAAAAAATTTACTTTCTGTCTTTCATTTTTATGGTGCACATGCCACCTGTTTTTCTGTGGAGTATGTCTGCTGAAAAAAAGCCACGTTTTCACTGATTAGAATATTGAACGGAGTACAGTCTAGAGGAGAGGCTAGGAGAGGGCCATGAAAAGGTAACAGGTGGAATGTACATTTTACAAATCATCAGAAGAAGGATTCTCACACATTTTAGTTTTGGGGAACAAGACATCAAGATATAAACATAGGACTGAATTCAGTATAAAAATCTATAGTTATCTCTTAATCACCAGTGGTATACAGTTACCCATTTTGTCGTTTGTTCATTAAAGAAATCTTAACCACATGGCAATTTTTCTGTTTCTACATGCATACAGAGAGTGTTCGAAGAATGGAAATAACTCAATTAAATTATTCAAATACATGAATATTTATCAGGTGATAAACTTAACTTTCTAGGGATTGTAAGGAATGTCAACCACGGGGCCTCGGAACCAATGCAGGGAGATAGAAGCACACGCAAATAAGTCTAACGCAGAAAGCCGCTGTGGCTGGAACGCCAGCCAAACCGATGGGGAGAGAGGGAGGGCCAGAGGAAAGAAGGAGGCTAACTTCTGCTTGGGGGAGGCACTGTTCTTAAATGAGTCTTTCCGTTTTTCTAATATAAAGATATACATGTTCCCTGTAGAAGTTTTGTAAACTAGGCCAGAAGTTAATAATAGAATGAGTTTAAAATCACCCGTTAATCAAACAGCCCAGAGTTAACTGAAATTTTAAAATGCAGGTTCATACTGCATCTGCAAAATTATATATGTTTTTTTAAATTAACATTTAGAATATGTGCATTTTCCATGCCATTTAATGTTTATACACCTATAACTGTAAAGAATGTTTGTCTTTCTGTTGACCAGAACTGTTGTGATTTATTTAGCTAAACCTTACCTGTTGGACATTTGAGTTTTTCACTTTTGATCTCTATAAATAAGACTACACGAACACCCTCTTAAAGGTTTGTCAACCTTTCTAAATTTGTCTTCAACATAAGTTTCTAAAAATATAATTCCAGGCATGAAAAGTTTTAATGTTTTTCATATTGTGCTACTAAATTGTGCTCTAGGAAAATGATAATGATTTAAACTTCCTTCCTGATCAACACTTGGCTTTCTTTTTTAAGCCTGGTCAATTTGACAGACCAAAGTATAGCCATATATGTATATCTGTATCATTATCTATCTTTACATTTTTTAAAGATTTCATTTATTCTTTTTTAGAAAAAGCAGAATGCAGGGAGAAAGAGGAGAGAAACATCAGTGTGTGAGAGATATATTAACCAATTACTTCTCACACGTCCCCATTTGGGGACCTGGCCCCAACCCAGGCAAAAGTCTTTTCCAGGATATTTGTAACACGAGAGGATCCCAGGAAGCTGCATCAGGTTCTCTGCAAAACAGAGATAAGGGTGTCTCCTCAGCCCCGTCCTTGTGTTGGCAGGCGTCTCCCTCCCTCAGCTTCCTAACAGTAAGTCTCTTGCGAGAGGATGTGGACCCAGCAACATCTGTTTTTGCCACCCCCTCTCACTACAACTCCACACACCTGGTTCTTCAGCTGGGAGATCATGTCGTACTCTAAGCTGTAGATCTGTTCAATTTAGAACAGGCATGACTTGCTTTGAAATCCAATCAAGCAAAAGATAATAATAATAATAAAAAATAAAATTATGTATATATTTCATATATATATCTCACAAATAAGAAAGTTCAGCACCGGTCTATTTTTCTGATAATACATTATTGCTCTAAGTGGGTTGGTCTTTAAGCTAACTTGGAAAGGGCAAGTGGGGCCCTACAAGCTGTTTTTCTTCACTGAATATTCATGAATGAACACAAGGCATTCATAATTACTACAAATAATGACTTTTTATGTTTACTCAGGGTACTTTAAAGGTTGCCTTTACTAGGATGCAGGCTCAGGAAGCTAACCAAAGGGGTTCTGAAAGGACCTTCACAGCAACGGACACATATTCTGCTCTTCCTGACTGAAGACTCCATGTCAGCTAATGCTGCATTCTCAATGCTTTTCTACCTGGCTTCAAGTAACCTCTGGTTCATGAGCTTACTCATCCTTGTCAACTTGTTTTACTAGCATTCTTTCATTCTATAAGCAAACAAAAGGACCTTCTAAGGATCAGTATATTGACATAGAAGGTAAAAACCTAGCTAATGAAATAGCACCAGCAGGTCAATACTTTTCCCCAGGAAATCTTTCCCCGTCACTTCTGTAACAGTGGCGAGGAGCTGGCAGAGAAGGGGGAGAGGGGCCGAGAAAAAGCATAGGAAGGAGAAGGCAAAGAAAGGAAGTTCTATCCCATCGAAAGAGTGAACTATTCTCTTCCTTTTCAGAAGTACAAGGACATAGTTCACCATAAAATATGTCTGCTTACTGAACTATGTTTTATTTTGCTTTTTAGCCCAGTAACATGTCCTCAGTATGTGTTGTCTCTCTAAAATACAACTTGTTGGTACCAGGAGCTACAAGCATGAGCCCCCGTTGGTGCTAGGAGAAGGGAATTACCACAGTCAATTACTTTCTCCACTTCAGTGTCCTGGCCTTACCTGGTTTTTCAGGTTCACATCGGCATTTCTGTTTAAAAGGAAGGAAACGATTCTGAGGTGGCCCCGCCGGCAGGCGCAGATCAGGGGCGTGTCTCCATTGAAGCCGTCCTGGACGTTGATGTAGTGGCTGTCCTCCCTCACCCACCGCCACACCTGGCCGAAGTCATTCTGATAGGCTGCCTGGCAGATGGGCTGCGGAGTAAAAAACAAAAGCAGGTTTTTAAATGTAAGTATAATTAAACCACAAAAAGAAGAAAAAAAAATCATTATCCAGTAACAAAATTCAAGGGTTTCCTAAGAGTAATATATTGCTTTGTCAATGGGATTTTTGGTCTCAGTTATGCCTAGTGTTAAGTCTGGAAAAAACACTCAGTCCTAAGAAGTCTCTTAAGATTTCCTAAATTGCTTGGCACGCAGAAATGTTTATAACAGGGAGGAATGAGTGAATAGATGGATGCAATAGTTCTGATTCGACTCCATGAAGAAATTGTGTGTTGTGTTCATGGGTAGATAATTCTTGTCAGAAAAGCAAGATTTTACAGATGACACAACAGGCACATTGGAGTAGTTCAGGGCAGCACTAGGTGATAGGATAAAGATGCATGGCCGCCTGTACTCCAGGAACTTGGCACAGTGGGTAAAGACCTATTTAAGATAAATAACGTATAAATAAATTATGTAATCGACTGCAACTAGATGTCTTTCAGAAAGCATTATAAAGAGCTTTGCAAAGCATGATGGGAGTTTAGCAGCAAGACTGAAGCAGATGCCACCTTGCCACTTCCCTCCCTCTGCTCTCCCTGTGGACTTCTCCCCTTTGTTCCGTGCCCCACGTTTGGTTACTTCCATCTGGGCCTCTGCCCGTACTGCTATCTCTGAATAACACACTTTTCTCCTCTCTTTACTTGGCTAACTGCTCATTTATCCATCATGTCATAATTCGATTTTCATCTTTTCTACATCTTTCCTGACCCCAGCACTCCTTTGCAACAACTAGCATAACTGTAACTATTTTCTTAATTATTTATAACTGTGTGTTTCAGGCTAGCATGAGTCAGGGGGTGAAGCAGCAGTGAGTGAGGGAAGGCACTGAACTTCAGGCTATAAACTCCATATGGTCAGAGGCTACAGGATTCAATCGCCACATTTTCCCCAGCATATAACATGGGGCACATGGGAGGCAAAACAGTAAACATCTTTGGACTGATTTTAATTGTGTAAAAAAAAGCAATTAAAATAATGCTTAGTATGTACAAGGTGCTCAATTTATGGAGGTTATTAGTATTGTTTCTTAAGTCATTCTCTAATTTGTTAGCAAAGTCAAACCTGTACACTGTGTCAGCCACGGTTGGTAGGGGAGGAAAGTATGAGCTACATTACTATTAACCATGTGAAATTTGTTCACAGGTTGGGGATATAAGACACACACACACACACACACACACACACAAGACTCGACAATAAGAAAACAATTTTAAAGGACACAGACTTGAGTCCATAAGCAGCAGTGAGACAGACCAGTGAGTGAGTCATGTGGCACATTTGCTAATCAGCTCATGTTCTAACACAGCCAAATATTATAATAAGTGAGCTTTTAAAAGTAAGATACTTTTAAACCCCAAGACTTACTCATGAAAGAAACATCCTAAAGAAAAGTCAACTCAATGGCAGATGAAGGGGAAAATTTCTATGCCCCAGAATGAAATGAGCATGTTACAGGGGTTCAAACTCACAGTTAAAACTCAGTTACATAAATCCCCCTTCCTGTTACCCTGAAGTCTCCCCTGTACCCGGCGTCATCACCACTCAGGCCCAGCAGGGCCTCAGGTACTGTCATGACTGGGGCAGGTGAAAGACCGTGGATCTGCTGTTAGGAAACCGGGCTGTAGTGCAGTTCTGCTACTGCCTCCTGGGTGCCCAGGGCTGAGTGTGTTCCTGAACAGGAGTCTGTGCCCTCAGTTATCAAATAAAGGAGTGAAGCGGAAGTTCCTTTGGGTTCTCACATTCTGTGATGGTCACACTTCTAGACCTTGAATTTCTCCCCCCCAACACTTTTTCCACATCAACTGCTAGGGTCTAGGGTTGGGGTTAGTGTTATTTAAACCCATAATTGCGATGTGATGCCCAGACACTCAGGTTTAAATAACCAGTACAACAAAACTAAATATAATAAAACAATGTAAAGCCACCAACTCTTAATTTTGTCAATTAAATACAATAGAAGTTATAACATCATTTCATAAGATAAAAGATATTTTAAATAAAAAATACAAATCCAAACCAAGACTATTTTAACAAAATATATAAGAATATCATCACAAGAGGGAAGCAGTTCATTATATTAGATATATTTAGCCATATGGAAAAATGTATCTCATTGTCCTTTTTAAAAAGAAAAATTTGCCTTGACTGGTGTGGCTCAGTAGATTTAGCCCTAACCTGTGAGCCAAAGGGTTGCCAATTCTTCCCAGTCAGGGCACATGCCTGGGTCGTGGGCCAGGTCCCCACTTGGGGACATGTGACAGACACCTAACCGATGTACCTCTCACACATTGCTGTTCATCCCCCTCTCGTTCTCCCTCTTTTCTCCTCTCTCTAAAAGTAAATAAACAAAATCTTTAAAAAATTTTTTTTATTATAAACCAGCAAAAATTTGCCAATGATCACTAATAATTATGGACTACCATTTGGAAACTGGTGGTCTAGCATGCAGAACCTGAAAACAGGTGGCTACAGAGTTCATTTTTAATTTTTAAATTATTGTACAACATTGTAAAAACTAGAATATTTCATGAACTAATTGGCTTTCCAGCTTCTCTTTAAAAAATTGAGAGATTTAGCAATACTGGGTCCTTCTCCCACAGGACACAAAATAAAGCCCTCTCTTTTTGGGGCTCCTCAAAATCTCTACTGGGACTTAACTAATGCAGAAAAAGGGAAAGGTGGATAGTTTTCCTACATAGTCACCTGATGCTTCTGAGTACTTTCTCAATCCCATTTGGGTGATATTACTTAAGATATTCATCTAATCTTACCTTTCCATATGTCCTAATCTTCTTGAATCCTAAACATAGAATTTCTGTTTTTGAAAATTAAAGTATATGCCTGGTTCAGTTAAACATACAAGTGATTTGTTGCATGAATTATAAAAACCGCGGGGGCTGGGGGGGGGGGGGCGGGGCGGGAATCTATGCTGTTATAAATTATCAGTCTCCACTAGGGGGCAGCTCAGTGTCATGAAAGCACTGACAAGAGAGGGAGAGGAAAGCCTATAGGAAAATGCTAGTTGGCAAGTTAGGGATGCGAAAGGGGCAAGGGGTGGGGACTGTCCATTTGGACTGAGGGAAGAGGTATACATTCTGTTGGCCTCTACAGGTCCTGGAACTCAGAGGAAGTCGGTTTGTAGAGGAAACCAGTGAGAACATGGGAAAGTACCATAATAATTCTATCCCGAAATAACTCTCAGAACCCTTCTGTCCAACTTACTTCACTGCCGAATTACTAGCTTGGATCTTCATAATTCTCGCCAAAGACTAATGGCTAAAGAATGAGCCCATAATTGGCCACACTTACTAGCCTTACTCATTCAGTTCTAACCCATCCTCCAAAAACAGCAGCTGCATATCACTTCCCTGCTGGAAACCTTCAGTGGTGACCAACCAGATTGGGATGCTGTCCCCAAGCTGGCACACATGATCCTTCAAATCTTACAAATTCTGTCTTTTCAACTTCATCTCCCACCACTCCCTATTGGTACCCTTGACCTAAGTGAATGAATATGAGTGTTATTAACAGCTTTCTCCCAAACTAGACCATAAACTCCATGAGAGCAGGTGTTGTGTCTGTGCTTGGAGAACAGTCTCCCTAGCAGCCAGTGTACAATTGACACAAAGCGGGCATTTGATATATATTTGCTGAGCAAATAAGCAAATGAATAAATTATAATGAGCTTTCATTGAGCACTCATTTATTTCATTTAACCCTCACAACAGCCCAATAGGCTAACCCTGTACTATAACCCTGTAGTATTGTTAGAGCCATTTTGTGCAGAGGAAACTGAGGGAGGCTGCCTTCCTTGCAAAGTCACACAGCTCATAGCTGACGGTGCTAGGAAGCCAGTCAAAATGAATGACTCCAGAATGCATACATTCTGGCTCTAATTACTTCAGGTAATTTTAAAATAGCCTTCAAAATGTCTTCTGGCTACAGGACTCTGTTTGACACTTTTTGGTTTCATTTGCACCCAAAATTAAGCTACAGCTTACAGTCTCAGGAGACTGATCAGTCATCTTCTGCACTAGCCTGTTGGTGTCCCAGTCTTCTTGGTTATAGAACCAGGACTTTTCTCCAAATTGACATAGAATTTGCAGTATCTTCCAAGAGGTAAAGATGTGGTGGTCAGAGAGGTTGCAGGAGAAACTAGAAACATATATGGCCCAGAAGAAAATAGGTACAGAGTCAAGAGAATGACATACTGTACAAGGAAAAAGTGCTGGATTTGAACATTACTGACCATTTAGAGATCAATTTTTATAGGGTGTGGGGTATAAGGCAGAAGACAAGGGCCTGAGTGCATGGTCTGTGAAGAGTTAGAGGATGTGGCTGGAGAGAAATCTGTGGTAACTCCGGCAGTGAAAGCTAAGAGTGAGGTTGCAAGTACAAGGAGGGGAGTGGCAGGGTCCAGCCAACATTCTGCATGTTCGTATGCAAAGTCAAGGGGTTATAAGAACAGCCTCTGGAAGCAAATTTCTAAGTTTCAGTCTCAACTCTACCACGTAACAGTCACTCAGACAAGTTATTTAAATTCTCTGCTTCCTTCTCCATTTAATAATCACATCTTCTTTATGGGGAACTATTAAAGGTGACTGTGTGTATGAAACCCTTAGCTCAGATCTGACTCACAATAAACCCTCAATTAATGTCAGCTATGCTTATAATTATTAAAGCATAAGGAGCCCATGACGATGGGCAGGGGTGGTTATGCAGAAGGAGATAACTGCCCCAAAAGAGAGTGGACAGATGAGAGGCTAGAGAACAAAAAGGGATGCAACTGCCTTGCTAACCAGAATGACAACACTGGGCCTAGGGACAAAGCAAGGGAAGAAAGAGATTTTGGGGTGGAGAGAACTTTATGTTGGCTGATATTTTTGCCTGGAAGTCTGAGGTTTCATCTTCATGCTTTAGGTCAACATACATTTATCATAAATAGGAAGACATGTAACTCAGTAAATAGTAATTATGTTTACATAGATGAATGGGGCTAATGACAGAGGAGAGGGAATTGAGTCAAGAGTGGAAGAAGCTCTTCATCATGGTGGGAAATATTTGGGATGGTCATAATGAAAGTGTCTACATGAGATGAATAAAAATACGAAATTGCTTGATGGTTATAAAAATACACTAAGAAGTTACAGTGGGCTGAGCCTGCCGCACAGGTTTGTTATTTTCTTTAGCAAACCTATTGTCAGAGTAGGGTGGAGAAAATGAAGACGACAAAGGGCAAAGACTGGAAAATGTGTGACAGGCAAGGGTATAAGAGAAGAGTAGTTCACCACGGAATTTAGACTGGATGGTTAGCATATGCAAACCAGGCTGAGACTGGTAGATTTGATGAAAAAAAGAGCAAGACAAGGAGGTAGAAACAGAGACGGATCCGAGCAGAGTCAGTGCATGTGATCTAGCGGGAATTGGGGCCAGTTAAGAAGTTGGGACAGGAGGAAGAGGTAACAAATTGTAAGTGCTACAGACAGAGTGGCCATGTCGAGAGGCTGATTTGGCGTAGAGACAGAGGTCAAGAAAGGAGAGTGAAGCTTTGTGGATATCGAGGTCACTGAGGATCACCCCAGGGCAGAGAAAGAAGGGGAAATTGTGCTGCCGCATCAAGGGAGGTGGAAGTGTGTCCTGGAGTACAGTGGACAAATGTGCGAAGGTAGAGAAAGGGATGTAGCAAGGACTTCAAGTAAGAAATTGAGCAATGGGCATAACACGGCAGTGATAAACAGGAAATAAGGAGACTGCAGTACAGATCACCAGGAGATCTAAGTGAAGACACCAAGGAGGATGGGCTGGACGGGCGAGCGGGAGACTGGAGAGAAGGAATAACTTGTGTCTACCTTGATTTTCCCCTGACGGCTGCCGTCCCTCATGACCCAGTCACTGCTGGGACCTTCCTTCATGTTATATAAAGGTGAAGTGGGTCAAAGACAAACTTAAAAAATCCTTGTGCTTTTATTGTCTGAAAGAAAAAAGTTACTAAGAAATTTTAAAAATTGCAGTAGTGAAGAAATGAGTCAGAAAGAAAAGGCTGGAGTTAATCGTGCAAATCAGATAAGGGGTTAATGTCCAAAATTTATAAAGTACTTACAAAACTCAACACCAAAAAAAAAAAAAAACCAACCACAAACAACCCAATTAAAAAGTAGGAACATGTATAAAGAACCCATGGACAAGAACAACAAGGAGGAGGATTGAATGTGGGAAAGACAGAGTGGACAGGGAAAGGGAGAGCAATGGGGGGAAATGAGGACAACGGTAATTGAACAGCAACAAATTTTTTTTAAAAAAGGGCAAAAGACCTGAATAGACATTTCTCCAAAGAGGACATACAGAGGGCCAACAGACATATGAAAAGATGTTCAACATCACTAATCATCAGAGAAATGCAAATTAAAACCACAGTGAGACATCATCTCACACCTGTCAGAATGGCTACCATCAATGAACCACCAAACAACAAGTGCTGGGGAGGACATGGAGAAAGGGGAACACTTCTGCACTGTGATAGGAATACAGACTGGTACAGCCACTGTGAGAAGCAGCAGGGAGGTAGCTAAAAAACTTAAAAATGGATCTGCCTACTGATCCAGGAATCGCACTTCTGGGAATATATCCAAAAGAACCCAAAACGCTAATTCCAAAGATCATACTAAGCACCCCTCCTCTCTGTTCATTGCAGGGTTATTTACAATTGCCAAGATATGGAAGCAACCCAAGTGTCCATCAGTAGATGAGTGGATAAAACAACCATGGGACACTTACACAATGGAATACTACTCAGCTGTAAAAAAAGAAGAAACATTTTACCCTTTGTGAGAGTATGGATGGGCCTGGAAAACATTATGATAAGTGAAATAAGCCAGACAGTCAAATACCACGTTATTTCACTCATATATGGAATCCGATGAACAAACTGAACTAACAAGGAAAATGGAGACAGACTCAGAGACAGAGCAGATGATAGCTAGTGGGTAGAGGGGCTGAGCAAAAAGAAAAAGGACTCATGGACATGGACTACACTGCGGTGATTGCTGGGGAGCATAAGGGAACTAAATGGTAGTGGGAAAAATACAACAAAGAGTAAATTTAAAAAATCTATCAAGTGTTTATTATTTTTCCCTAAGATTTCTTAATTTTTAGAAGAAAAGAGATATCTTCTTTCCTTTTCTGGGAAGATACCTCATTAGCACACGAGGCTCTTTACTAGAATCATTTTGCTTCAAAAATCAACAAACCCTCCTCAGAAATTGTTATGAACATTTTAAATGATATTAATGTGTAACGTATCAAGTCCTCAGAGCCTCAGGCAAGGATGCACCTGATTGCTCCTTGCACTGAGAATTGGGGAGGACCTGCTACACTTCAGGGGAAATAATATTGAAAAGTTGGGTGGGAAGGAGAAATTTGCAGACATCTTTTGCAGACATCTATCATGGCAAGCAGCTCAGATATGCCTATATTATTAAAATAGTACCTCAGACCACCAAACAGGTAAAGTGCCAGGCAAAGAGGTGGGGCGTGGGGGGCGCTGTGAAGAAAATCTTCTCTGCTGTGTTTGTCAGTTTCAGTGATGTGACTACTTCCACTCCCACTTCCTCGATTTCAAACTACCAAGGAGAGGTCACTGAATTTGGAGTTGGGCAAACTCAGCTCTCACAACAAATCAGTTCCAGTCGGTGCCAGCTGACTCCGGCCAGCACTGGCATGGAGTCACCTGACTCCAACAGGAACTGACGCATAGTCTCAAGACTTCTCTGTACCGTCTGCCTTGACCTTCCTGAGGGGTGAGCTGGGAAAGGGACCAGCATTTGAACTCTTAGTAAGTAGTGTCTCCAAACACTCAACAGACCAAAACAGGTATTTTTGCACTAACTCTGTTTGGGAGAGAAATTACAAATAACAGTAAAAGACGGATAGCTATAATAGCTACTGAATATGAATTTTTTCTGACATGACAGCTACACAGCTACCAAGCACTTCACCAACATATCATTTAACCCCACAGCAATCTTGGTGTGGAGATAGTTATGACCTCAACTGGCCAATGAGGAAACTGAGGCTCAGAGCTGTAAATAACTAGTAAGAAGCAGAATTGGAATTCATATCCAAGTCTGCCCCACTCAAGAACCAGTGTTTCAACCTACCATGACTCTCCCATCTTCACACTCCCTTATGTACTGAGTCATCATGAACCCTACCCACAAAGGTTCCAGAATCTTCTATAACCCTTGGTTATTTTCTTCAATTCAGTTTAAAAGAACTTGAGCCCCCAATATTCACCAGATACTGTGTGAGGCTCTAGGGATACAGAGATGAACAAAACCCAGTAGACAGTCCCATGGGTAATTACCATATTCTGCATCACGCTGAGGCTGAAATCTATCTCAAATTCATCCACCAGCCTAATACGACCACCAATATGACAGCTTTATTCCAGGCTCCCGGCTTTCCCTCTTGCAGCTCACCAGTTTGTTCTTCCACAGCTAGCCCGGCAACATTTTAAACCTTAACTGGGTTATATTATTCCTCTTCCTAAAACCCTTCCGTTGCTTTCCATTGTGTTTAGAATAGTCAGCATAAAGTCAGCATTTCTCATCTTGGCCTGCAGGGCCTGAGAGATCTGGCCCTGACAGTCTCCCCGATTGCGGCTCCTGCCACTCTCACTGCCTCCTGGGCACCAGGGCTTCCTGTCCAGCAGTGGCCACCCAAGGGTGGGGAGGACCACGCCGAACTTACATGATTTAGAATAATCAAAGAATGGTGATAACAAAAAGCAAGTCAATATTTAGTCAGTTCTATTTGTCTCTAAATCTGTGTGGACATTGCAGCCTCTCATTGCCTGCCCCTGGATGAACTGCTGTGACCAAAACACCCTTCATAAACCACTCAGTTATTCCAATAGAACCAGCATCTTATTTTCTGTTTATGGCTTATTAACAGCATACATTTATTTCTCACAATTCTAGAGGCTGGAAGTCTAAAATCATGGTGCCAACAATTTCAGTGTTCAGTGAGGGCTTTCTGGTTCACAGAGGACTGTCTTTTCAATGTCTCCTCACACGGCTGAGGGGGTGAGGGGCCCCTTTGGAGCCTGGGACCTCTTGTTTTAAGGGTACTAATTCCATTCATGAGGACTGTACATTTAGGACCTAATCACCTCCCAAAGTCCTCACTTCCTAATACCGTCACCTATGGGTTAGGATTCAACATGCAAATTTTGTAGGGACACAAGCATTCAGACCATAAAAAATTGTTACATCCACAAGTTTTTGAATCTAAAACACTGAAAAGATATGCAAATAAAAGCCTCACTATTACTCCTGTCTTCTTACTAATAGAGCTGCCTTGTTTATTCTTACAGCTGTCTCTTCATTTAATAAAAGATATGAAGAACAAAGGTGAATATATAGTTTTATCTACTCTATTCTTATTTATTTCAAATGAGAGCACACTCTTAGCATTTTTAATACTGCTTTTTTAACTTAGCAAAGGGTTTTTTACATAAAGTGCATCCTAAATGTTGTTTTATAGTTATATTGCATTACATGTAGGTAACCTAATTTGTTTAACCAAAAAAAAATCATCTTTTGACAGGCATTTTGGTACCTTCCATATTTGCTGTTCTAACATATTCTGGAAATCTGTTAGTATTCCTATAAGACAAATGCCCAGAATTAGAATTGGTAGGGTAAAAAGGGTAGGTATTTGTAATCTTGACAGATGTTGCAAATTGCCTTTCCCAGGGTTTGTACCATTTATTCTCTCATCAGCAATGTACACTGGGCCTATTACTCACATCCACAGAGTATATTCTCAACTTGTGGCCTCTTGCCCATCCAATGGGTGGAAAATGATCCTCGTGTCTCTGAGAAATAAGAAACCATTCTCAGGAGCTACTCCAGCAGACTGGTTCTCTTCCAACAAGAGACCCAACTTTTCATGCTTCACATTCTTCCTACATTCATCTCCTCTGTTTGGGACAGTCTTTACCCAAAGAAAGAGCCAGCAAGCCTGTAAGGGGGGGTAATTTTTTTCCAATTACTTTGCATTTTCTTTTTCCATATTATGGAAAGACATTATGTCCAGTGCTGAACAAGATCTCACCCAGCTCTCTTGTTTTATAAATATTGGAACTATAACTCAGACAGGTTAAATGACTTCCCCAAAGTCCCATAGACTTCCTGGCACAATCAGAACTAAATTACAGGTTTTCTTGATTTCTAATCCAATAGCCTTTCCACTAGTCACAACTCATTCTGTCTTCCCTGAGTTCCCCTCTACTATACCAGCTACCCCAATAAGCCCTGCTCAACCTAAATTGTGCTGTCTGAATACTCTATATTTCAAAACAACCCCTCTGCTCCTTGAACTATGTGCCCTTTTTCTATAGCAACATATGAAAAATAGATTCATTCCTAAAATATTAATATTAATAGTATGTGTGTGGGGGGGCATGTACATATATGTTATGTGTATGTTGCATGTGTACACATGCATGTTGCATGTTATATATCCCTCTATTCTTAGATAGCCTTATGATTAGACCTTCCCAAAGTCTAAAGAGATACATCATTATGATATGATCATCAAGACATTCCTTTTAAAGCCTGTTTCCCCACCTGTCAAGTGTCTATAGAAGATTCTATAGGTCTGCTAAACACGAATTCCTAATTTCTTTTTTTTTTAAGATTTTATTTATTCTTTAGAGAGGGAAGGGAGAAAGAGAGAGAGAAACATCAATGTGCAGCTGTTGGGGGCCATGGCCTGCAACCCAGGCATGTGCCCTGACTGGGAATCGAACCTACAACACCTTGGTTCGCAGCCCGTGCTCAATCCACTGAGCTATGCCAGCCAAGGCGAATTCCTAATTTCTTTACGTTCTTATGCATCCTCCCTTTTTCCCATGTTTTGCAATACTTTGCAGTATAATACTTCTCATCTGCAACATAGGAGTAGAATGTACCTCACTGGGACCTGGATTTCATTTACCCCATTTTTTTCACTGAGGGAAAGAGCAAGAGTGTACCCTAGTGGAGAGGAGTATGGGAAGAACAGCAGGGTGGTTAAGAACAACTCCTATTTGGAGCATGGCACCCCTGTTGAGACAACAAGTAGAGAAAGGACTTAGTGAGTTCATCAGTGACATAAGCAGAATTTCCCTGAATGTACAAACATAGGTCTCATGTCCCAGCCTCTGTTCTTCAGCCATTAAGTGCTTTTTAGCTGCATAACTCTTGGCAAGTTACTTAAACTATCTTTGCTTCATTTTTTTCATTTGTAAAGTAAGGATACATTTGTTGTTGTATGAAGTTTGTTAATACACATATAGTGTTTAGAACATAGCCAGGTATATAATACCCTCACTAAGTGTTTGTTAATGTATGAACATATTGTAAATAATATTAACATAAATATGTTTGATAAGGGTTTAAATGAATCAACCGTGTTTAGAAGTCCAGCTTACATAACTGAGGTTGATTATTCTCAGTTAAGTTCTTTTGCTGAGCTCTAAGCATATCCTCTATTGTAGGTGCTAGGCCCAACTCTTGAGATGCTCCCTCATTTTCTCCTTCTTTCTTAAAAAACATATTGAGCCCTGGCTGACATAGCTCAGTGGATTGAGCGCGGGCTGTGAACCAAAGTGTCACAGGTTCGATTCCCAGTCAGGGTACATGCCCAGATAGCAGGCCATGACCCCCAGCAACCGCACATTGATGTTTGTCTCTCTCTCTCTCTATCTGCCTCCCTTCCCTCTCTAAAAATAAATAAATAAAAATCTTTTTAAAAAATCAAAATGCATTTATTAAAAAATACTGAAACAATAAAACAATATACACTTTAAAAAACATATTGGAAGCAATGTAAATGTCCATTGATAAATTAATGTATAAAAAAAGTGTGGCACAGCCCCGGCCAGGTGGCTCAGTTGGTTGAAGCATGGTCCCATATACCAAAAGTTTATGGGTTCAATTTCCAGTCAGGGCACATATCTAGGATATGGGCTCGATCCCTGGTTGGAGCGCATATGGAAGGCAATCGATCAATGTTTCTCTTTCACATGGATGTCTCTCTCTCTTTCTTCCTCCCTTCCTCTCTCTCTAAAATCAATAAATACATCATTGGGTGAAGTTTTTTTTTTAAATGTGACACATGCAATGGAATAATATTCAGCCATAAAAAGGAAACCATGCCATTTGTGACAAGACGGCTGGACATCGAGGGCATTATGCTACGTGAAACAAGTCAGACAGGAAAAGATAAATATTGTATGATCTCACCTACATGTGGAATCAAAAAAAACACAAATGAACAAAAAGTGGAGCACATGAATATGGAGAGCAGATTGGTAGTTATCTGAGGTCAAAGGTTCAAATTTCCAGTTATAAAGTGAATGAGTCCTGGGGATATAATGTGCAGCATGGCAACGGTGGATAAAAACACTGTATTGAATATTTAAAAGTTTCTAGGAGAATGGATCTTGAAAGTTCTTGTCACAAGAAAAAAATTATAACTCTATATGGTGATAGATGTTAACAGGACTTATTGTGGAGATGATTGTACAGTATGTACAAATATTGAATCATTACATTTTATACCTGAAACTAACATAATGTTGTATCAATTATACCTCAATTTTTAAAATATTATAATATATATCATGCATATATAATACCAAAATATGATATCATATATGCATATCATAACTATTAGCCATGCAAGGCTCTGAAGGGTAGCAGAACATTCAACCCAAAATACACCTCTCTGCATAACAAATACTATGAGCTAAAGGCAACTGAGAAGTTGATACAGGAAAGCTCTTTACACTACCCCCGCTTAGCTAAAAGCAGGACATAAATATGTGAAGGAGTTCCCCCTTCCCTCTTTAATGGAAAGGACAAAAGTTACCCTTGTTTGCCCAAAGAAGATGCCAAAGGAATCTACATAATAAAATGTATTAACTAGCCTTTATCTTTCATTAGCTCCCCTGTATTTCTGCCTTCCCATAATTTGCCACTCCTAGAAACTCGAAGTCCATTTCCTGTATTTTGCCACTAAAAATTCCTTGTTCTATTGTTAAGATGCTATGTGAGCCCAAGTTCTAACCACGCACTGAGTTACTTATCCCATGTACACATGATACAGGTGTGACTAAACTTGTTTGTTTTTCTCCTGTTAATCTTTCTGTTGTCGGTCTGTTTTACAGGGCCCCAGCCAATGCACCTGAGGTGAGTAAAGCAAAAAAGGATTCTTTGCCTCCCCTACATAGGGCTTTACAAGTATACTGAACCTCTACCAATCTAGAGGACTTCCCACATGCCAAGTGGCAAGTTGAACTTAACTAGAAGTTTAAATAAAAATAGTTGCTTCAAGGGAATGGGGCAGGACTGGATGTTTCTTGTCCTGTTCTTATTTAGTGGTTTATGATCTTTACACCAAGGAAATGCCAAGTAATTAGTGTAGGACAAGTGAGAGACTGGTACATGTCAGAAGAGTAGATTATGTTCAAATATTTGACAGATTACTCCAGAGCCCCTCAACCTTTTTTAAATGATAGATGGATGGGTGGCACAGAGGGTTTCACCTCAGATCGTCTGCATCAGAACACCAGAGGGTGAGGCTAAGCTTTCTCTTTCTTTTTTTTTCCCATTCACCTGTAATTCCCCAATGCAACTGGAACAAGTAACCTCAGCTTTCCTCCAACCTAAAAGACCCCATTTCTCTTCAACTGTTTCTTTTTCATCCATCACTGTAGTCAGATTATTCTAATTTTGGACACTTAACAGCACAGAGTCTTGGTCCAAGTATAAAGAAGTTGATGTGCGGGGATATTAATGATTTTCTAAATCTTTGGCAGAACCAGTGTAGCTCTAAAATCCATTGCTCTGGCATACCATGAAATCTGAAAACTGAAAATGAGACATGTCTAAACCCATCAGCCAAACTGGATAATCTCTGCAGGGAGTTTGGTGAGGGCACCCCTTACACTAATGGGATATATCCTAGGTTCAGGGCTGCTGGAGTATAAGGAGGCAGCAGAATAAACACACACCAACACAGCCATTCCACAAACAGCATCCACACCAAGCTGTCATGCTGGAAGATTCAACACTCACTCTTAAAACAAACCTACTACTCAAAGTAGTTTTGCATGTACCTTTACATACCATCATTTATGGCTATTTTTACAAGAAGGAGGAGGAGGAGGAAAAGCTGGTATCAAAAGGAATTCTGATATTTTAGGCATTATTTTTGAAAAAAAGTAAACAATTTTCTCTCTGGAAATGACTGAGTTTTCAGGTGTTTCATATTGCTGGTGCAAAAGTAGTAAACAGTGAGCAGAATTAAATGGAAGAGCCTAGAATTCACTTCTACTTATGATTCTGAGATTCATGGCCACATTTGTTTCAACATTACCTTAGACTATTTTTGCTACAATATTAATTAGGAGTTTTGAATAATTACCTATGACCTTCTAGGTAAATTAGGGTTTTGTGTGTGTGTTTATTGTATTTGTTTTTTTAAAATATCAGTAAATCATCCCTATTAAAACACCAATGGCATATTTCACAGATATAGAACAAACAATTCAAAAATGTATATGGAACCATAAATGACCCCAAATAGTTGCAGCAATTTTGAGAAAGAACAAAGTAGAAGAGATCACAATACCTGATATCATGAGGCCACTATAATCAAAGCAGTCTTGTACT
Organism: Phyllostomus discolor; assembly: GCF_004126475.2. Lineage (NCBI taxonomy): Eukaryota > Metazoa > Chordata > Mammalia > Chiroptera > Phyllostomidae > Phyllostomus > Phyllostomus discolor. The sequence continues at coordinate 143,706,906 of NC_040907.2, forward strand.
GGCACAAGAACAGACACATGGATCAACAGAACAGAATAGAGGGCCCAGAAATACACCCATGTCTCTATGCTCAGTTAATATTCAACAAAGGGGTTAGAAGCATAAAATGGAGTAAAAAAATAGCCTTTTCATCAAATGGTGTTGGGAGATCTGGACAGTTACATGCAAAAAAAATTGAAACTCAACCACCAATTTACACCATATAGAAAAATAAACTCAAGATGGATAAAAGACTTAAACATAAGTCATGACACCATAAAAGTCCTAGAGGAGAACATAGGCAGGAAAATCTCAGATATTCCACACAGCAATATTTTCACTGATAGGTCCCTTAGAGCAAGGGATATAAAAGAAAGAATAAACAAATGGGACTACATCAAATTAAAATGATTCTGCACAGCTAAAGAAAACATCGGCAAAATGAAAAGGGAACCAACCATGTGGGAAAATATATTTGCCAATGAAAACTTGGACAAGGGTCTGACCTCCAAAATATATAAAGAACTCGCACAATTCCACTCCAGAAAGACAAACAATCCAATTAAAAAATGGGAAAAAGGCCTGAACAGATACTTCTCCAAGGAGGACATACAGAGGGTCCAGAGACATATGAAAGAATGCTCAGCATCACTAGCCATCAGAGAGATGAGAATTAAAATCACAATGATACACCACTTCACACCTGTCAAAATGGCCAACAAATCAACAAACAACAAGTGCTGGCGAGGTTGTGGAGCAAAGGGAACCCTAGTGCACTGTTGGTGGGAATGTAGACTGTTGTAGCCACTATGGAAAACAGTATGGAATTTCCTCAAAAAACTAAAAATAGAACTGCCTTTTGACCTGGTAATTCCACTGCTGGGATTATACCCTAAGAATCCTGAAACACCTATTCAAAAGAACCTAAGCACCCCAGTGTTCACAGCAGCACAATTTACAACAGCCAAGTGCTGAAAAATGCCTAAGTGCCCATTAGTGAATGAGTGGATCAAAAAACTATGGTACATTTACATGATGGAATACAATGCAGCAGAGAGAAAGAAGGAGCTCCTACCCTTCATGACAGCATGGATGGAACTGGAGAGCATTATGCTAAGTGAAATAAGCCAGGGGGTAAAAGACAAATACCATATGATCTCACCTATAAGTGGAACCTAATCAACAAAACAAACAAGCAACCAAATAGAGCCTGAGACATGGAAATAAAGAACAAACTGACAGTAACCAGAGGGGAGAGGGGAGAGGGATAATGGGGGAAATAAGGGGAAGGGTCATCAAGGGACATGTATAAAGGACACATGGACAAAGCCAAAGGGGAGGCAGGATTAGGGATGGGAGGTGGGGCAGGGGAGAGTAGTGGCGGGGGTGGGGAATGGAGACAACTGTACTTGAACAACAATAAAATATTATAAATAAATAAATATCATAGTAAATCAAAGTTGCATTGTCCTCAATATACCTGAAAGTAAAGCATATATTCCACTTATGGGCATATTTTCATTGTTGATACTTGTAAGTAATTCAACATGTCTTGCCTTGCCTTGCCTTGCCTCGACCACTTGCCAAATTAACACACAATAAACAAACAATTGCACTGCTCACGCAAAGGCTTTTTTAAACGTAATTATTTCCGGGGCCTAGACTGAAGCCCAGCTAACCAGTAGCTGCACACAGTGTGGTGTGTGGACCGACAGCATAAGCATCAAGGATCTGATATGCATAATCTTAGGCCCCACTCAGCCCAACAGAATAACGATCTGCATTTAAACAAGATTTAAAAGAGATCTTGGGGTGATGGGTATGCACATTAAAATTTGAAAAGCACTAGCCCAGAGCAGTGTTTCTCTTCCACTGGTGGTAAACTGATCACCTACATCAGAACCACCAGGGTGTTCTTCCAAAAGTAGGTTTCTGGACACTACCACGGACTGAGTGAAACAGACTCTCTGGGGTGGAGGCACTTGAAACTGCATTTTAAACAATATTTTTCTCTCGGACACTTAGGCAATCTAAAGTTTGAGAGTTCTAGAGCAGCATTTTAGAGCATTACAAGTGTTGTCCTTTTCATCTACGTGAGCTTTTCACCAGGCCAAAGTCACTGGGCACAACATACTGAGACTTATACACTAATCATACACGCACACACAAATGGCATTAAAATAACTGCAATTGGAGAGAAATTGCATCTAGTACTACATGAACCACCCGATCAGGTTCTGCTGAGCATGCCTAATGAAATGCAGACTAACCGGTTAAAGTGTTAGAGAAAACAGTGAATAATAATGTCATCACATCTCCTGTGCCTGTTTAATCATTAATCACTTGTACTCCTTTGAAATGTACTTAAAAATCAATTTGATTCTAATAGGTTACTTTCAATACAAGGCAAAGCATTTTCTTTATTCATCAGACATGAAAAGAAAGAACTCAAAAATATATTTAAAAACCTGTTGGTTTTATTTCTCTTCTATACAGAGAAAGTCTTTATTAATAATTACTAGAGGTGAATTTCCTTTCAAATGCAATCTGAAAAGTGTTACTCGGTACATGTGTTTCCATAAAAGAACCAGTCCGTCTTTAATATGTTTAGAAAATCCAGTCAGGTACAATTTTTGCTTCTCCTCTGGATGTTTGACATCAGAAAAACATGCCTCAAATTCCATTTTTGCAATGTCCAAATTACCCCTGCAAACATGTGGACATTCTAAATGTGTTGTATTCCTTTCTAATTACATGTAGCTGACATTTTTGAATTTCCAAACAGTTTGCCTTAAGATATGAAAAATACCAGAAAGAGTAACACACCGGTCTTTGTTTTGACTTGCTCTCACAGAAAGTTAAACAAAAAGAAAGGAGACATTAACAGGGATAGGAAGTCACTCCATTTGAAAAACATGAGCAGTTTTTAACACCGTTTTACTTTCAGAAAGATTACATACCTCAGAGTATAGGATTCCCATGCTGGTCCCTCACAGGCTTTCTTCACATCCACAGCTTCCTGAATCCTCTGGAGGTATTTCTGATTAACATTAAAATGCTTCCCGTCTAAAGAGGAAGATTCCAGAAGCCCGGATCAGCGGCAAATGCTCTATATCCACACCTGGGAGTGCTTTTCTAGCAACACAGGCAGCTCCACCACCTTGTACAGGGCCCAACCCAATGAGACACAGGCATTAGTTACCCAGTGATGACCCACACGGTGCATCATCTAATGTTACAAACAACCCTGAGAAACCGGTTTCTGAGTCTCACCTGCTCTGCCAGTAGTAGTGAGTAGAAAGAAAGAAGCAAAGTTGAGAAGGACAGGAAAGTTCTTACATTGGCAGGAAGAACGCAGAGTTCAAAATAGGGTAGTGCGTTTAGGACATTTCCTGATTGAACTCGGGTTTTCAGAAGCTATTGAGAAAGGCTGGAAACCAGTAAACTTGCATTTTAGAGCCATATGTCTGCCAGAGGGCTTGCTCGACCTTCATGAAAAATAATCTTCAAAACTGTCGTTATGGATTATTTTCTCTCTTTAAGTACGGATAGTTTATTCTTCCTTGACATTGTTGATTAATATATAATACTAAAAATAATACATTAAAGTCAATTTATAAGCTAATATACATACATTATTCTGTTTCTGTACATAAATTATTTTATATTTTTATAAAAATATATTATTTCCTATATATAAATGTGTTCATAATCACTTTCAAGGCCTCTTTGAATAAAGTTTGAGCAACTCAAATTGAAAAAACTAAACTCTTTGAAGAATCCATCCATTTACATTCTAGTTAATTAAATTATAGTAAAAGGTTTAAATTACATTTATAGCATTACTATATTTAAGTCTTCTTTTTAGACACTTCAATTCTGAGCCTAACAGGTAATACTTTTCCAACTAATTAAGTGGTCTTACAAGTTTAATAAATTATATTAATATAATAAATATTAAGTTGTCTTAAACATTCTAATGCTGTTTACAAATTTCACTGAATTATTTCCTAATATTCCATTTAAAAACTGTAAGTCTAAAATCAAGTACTCTATTTACACATTTTAAATGGAATCACCAGGCCACTTGTGAAACATGCTAACATGCCAAATCTCTTAAATATTGTAAACATATTATATACTAAATATCAGATATTCAAACATTTTTCCCTGAACTTAACACAATCATAACAAAATGTTAAAATACCATACACTCCCATGAAAGAAACAGCTCAGTCATTCCAAACATTCTGACAGGATTGTTCCAGTCCATTCAGGTTCTTTAGTGACCAAGGTTAGGCACCAGGATTCATGTCCTGAGCCTATTCAGGGAATTCTTCCTAATCCATTGATCACAGATGAATCACTTTTGTCATTTTTGTAACAAGAATGGTGTATCTTACTATAGACTTGGACTTGGCTCCAAGCTGGTAGGAGTTTAAGAATTTGGTAATTCTGTTGGAGGCAGAAAGTCTGCAATACCCTCTAAGATTGCAGCTGACTTCCTCTTTGGCTTGCTTTAATTCTGAATTTCTGGAGTTTCTTAAGACATTTAAGTGTATTTCCCATTGACCTAAACATTGGTATTTCCATTGAAACCTTTCCTTTGTTAGGCAAATCTTTCTTAATCCCCCCTTTAGCTTCTTTTGTAACCTGTTTTAACCAACTTGTGTGGCAGAACGCTTTGCTCCCACCACCTGTCTCCTCAGGTTGCTGCTGGCTGCCTTCTCCAGGCTCTTCCCTCTCCGATGGAACTTAAGAGGTTTCTCTAATTTCCTATGGCGACCACAATTCATCTAATTGGATTCTGCATCTTGACTCTTCCTGCATCTTGAAGGGTAGCAAGATATGCCATTCTGAAAGATGATTCTTTTGGCCTAAAGATTATTTTCAATTGATTGTTTTTGACAAACTGTAGAAATACAGGAGAGTCTCTGAACATAGAGGAGCATTTAACCCGTTGTAAGGAATATTTAAATTTATAAAAGAGGTCTCCATTTGTAAAGGTTTCTTCTGCCTGTACCAGGGAGAAGGAGGACTCTAAATCCCTGGAAACTCTTATCAGCAGAGAAGCCACAGACCCTGCATAACAAATTTTACGGTTGTTTGCTCTGCTATTTCCAGTAACCTCCCCTAACTTCCCCTCCCCAACATCTTTTCTTTCGTCTTCAGCTCAAATAGTATTTAAAGTGGTGGCTTGGGCCATTCCAGAGAGTTTTTACTCAGCTTTCCTGGGTATCTCCCATGCATAGGTGAGTTATGCATCTTATTTAACTTCTGTTTGCTTTTCCCTTGTTAATCTATCTTTTATTACAGGGGTGGCAAAACCTCAGCCAAGAACCTAGAAGAGTATAGGAAAAATTACTTATTCTCCCCTACAATGTAGTTAGTTATAAATGCACTATCCTCATTATGATGATGAAAAGTGAACTCTTTTGACATGTGGTTGACTCTAAAAACAAACCAATTTAAAAAAAAAGATTTGACCCCTTGCCATTGATAAAACACTCCTATTTAACTCTAGGCTAGTGAGTGTCTACCCAGGTATGATTTTTACCCCCAAGTAGGACTGCCGGATTTAGCAAATAAAAACTCAGATATTCAATTAAATTTGAATTTTAGATAAGTTTCTGAAATATTACATGGGCTATCCTTAGAGTAAAAAATTATGTGTTGTTTAAATTAAATTTAAAAATATTTGACAATGTCTGGAGGCATTCCTAATTGTCACAACCAGAGCAGAGGCATGCGACTTACATCCAGGCACATACCAAAACATCCTACAGCATACAGACAGCCTCTCGCAACAGATAGTTATTCTGCCCAGTGCTACAGTAGAGAAACCCCAGTCTAGACCAACAGGACAATTAAAGATGAAGAAAGAGGAATTTGATAAATTTACAGTGTTAGAATGGAATAGGTTGTAGAGAAGGGAAGAATTCTTTTTGTCTCCTCTTCTAGGTTCTTGGGTGGAACTTTGCAACAAAACACACATCAACAAGAGAAAAACAAAACTTTGTTAACATGTGCTTTTTATATACACATGGAAGAAACTCAGGGATATAAAGCTCAAAGAGGTGTTTAAAATTTAGGGCAAAACTGCAATGACATACAACCTCACACCTGTTAGAATGACTATCATCAAGAAGGTAAGTGATAACAAGCGTAGGAAACGTCATAGAAAGAAAAGGAACCTTCATACACTGGTGGTGGGAATGTAAATTGGTATAGCCACTATGGAAACAGTATGGAGGTTCCTCAAAAATTAAGAATAGAGTTACCATGTGACCCAGCAATTCCTATTTTGGGTATCTACCTGAAAAGCGTGGAAACATTTACCTATAAAGTTATATGTATCCCTATGTTCATTGCAGCATTATTCATGGTGGCCAAGACATGGAGACAACCCAAGTGCCCTTGGGTAGATGACTGGATAAAGAAGATGTGGTACATGAATGCAATGGAATCCTCAGCCATGAGAAAACATGAAATACTGTTATTTGTGCCAACATGGATGGATCTTGAGAATGTCGTGCTAAGCAAAATAAGTCAGATGGAAAAACTAAGAACTGTGTCATTTTTCACATGTGGATTATATAACTAAAAGCAACAAATGAGCAAACAAAACAAGTAAACACAAAAATCATGGACACTGGCAATAGTATGATGGTTATCAGGGAAAAAGGGGGTTGGGAGAGGTAGCAAAAGTTAAAGGGGGTCAACTCTATGGTGACAAAAGGAGATTTAACTTTGAGTGGTGAAAACAATGTAATATACAGATGAAGTGTTATAGACTTGTATACTTAAAGCCTATATAACTTTATTAACCAATGTTACTCCAATAAATTTAATATTTTTTTAAAAAGTAGGGTTGCCCTTGCCAGATAACTCAATTGGTTGAGCGTCGTTCTGATACACCAAGTTGCCTGTTCAGTCCCCAGTAAGGGCACATAAAAAAACAGTGAATCCATGAATAGGTGGAACAACAAATCGATGTTTCTCTCTCTCTCCCTCCTCCCTCAAATAAATAAATAAATAATAAAAGGCTGATTCCTGAAAAAAAAAAAGCAAGGTCATATATTATCTTAGGCTAATGGAAAAGGGGTCTGAGACTTCTGGGAAGGAAGGGAAGCAGAGGATAGGCAAATTATTAAAAGGTGACCCAGTAAAGTATGGTATAGAAGAATCGGTTAGTGAAGTTCGTTAGGCAGATTTAAGTCAGTGCCTTCTCTGTTGATAAGAGTTGTTGAGTCCTCTACAAATGAAAATGTCTTTCTTATAGATGTAAATTTATTTTACAAAAGGGATACCTTTGCCCTACTGTTAGAGCTCTTTTTGTATCTGCTGGTTCTCAATGGCCTTTAGCTCAAAATAATCAATATGTCAAAGATGCATGTTTTATGGTGTAATGTTTTGATAATCCTCATGAGGAAATACTGACATAATAAGGTCTGATAAACAGATAATTTTTAAAATTTTTATTTATTGATTTTTCTCTAGAGAGAGGAACCTTCTAGGTTCTTTGGCTGGCCTAGTAATTAAATTGATATAAAACAGATTAACAGAAAAAAACAAATTTAAATACATATGTGTGGGAACCCCATAAAGATAAGAAGACTCAAAAAGCAGCTGGTAATTGAAGCTTATATAACATGCTGAGATAAGGAAAGGGCTAGGGTCTGGCGATACAAAGCTCAAAAAGGCCATTCATAGGAAGGCAACAGGAGGTGTTCGGAAATTAACAGGTAATTTATGCAGATAAGTTTCTTAAGTAAACAAAAAATATATATTAACATGTTTATATATAAATACCTATATTAAAAATATATAAATAGCTATATATAAATATATAATATACTATTTATATATAAATATAAATATATTAATATATACTATTTATATAAAATATATAAATATATATGGTAATAGCTCTTTTTATGGTATAGGCCCCTTTTTATAAAATGTAAAAAATAAGATATATTTTTTAAAAATAAGTTTCTTAGGTAAAAAAAATATATAGGGTGGGGGGCTAGGGCTCCCTCTTTATTTATATATAAAATATATATTTTTATATATTATATATGTATATATAATTTCTTAGGTAAACTATAGGTAAAGTTTACCTATACCTATATGTAAAGGAAACTCAGGTAAAGTTGAAACTATAGTTTACCTAAGAAATTATATATAAATATATAGATAACATATATTTATATATAAAATATATATTTATATGTAATATGTGTAATATATAATATATTATATATGGCATATATTTATGTATATTTCTGGTAATAGCCCTCTTCCTGGTACAGGTCCCTTTTCCAGTGTAAACTTCAGCAGTTGAGGGGGAGGATAAGAGGTTTTCCTGCACCTGCTGGGTTTTAGTTGCCTCTAGTTGGAAATAATCCTCAAGCCACAGTGGCGTACCGGTGGTGGTAAATTCTGCTCCCCTCCACCATCACTCTGGCCGTTGTGTGCAGAGCGATTTTGAGCCAGGCAAGAGAGAAAACAGCAACCAGTTAGGAAGCTACTGTGTTAGGTCATCTGAGAGGCATGGTTCCTAAGTCAGGAGAGCAGCAGTGGGGAGAGAAAGCAGACCTCTAGAGGGGGTTAGGAGGCAGAAACAACACACTTTACTGAACATGCCTTGTTAGGCTGTGTTGAAATAAATTTCTAGGTCCAAGATGGAGTCTCTCCTGACCGTGGTACCAAGCCAGCAAACTGAAACTTAAATAACTTTCATGTTCCTGTAAATCCTCTGCTTGACCAGAAACCCAGTCTACTTAGCCAATGGCCAGCTAGTCCCCAGCTGTTGATAATCTATCTGTATTCGTTCCTGTTTTTTTTAAAATAAAGTCAGATATGCAACTCCAGCCCATCAATTTAAACCAAATCTTATTTTTATTCCCTGATTGACCTGCTAGTCTTAAAAGGAAATCCCTTACCTCCTAACCAATCAGGTGTTCTGTGTCATAAAGACCAGCCCTTACAGTTCTTATGATTGCAAGATGCCCTTCAGCAATAACCATCAGGAAACTTTGAACAAATTAAGGTTTATTACTTATAAGACCTGGAAATTACACAGCACACCTAGGGCCACACAGCAAGGTAGGATGGTGGGTTGGCGGGGAATACATGGGCCTGAGGTTCTATTTCTATTGGAGTCTAGGGCTCCCTCTTTACTGGTGAATTTAAAACAAAAGAGTGGGGATTTAAAGGGAGAAAAAAAAGAAAACAAGTGGCCCAAATGGTCAGTTATTGAAGTCAACCAAGATCCTGAAACATAAGAGCCTCAATGGGGAAAGCAGACTGGCTCTCCGTGTGGTTGTGTGGCTGTCAGTGTGTTTGTTCCAGACGGCCCTCTCTGAAGTAAATGCCCCTTTGATGTGAATGCCTTGCCAACCAAATCTTGTCAGGCACTTGCTTTCCCAAAAAGAAGAAAAAACTTTCAGGGCTTACACTACACACACCCTGTTTCCTTGTTGCCTCTTTTAACACTCTATAAATCTTGCTCTTGCCCGAATATCCCTTGGGAAGAGCTCTCCACCGTACTCCCCCAATCCCTGGATTGTTTTCCCTCGAATAAAGGACATCAAATCCATTACTAAGTTTTTTTATTTTTTATCCTTTGGCAGCTATTATCTCTCAGGTCCAAACATACTTCCCTACATATTTGTTCTGTGGTGCTCACACCAGCACTCTAAAAGCTAAATCCCCACCCCTCACCTCCTGCCTCCTGTTAGGTTCTCCCAATAGGAAGTATTCAGGGAGACCTCAAAACTAAAAAGGCAGGAAGAAACCTGCTCATTTCTACCTGTTTGCTGATCCTAGCCATAGCTCTTCATTCCAGAAGCAGTGATTGATCTGTTTTTCCCCACACTCCAAGAACCTGTCTATATCCTTCAGAGGACCACCACCAGCTGTCTCCTTTCCACAGCCCAGCTTGATGCAAACCCTCCTCTGAGCTCCTGAAGTAGCAGCAACCAAACAAAGGCCCCTCTTCAGGGCCTGAACCCCAAGAATTTCAGGGTCTTTCCACCAAGTTCCTAAATTTTGATAACCCCAACCTTGCTCTTTGTTCCCCCAGTCCAAGGGGGTGACAGCTGCTTGAACAACTCACTCTGTTACCTTGGTGTTCCCTCTTTGTCTGTTCAGCCCTCCAGTATGCACGTAACCAATTCCTTATGTTAAATTCTTTGTCGAAATAACTAGTATGCAAAAATAACTAGTGTGGTTTTTGTTACTGAGCCCTGACTAAAATAATTGTCTAGAGATGTTTAGAAGCTGGAAATAGCAGGAATTCTCAATCTGATATAAGACAATTTGGGAGATGGCAGATTAGGAATAACATGCATGTCTCTGGCTTGGGAATTTGGTGGATTTTGATAGCCTTGTCAATCAAAATTAATTTTAGTTTGTAATAAAGAATAAAGCACTTATTTGAGGGGGGAAAAAGCTACAGCCTGGAACACACAGATTCAAGCAGCAACTTAAATTGTGTACCACTAAGACAAAAGAGAGGTCAACTTTTCTAGAGCATTTTCTATCTACAGTTTCCATTTTAGTCCATTTGATGGTAACTGGGTTTCCAAATTGTATAGTTTCGATAGGTCCAAATTGTGCAAATCTGATTGGTCAGTATAATTGCAGATGAAGATATAATTTGCATAGCTTGGATTGGATGGGGTAAGGTTCAGTCCACTGGGGGAAAGATGATACCAGGGCTTCACTACAGTGGTTGACTCAGATGGTATCAACAAGCAGGCATAGCGTGAGAAGCTGAGAGCTCAGTCTGAGGTTCATCCCTGTATACACAGCACGTGAGGAGTCACTGTCAGCAAATTTGGACCCTCATTTGATGCTGGGGAGTCCATTTCAGCAGATACATTGCTTCTTGGGGTTCACATCAAATCAATCCTTTTTCTTGGGGTGCACACCTTGCACCAAAACACAGAACACTAGAAGAGAAGCAGGACCAGGGGAGGGGTAGGGAGAGAGGATCTGTTCCAGTTTGCATGGGTTACATTTGAGGGACAGAGCTGTAGCACAAGTAAGTGGAGCTATCCAACAGGAAGTTTGTTACACGGTTCAGGAATTTTAGAGTAAGAATTGTTCCAGAGACAAAGATTTTGAAAGCCATTAGCATATATATATATATATATATATATATAGACCAGGAGTCTTTAATGTAAGACATGAGACAGTGTAGTCATAGATATCTTATTAAAGTTTTCTATTTCCTTCTACAACCTGTATAAAGTTCTTGATTGCACAGGGTTATTACTTCTTTAAATACTACTTCTTAAAAAGTACATAGAGTACTTTTTCTTTTCATTTTACGGCTTTAATGTTGGCAATTGGCATCCAATCAAATAAATACATTTGCTTATCAGAATATTTGTGTTTCTGAGTTTAATGCATTGGAGTTATGTCACCTCTTTCTGTAACTCTTTTGCATGTGAATTCTTATCTCATTGGTTCCCTGAAAATTAAACACGAATTCAGAGGCCAGATCACATTCATAATTATTGCTTTGTACTAATACAGGGCCTTTATTCTCCAGACATAAAAATTCTTGTCAAATTTGAAACCAATTTTTAATTTTACAGTAAATATGAAATTTGTGGTAATGGGGGAGGAAATGGGATTATTTAGCCCTTAGAATTTAAAAAGAAATTATATTGGCATTGGAAGTTTAAATTTAAAATAGGTCATTTGATTGTTTAGCACTTATGCAACGATTAATTCCATGGTGTGTTCTAGTTCTGTGTTGTCCTCCCTCCTGTACTCGCAGAATTAGTTGTTATCATGCTGCTTTAATGGAAACACAAGGGTAAATAAATATCACTCTTGTGGTCTCATAGTCATTGAAATGCTGTGATTTATGTTTTCTAATTTTTTGAGATATTCCAATGTGTCTCAGATAAGGGAGTTTATTTATATTTTTTAGTAAAAACAGAAAACTAAGAAATAACTATATTTATCAACAAACCCTGTTATATTGGATGACTGTTTCAGAACATAATCACCTACTTCTGCAAATTGTCTACCAGTAACTCAGGAATCTGCTGGATGGCTTCCATTGTGAGCCTCATTCAGTTTTGCAATACAACCAGTTCGCAGTATGAGACAAGCTATGTCTTTAGAGTGTGAGTTTACTACTCTGACCTAGGATGGAGGATGCTATCTATATTACACCTTGAACTATAATTTTCTCTTACTTTATGTCTACATTTCTGTGGGGCTTAAATGTTCATTGTATTATATTCCACTCCAAACCTATGAAATACAGTCTCAAGTTTTTATACGATTTTGTTTGTTTTGTTCTATTTTATTTATTTTTAGAGAGAGGGGAAGGGAATGAGACACGAGAGGTAGAGAAACATCATTGTGCGAGAGTGGAACTGTTGCCTCTCACATTCCCCCAACTGGGGATCAGGCATGCAATCGCAGCATGTGTCCCAACCAGGAGCCTAACTGGCAACCCTTTGGTTAACAGGCAGGTGCTCAATCCAGTGAGTCACACCAGCCATGGCTGTTTTGTTCTAGTTATAAGAAAGGTTTGTTTGTTTTAAAAAAACAAAACAAAACACTTTTTTTAGACAGAGGAGAAGGGAGGGAGAAAGAGAGGAAGAGAAACATCAATGTGTGGTTGCCTCTCACATGCTCCCAACGAGGGACCTGGCCCACAAACCAGGCGTGTGTTCTGACTGGGAATTGAACCAGTGACCACTTAGTTCACAGTCAGGCACTTAATCCACTAAGCCACACCAGCCAAGGTTGTTTGTTTCTTAAGTTAATGTGTTGTTAAGTTCACAACTGTCAGCCTTTGGTTGGCCAGATTCCGATACTTCCCTTTTGAAATTGATTTACTTCCCTAGTTCTTAGTGATGTTCAGGCCTTTTCAGCTAACCAGTTATCATAGCCTAGGGCAGGGTCCTAAGGCCATAGTGTCCTACACCACTCTATCAAATCACAGCGTCCCTTTTTTTCTCATAATCTCAAATCCACCAATACAAGTGAACAGAGCTATTCACTGGCCTGAAATAAATAAAACACCCCATCATGTCGATGTTTTAAAATTGTTTTAAGAGTATTAAGAGTGGCTGCATCTAAAGACTTAAAAATATAAGCCATTATTACATTCCTGGCCAACCATTTTAAAAGACACTCTAACCTATGGGAAGTTTTCTTCATGGTCTCAGCTTCTTTTTCTATTCCCCATTTTATATTCTTCCCTCCTGTAATTATGCCGTGAGTCAGCTGTGTGATGCAGTATTTTAAAAGACTAATAAAACTGTGACACGTAGGGATTCTCCATGACTTTTAGAGTGTAAGAAACATCACATATCTTTATTTCTTAAATTGGATTATAAGTGGTTTGAGCCTATTTTCAAAGGTTTTGAAGCAATCCAACATTGATCAGAGTCTCTGGGTTTTTCCCCTTTCCTGGGATATCACAGAGAGCCTCAGCTCTGGCCCACAGACCACTGTGCATTTTAGCCGTCATGGTCATTACCATCATCATCCCCACACACAAATCAGAGGCAACAAATCAGAATCTCTAGGTGAGACCCTGGGAACTTGCATTTTAATAAGTATTCCAGGATGATTCTGAAGCTGGGCATTGGGGGTCATTCTGAGAAAAGGTGGTTTTCAGCCTGCCTGATTCTAAGCTTGAAGAGGAAGTAGCAGAGTGATAAATGTAGCTTTCTCTATAAGTGCAAATGCAGTTTTGCATTCATCTTTAAATGTGTTCGATTTGAGGTTCTAAAAATTCTTCATATGAAGTTAATGAAGCTGTTCAGTGAATAATGCTACTTACCTTAACGCCTCTACTCTCTCAACAGCTACACTCATTTCTCAAAGGGCATTTTTGGGGTCAGAGCTGCCTGCTCATTTCTATTCCAGGCATAAAGCCTAAAGAAGCCTTTATGGTAAATAACCCATGAAATAAGAATAGGTTCCTGCGTGTGTCTGCATTGCTGTACCAGGATTTTAAACAATTAAATTTCCTGGACACTCCAGACCTTTCCTCTTTGACCATCAATATTTCATCACTTTTCTTATTTTAACTCATACAGTCTCTTTTCTTCTTTCAAAGACTTTTTAATATATTGATTTTAGAGAGGTGAAGGGAGGGAGAGAGAGAGAGAGAGAGAGAGAGAGAGAGAAACATCAGTGTGTGGTTGCTTCTTGCGTGCCCCCTCTGGGAACCTGACCTGCAACCCAGGCATAAGCCCTGACTGGGAATTGAACTGGGGACCCTCTGGTTTGCAGGCCAGTGCCTAATCCACTGAGCCAGACCAGCTGGGGCTTAACTCATGGATTCTCAATGAGGATGATATCACTTTTACTCTCCAATCCCTAATGCTCCCACCCCACCCCCACCCTCACCCCCACCCCCCACGCCTGCATGCCCAAAGACAAAATTACTTCTTGGAGAGAGAAAAAATCCTTACAATTTTTATGACTATAGTGCTGATATAAATACAGATCATACATGGATAAGCAGTATATCTGTGGCATAAAAATATTATGGAGAAGGGGCAATTAAAGGGGAAAATGTTTACAGTTTCCTTAAGGAGAGAAATGAAAAAAGTTTCTCAACTTTGATTTTCTAGCTTTTTAAATAAACAGCTATTTAAAAAGTCTTATCTATTTACTTTTAGAGAGAGGGAGAAAGACAGAGAGAGAAACATCAATGTGTAGTTGTCTCTCATGTGCTCCCAACCAGGGACCTGGCCTAAAACCCAGGCATGTGCCATGACTGGGAATAGAATCAGTGACCCTTTGGTTTGCAAGTTGGCACCCAATCCACTGAGTCACACAAGCCAGGGCTAAATAAACAACTTTTAAACTCAGAAAATAGAGAAGAAACAAATTCTCAAGAATCTTGTCACACACCCACAGAGCAGTATCAAGTATACTCTTCAGAAGGATCAGTCCTGCATTCTCAGTCAGCCCTAGGACTGGTCCAGGGCGGTTAGCAGCCAGATGTCAGGCAGTCAGGATCACAGATGCCAGGTGGTGCCGAAGAAGGCTGCCGAGAGGTCGGGTCAGGTGCCGGTGGTCTGGATAACGGATGTCAGGTGGATGTTTACATGAGTCTTTCAGGGGGCAATCAGGTGAGAACTTCGGGGGATAATTAGATTACATAGTAAATAGTGACACTCTTCCATGTTATAAAATAGTCCTCAGTATCATTTTTAGTGACTACCAGCATTTCCCTCATATCGATGCTAACATCTCTCCTTTATTTAACACTTACCATGTACTGAGCCTTCTGCCAGGTATTTAACACATATGTGTAGCTCAATCTTCATGGTAGTCCCTTGAGAGAATAATTAAAGCTAAAGCTAGTGGCTACCATTTATTGACTGCTTCCTATTCCATGGACACATCTCAAGAGCTTCATCCACACCACCTCATTTAGTGCTCTTTTGCAATGACCCTCTGAGGTTGGTACTATTATTATCCCTATTTTTACTTAGAAGGATACTAAGACTCAGAGAGAAAATTAGCTCAAAATCAGCAGTCAGCAGTCAGAACATAGCCAAAAGCCTTAGTCTGAACTACTGTACACTCTTGCTTCTTCTAAGAGAATATAGTGTATTTGGTCTTTATGTGTTTTAGTCCTTACAGCCAAGTGGACTTCCTGCTGCCATAACAGTTTCTTACTTTCCAGACCTCGGCTCATTTAGGCTCTCCAGGCACCACTGGACCAGACCATTGAAACTCCCTTATTAACAGTGAGCTTGGATTTTCTGACCTTTTTAATATTCAACTCTACTAGCTGTTGTCCGGTTGCATTACAACACGGACATTATTAAGTCTGACCAAATACGTGGCACAGAAGATGCATACCTAATTCTTAGACTGTTCCGCTGTTAGAGACAGTCCTGGCACAAGCCCAGAGGCAAACAGCATCGTTTGCAGGTGGTCGGACAATAAGGCTGAATTAGCAAGGAGCTAGTGCCAGGTTTCCTGTATAATTTCTCAACCTGTCACCTCAGGAATCCTCTTTTCCTGCTCAGGGGTACCCAAATTTTTGGTGTCTCTGGGCCACACTAGAAAAAGAAGAGCTGTCTTGGGCCACACGTTAAATACATTGCAACACAAAATTACAAAAAAAGAAAAATCTCATAATGTTTTAAGTAAATTTACAATATTGTGTTGGGCCCCATCCATAGGCATCCTGGGCTGCATGCCACCTGCATGCCGTGGGTTGGACACCCTGCGTAGCTCCTGATCACACAGGGCAGGTAAAAATTACTTGTTGGGTCATTTCTGCTTCCTGGATGACTGAGTACACTCACAGTGCCCAGCAGTCAGCAGGTCCTGACATGCAGATGAGGCAATGGGGAAATTTGCAGGCACAGCTCTGAAGGCACAGCTGGGCTGAGCTCACCTGGCAAGTGCTTCTATGGCACTCAGACTCCTGCGGCCAGTATTTGACCTTGGCTTTGGCTGTAGTATGAAAGTCCGAGCAGTCCTTGTGCTCTGATTTTCTGTGTGAATTTGAACTTACTTAGGCTTCACTTGCTTCATCTGTGAGATGAAGGGGCTGGACAAGATTATTCTAAAGACTTTGAGCTCAAAGTTATTTGATTTACCCCTAAATGGTCAAATATTGCAAATATGGCCAATCAAATATCGCAGAAACAAGAGATACTGTGGCATCATTGAAATGAGCACAAGCTTTGCAATCTAAGAGACAGAGGTTCTATTTCTGGCTTTGTTTCTAGAAGGCTGATGACTTTGGACAGCTTCTCTGAACACTAGTTTCCTTGTCTAAGAACTGGAAAGATAGTCATCAAAGTTGTGTGCTACCGACCTGAAGTACCTAGATTATAAGTGAACACAGGAAATTGTCTGCAAATATAGTCACCAATTCTTCCCATTCCTGTGCATCGTACTGCTCTTCCCATCAGTATGGGATTGATTTGTGATTTGCTTTGACCAGCAGGATGTGACCATAGCGGGATGCTGTGTCAGTTCTAGGCCTGAGGAGACTTGCCAGTTTCTTGTTCACCTTCTCTTAGGATTGAGTCATGTTAAGAAGTATAGGCTAGCCTACCAAATGACAAAGGGCCACAAAGAGACAGATCAATCCACCCAGTCCAGTGGTTTCAGCCACCAGCAGAGGCACCAGACATGTGAGTGACACGATCTTGGGTATGTCATTTCAGGAAATCCCCGTTGAATACAGCCACATGTGTGAGCCCAGCAAACACAATGTGGGTCAAGTCACCTTCCAGCAGAGCCTATCCAACCCTCAGAATTATAAGTGTTTTTATCCACTAAGTAAATGTTGGAGTGGAATAACTGATGATTGATATGAATTTACTTAATATGTTTTGATCTCCAAATCTTGGACCAGCTCTTGGTTGCCTTACGTTTTCACTAGAAATTTAGGTTTTTCAATCTGGCTGCTTCCCTTGACTAGTTTTCTCTGTCCTCCCACTTCTCCCCATATAATCAGACCACATAGCATTGGCATTTGATGGTGGTATAGATACTCATATTTTTTACAGATACAATTTCTTCTGGAAACAGATGGAGAAGTCAAGACGACAAAATGCATTTACTACAAGCTCTGTCAACTCCAGAAGAAGCTAAACCTGGCTTGATATAGAAGATCCCAGATTTGGGTAGAGTAACACACTGACTCTGAATGTCCCTTCCAGCTTCTGATTCTCTGATTCCTTAGGCCAGGAGCTGGGTTATGTATGGGCTATGATCAATACATTAAATGTGAGATAAAATATGCTTGTTTGGGTGACTGGTGATAATATACTTGCATCAGTCTATGGCATAGGTGGCAAACACAAGGCCCACGGGCCAAATCTAGCCCTCCACCTTGTTTTATCCAGCCCAGCACCTTGTTTCTACCCAGCAGCCGTGCCGAGCTCCTTGCCCCTAGTTAAAGAGTAGTTATTTTCATACTGTCCTAAATTGCATTCAGTCCTTTGAAAGCAACCACTAGGCTGATGTGGCCCACAATGAAAATGAGTTTGACACCCCTGGTCTACATCCATACCACCCTGAACATGCCCGCTCTCATCTGATAATACATTTGCATCAAAGCACTGCTGATCAAGAGATCCAGGGAAATAGTTGAACTGCTTTAAAAAATTATTTATTTATTTATTTATTTATTTATTTATTTATGTATTTATAGAGAGAGGGAGAAAGCAAGGGAGAGAAACATCAGTGTGTGGTTGTTTCTTGTGTGCCCCCTAGTGGGGGACCTGGCCTGCAACCCAGGCATGTGTCTTGACTAGGAATCAAACCAGTGACCTTTCGGTTCACAGGATGACATTCAGTACACTGAACCACACCAGCCAGGGTGGACAGCTCTTTTGATGAGTCTCATCTCCTTCCAACTCCATTCTTCTCTGGTTTCAACAGCTCTTTTTACATTTTATTGTTGGTGAAGGCTCATCAATGACATGCAGTTAGTGTGAGAACTGAATGAGCCATCTCTCTTCAGTTTACAGCATAGAGGGTAAGAGCACATGCTCTGGACTCGGACTTGGATCTACTTGCTGTAAAACCTTAGATAAGTTATTTCCATTCATTAACTCAGCCCATGAATATATATTGAATACATGTTGTGTGCAAGGCACTATTTTAAATGCCCCAAGTAAAGCAGCAGTTAAGACTAAAAGTGTCTCTGGTCTCATGGTATTTACATACTATGCCTCTATTTTTTCACTTACAAAACAAATGTTTTAATAGTTCATAGCTCAGAGGATTATTCTGGGGTTAAATAATACATTATCTATGCAAATAACAGCACAGTACAAGAACTCAACAAATATTAAGTCTTACAGAATATACTATTCAACCTAGTCTACTTAGAAATATACCAAAGGAACTTCTAATTTTTGTCTTGCTTATCTTATTTTATTTGAATCTATTTTACAGTAGCCATTTTCATAGGAAAATATTAAACATGAAATTTAATATTTTATATAGTGTGTTTAAAATATTAAATAGAAAAACAGAAATAGTAGCAAAAATTTCCATATTTATTTGTGACTATATTTTATGTCCCAAAGGGAAGATAATAAAAAAGTTCTATTTTTCAACTGACATCATCCACATTTCAAAAAGTGTGTCAGAAACTGTAAAAAGAAAGAGAGAAATATGCAAAACTCCTCCCTAAGGAAATTTATGGCATGGCCAACTTGGTGAGTTGAATTCTCCATGATCTTTTAAACCTAGTTTGAATCTAATATTAATGCTTAGTTTATCATTCTGACCCTTAGGGGCCATACTCAGGAATTTTGGAAGTGACGGAGGAAGGAACTAAGCATAGGAGAAAGCAAGAGCTATCTGACAAAGAAGGCAGTGATGTAGCTGGTGCTGAGAAATATGACACTCTCCTATGCATACCTGCAGCCCACAAACTCAGTTAACTACACAAAGCAGTTTGATGATTCAAGATGGAAGATTCCATACATCTTCATAGGATCGATGTCTCTCAAAGTGTAACCCCAGGGCAGGGGAGTGTAAATTGCTATAGCCTCTCTGGAAAATTGTTTGGAAGTTCTTTACTAGAATTGTACATATGATTATCTTATGACTCTTAAGTATAAACTGAGCCAAAATATAAATACCAAGGACATACAGAGATGTTTCATACAGAAAAGCATTATTTGTAATCGACAAAAGTTAGGCTTAACTCAAATTCCATCAACTGTAAAATGGATAAATTTGATATATTAATATAATGTAATACTGCACAACAACAAAAATGAACAGGCTATTGTTACCTGAAAAATATGTGTAAATTGTGCAAACATAATGTTGAGCAAAGATGTCAAACACAAAAGAGTATATACTTATGATTCCATTTTTATAAAGTTCAAAAGAGCAAACTAATACATTGCACTTTATGATGCTAGAATTGGAGTAGTGCTTATTTTTGGAGAGGAGAAGGAGATAGTAATTAGGAATGAACTTGAGAGTTCCTGGGATATCGGCAATGTTCTATTTCTTGACCTGGATTATAATTTCACAGGTATATTCACTTTAGGGTAATTAATTGAGCTTATGATCTGCACTTGTTCTGTGTGTACGCTACCCTTTAACACACATGCATGGCACATACACACAGGTCGAGGCTTCTCCAGGATGAATGGACTTAAACCTCTAATAAATGTGACTTTCCCAGAGCCCCTCCCCCAGGGTTGCTTCTTCACTCCCACCACCTCGCCATCTTAGAGGACCTTCCCATCTTTAGTTTTGCCCTTGTCATTGCTACCCCAGGGGGTGGTAGCTGAGTCCTACCTATGATTATTGCAGGCCTTGGACACACAGCACATGCCTCACCCCAGCCCTGAGTTATCTATGGCTCCATAGGAAACCATCTTATTTGAGAAATAATGATTTTTCAAAATCTGGAATTTGGTAATACCTTTTTTCCTGGAAGAACTCTGGTGTGCCCTGACTTGCCCTCCTATCAAAAGGCCATAGGAAAACACACACACACACACACACACACACACACCAGACCCAAGTCATCCTTATCCTTAGAAGAAAGCTGAAGTGTAATTACAGCTTAGAGTGCCATCTGGTGTATTTTTTTGCCAAGTGCCTCTAACTTCTCTGCTAAGGGCCATGAAATTTAAAGCCTTTCGTTGAGGGGTATTACAAACCTCTTTCTCTGGATCTAACCTTTGACAGAGTCCTAAGAATCCCCATTACATGTCAATCTGAGAAAAATAGAATAACTACTGATGTAGTGGGCATTTGTTAATGTTTCTGCCTGTGGCCCTGGACAAGTGTTTGGAGGCTTTCCCACTACAGAAACTGTGAAAAAACAAATACTGGATTTCCCAGGCTCCTCTTCACTTCAGACATGGGTACCTGATCGAGGGTCCACCAATTAGGAGCACCTGCCACCTCAGCTAGAATTGGAAGCTCAGAAGAGAAAAAAACTGAGACTCAATTCCATTCTAATGACTTGCGTTCAATTTTTAGGGACAACAGTGGAAACAGTTCTTGCAGCAAAGTACAAAAACTGAGGGTCTGAGCTTTTGCTCTACTTGTAAGCCAACAAGTTCACCCCCACAGGTTCATGGATGCTGGTAGAAGACACTAAACCCTTGGGTCAAAGACAAAGAACTCTATTACTCGTGGCACATCAAGTTGCATGACATCAGCATAGGCACTAGTTTCCCTTGTCCCTAATTCTCATGGGACAATAAGATGAACCCTGATGGCTGCCTAAACACACAGTGGTTGTGTGATGGGAGAGGAACTTTTCGTGGCCTGTTGGCAGAAGGGTAAGTCAGGGCACAACAAAATTCTTCCAGGAAAAAAAATATTGTCAGATTCCGGGGGGCGGGGTTCTATTGTATTTGTCTGGATCTTTTATAGTGGGCAGTAAGCATATCTGCCTTTTGCTCTAGAAGGAAATACCATCTCTACCTTCCAAGGTTTCTGTTCTGCAAATATTCTTGAAAGATAGCCTGGGACAAAGCCAATCAGTGCTTCTGCTGGCAAGATATGCAGAAATGTGAGATGTTAGTGGAGAATTGTTTCCTAACACAGTGTCCAATGCCCAGTGTTGATGGAATTGGAGGCATTAGCCACAGTGACTCAGTGGGACAGTGGTGCCAGTGGTGTCTTTACCAGCCCAGTTCTGCAGTGTTACTTTCAGCATTGGCCTTGGCTGCAATTTCTCCAAACCGAATTCTTCGGCCTATCTAGACTTACTGAGATCTGGCCCATATTTCCTGTTTGGTTTCTCTTGCTCACACCTTTCTGTCCTGACTGACACACTAAAGAAATGATGACTCTTCACTGGGAAATATGGAATACATACCCATTCCTTGTTCTTTATTTTGGTTGGTTTGTTTAGTCTCTTAGATGCTGAGTACATCGTCTGCCTTCTCATCCACCAAAGCTAGGTGTAAGATCTCTCCTGGGTTGTCTTAAAGAAAAAGGAATCTGTATCAGAAGTAAAATCCCCAGATGGTATAGTTTCTGGAAGTGTTAGATCCCTGGCCTGCAAGCTGTTAGAGCCCTGAAGATTTTCTCTTAATCGGAGGTATTTTAAAAAATCAGCTTCATAAGGACCATTGATGTGTTCAATCATTTGTGGATCGCTTATTCCATGCTTCCTAGGGTAGGGTTTCACAGTTCTTGCAAGATAAAATTTTTATTCGTTGATTGTTGGATAATAACCTGAATTTTAAGGTTTCCTGGTTAGCATACACTTTTACTGCTGAGAGTCATTTAAGAAATGTTATGCTTCAAGGAGTACCTCTTGAAGAGTTCATAATTTAATATTGACATTCTTATCTAAAAATATTAGTCATAGTTTTTGCATTGTCCTGATGGTAAAACAGTTTTCCAAGATGAATTGTATATATTGCATTAGCTTCTTTCTAAGACCAACTAATTTGATTATATTTGAACTCTACACTTCAAGTTAATTAAAGATGTCATTCTTAGTTTAAAGAATCATAGGCTGCTGGAGTGGGAAGGGCACATGGAGGTCATCTTCTGGTTAGTGCTCAATTTTGAAAGGAGGGAATCCCACATGCTATAAATTCCAATACTCTTTCTTTTCAGAACATGCCATTTGTTAGAAGCAATGGAGTAATACTTGCTTATTTGTTTTTAATTAAGGGAAAATAAGGGAACCTGCCTTTTAAAAGTCATCCAGAGAGAATTCACTATAGTGGGGAGGAAGAAATTTCCTCTACCCTCAAGGATCTTTTGGCTAGTCTAATAATCAAATAGACATGAGCAGATTAGCAAGAGAAGATGATCAAGTTTAATTACATGTATATTTATGGGAACCCCACATACATAAGAGAGTCGGAGACCCACACACATGAGAGGTTCAGAGACAGAGAAGGAAACTGAAGCATATATGACATTCTGAGCTAAGGATGAGGTAAGGTGCCTGAAGGCTTCAGAAGGTAATTGCAGGAGAGCACATACTTGGTCATTATTAGTTGTCCTGGCACATAGATAAGTAGAAAGTCATTTCTGGTGATAACGCTTATCGTGGGCCAGACCTCTAATATAAATTATTCTCGATAGTTAAGAGGGGAGGTAGAAGTTTCTCTTGAGCCTGCAGTCTAAGTAGCCTTTAGTTCAAAATAGTAAGCATATGAGGCACAGCTTGGGGTGCCTCACTCTGAACCCCTACACCATCAATATCTACATGCATTTTCCAAAAACACTTTATTTCTTGTTGTGTGTTTTTTCACAAACTTTAGATTAAAACATATATTTCACTTATGTCTTGGTTATTTTGCACTTAGTTGCATATAATTTTTTTTTCTTGAAGTACCAGTGCTTCTAAAGATGTTCTTCCTTCTTCCCAAAATGCTGAGGAAAGTTAGCAGTCTTATGAAGCAGTTTTCAAATATTATGCTGCTTTCAAATTTATTTGTTTTTATATATATAATCTGTTGTTAAAATAGTTTTTAACAGTAATTTTGAATTGAAGGGCTTTCTTAGGATTGGATGGGATGGTAGCAAGTAGAGTGCATAGGGTTATGATAAAGTTATGTGTCAGAGTTACTTGTCCTGATGGATGTAGGTAGAGATGGAGCTGCTTCTTTCTGGACCAATGTGGTCACTAATGTGCCCTGGAATAGTGTGACCCCTGAGAAGAGAAAAGAATATGGAAATTCCTTTTAGGAAATTGAATAGCCATGCAAGATCAAGATGACAGATATCATTGAAAAGTGTGGCCAAGACAACCTAAATAATATTATCAACAATTGACAATGATATATAATATTGATTGAATGTTTACCATATGCCAGGAAGCATACCTTAACTGTACTGTCTTATTTAATCATCATACAAACATTAAGGTAGATATTTTTATAGTTACTGTTTAGAGAGATCTGGAAATTGAGGCATGGAGAGGTTCAGCAACTTACCTAAGGGCAAAGAGCTTGTAAGTGACAGGCTCTTGTACCATCCACATCAGTGTTAGGCATTTAGATGTCATCCAGTGACAATCTGTTGAGCTGACATAGTTGGAAGTAAAAATTATATTGTAGGAATATATTTAAACATGTGTAAAAATGTTTATCACACAATAAAAAGAAAAGGATGATTAAGAGCATGTATACTCTAAAACTAATTTGGTAAAATAAATATATAGTGATATATAGAGTGTGTGTTTGAATATACAGATGAATCTAAGAGCAAATATGCCAAGGCATTGGTTCATTCCATGTATTAAGTTCACAGATGACTTTTATTTTCCTTTTTGAGATCTCTATTTTAGATATTCTGGGTTCTGTTTTTTTTTAATAAGATTTTTTTTAGATTTTATTTATTTATTTTTAGAGAGGGAAGGGAGGGAGATAGAGAGATGGAGAGAAACATCAATGTGCAGTTGCTGGGGGTCATGGCCTGCAACCTAGGCATGTACCCTGGCTGGGAATTGAACCTGCGACACTTTGGTTTGCAGCCCGCACTCAATCCACTGAGCTACGCCAGCCAGAGCAGATATTCTGGTTTCATAATAATAAGTGAATAGTTGGCTGTTTGCCCCTAAATGTTGGTTGGGAAATTGGTCAAAGGGTGTAGTAGGGTTCTCCTGGCAAATAGAACCAATAGGGTAAGTATAGACCTATGCATATAGAAAGATTTGTTATGAGGGTTGGGTTCACATGAATATGGAGCCTGGGAAGCCCCATGATCTGCCATCTGCAAGCTGGAGACCCAGGAAAGCGGAGGTGTTATTCTGGTCTAAGCCCACAGGCCAGAAAGCCAGGAATGTCTGTGTTTGAGAGCAGGAGATGATGGATTTCCCAATTTAAGCAGAGAGCAAATTCTCCCTTCTTCTACCTGCTCATTCTACATAACCCTTGCCAACTTGGATGATGATGACCACTTACAGTTGGGAGAGGGATCGTCTTTACTGAGTCTGCCAGTTCAAATGCCAATTTCTTCCAGAACCGTCCTCACACACAGCCAGACACGGTGTTTCACCAGCTATCCGGCATCCACACATAAAACTAAGCATCACAAATGGTACCTTGCAAAACCTGGGGTGAGAGGGCAAGAGTGCTTGTCTCATCACGAGCAAGGTGGTGTGCAAAGGGGATGTGGACACCAACTGTTTCTAAGCCAAGCCTCAGGGTCTCATCCTAAATTTATCCCAGATTCTCTCATCTAAAGACTTACTGGGGGGCCTTCACTTTTATAAAACCTTCAGAACAATCAGGCCTGTCTCCTAAAACAAAGGCTCTAGCCCAGCACCCTCCACCCTGACCCCACAGCATCACATACTATTTCTATTTTTAATGACTTTTTTGCAGTGAGCAGAAAGACCAACACAAAACAAACACAAACAAACAAACAAAGCAAAAACAACAACAACAAAAACCATAAACCCAAAGTTTCACCATCTTATGCCCAGATTCTTGCTTCAGGTCCTCTGCTCTCTAAATCGCCTTAAACGCAGTGGTCTGATTTTCCTTGCAAACTAGTGTGTCAATCAGGGGTGAAATGTATTTATTTTATAACTTTTAAAATTGTTATTATTATACAAGTAATTTATGTTCTTTTCATAAAATTTGGAAAAACAGATAAATAATACAATGAGAAAAATTATTGAAAAAGAAGAAATGAAAGATCATGCATAAATCCATCTCCCATTGTCCAAGAGCTACCAGAATTCAGGCCATTCTTTAGGCACTGACAGAATGCTAGGGTAAGTTATGTCTATTGTGGCAACTTCCTTAGGCCAAGTCAATATAGATTTTAATCAAAGTAAATCAGATCTTAATGAAACATTTGCTGTCAAGTGAATTTTATCTCCTTAGTCTAGCCTGCATTGCAAATTTCTCCGTTTGGCTCTAACATCAGGGCTGAAAGAGTAACAGAATGCTTACAAGTGGAACAAATCATTTTCTAGGAAAGTTAGCTTGTACATTTGCATGCTAATGGTCTGTAAGTACATAGAGAGACTCTGCTTCCACTATGCCCCCCTACTACTCCACTTCCCAATACACACATAATGTCTTATTACTGTGTGGCTAATGAACTCTCAGGATAGCTCAGGAATCTCTCTCCATCTTACTGGCCCCATCCGGCTGACTGGCTAATGGGAAATTCACTTTCACCACTAAGGGTAATAATGACTATTGAGTGTCTCCAGGGTGTTCATCATCATCACGCTAAGCATTTTAGTAGGCCAACTCAATAAATATTTACAAACTTCCTTTGAAGTATTATTGCCTGTTTTATAGAAGAGGAAACTAGAATTCAGAGAAGTTAATTTACTGGCTCAAAGGTCACACAGCTGCAATGTGTCAGAACTAAGATTCAAACCCAGGTCTTGCAGACTCCAAAGCCTGTTCTCTTAATCATTATATAATAAAAAGCCTCACTTTCTGCAGACATGGCTCATGCTCAGAGTTCTAATGATCCAAGAACAGAAGAAAATGCTGGACCAAGATATTGCGCAGGGTCATCCACTCATATCTTAACTCCCTAAGGATCCTACCTTGAGAACTATGGGGTTATGACTGCTGCTTTGTTGAGTAAAGATGTGTATTAAATTTTTATATTTGGAAGACAGCTCTTGTCTCACAGAAGCACCTCTACCTGATAAGATTTCAGATGAAAGAACTTCATTCAAGGATGCATACCATATATTTGTAACTCTGTACTTTTCTTTTCACTCTTTCCTTCTTCCTCATGGTAATTGGAACATGTTCATGTACGTTCTCAATCTTCCACTCTCTCCTTGGACTTGGAGCAGTAGTAGGAGGCAGTGAAATGCTTCTTGCTTGCTAGGTTAATTCCTGATCTCCCTTTTCTTGTAGGGAATCTGATAATGTGAGAATAGGTCATTGGAAAGTATATACGTGTACATAATAAAGAGAAAGCTATTTCTCATAATAAAAAAAGCTGTTAAGTCAGAGAAAGGCAATATCAACAACCTCTTAGAATATTCCCCTTCTCTGTTTGGAGCAGGGTATCTCTTTGTGTTTGAGTCTCTGAAAACATAAGTAATGCATTAATGCAGGGTGATCTATGATGGCAAAATTTCATCAGAGTAACTGAATAAATCAATGTGTACAATGACAGACTCATGATTATTTTGTCCCTTGGAATACAAAGAATCCCTAATGCTTAGACATCTGTATGAAATGATGGTTTAACTCAAGGTCTATTTTGTACTTACTTTCAAATGGCTATGAGTTGAATTGGCTCCTCATCCCCACCCCACAGAGTCATACGGTGACCTCCAATGCTCGATGCAACTGTATATGGAGACAGGATTTTTAAGGTAACTGAGGTTAAATTATAACCTCTTCCTTATAAGAAAAAGAAGAGAGAGATATCTTTGTCCTTCCCTCCACCGAGTATGAGTACACAGGGAGAAGGTGGGCATCTGCAATCTGAAGAGCTGTCTCCAGGAACCGAATGAGCTGGCACCTTGATTGTGGACTTCCAGTCTCCAGAATTGTGAGAAGAAAATGCTGTTGTTTAAGCCACCCTTTTGTGGTATTGTTTCATGGCAGCCTGAGCAGACCAAGTCATAGCACTATCCACATTATGAACCTCCAGCAGCACATGCCTGAATATATATTTAGCAATCTGCTATTTTTACTATTTGTCCTTGGAGAAGGTCATGTCTTTGCTTATACAACCATAGATAAATTTAAGAGTTTGTATTTTAAGATGGTATTATTCACTCCAGTAAAAACTTCAGTGGGCACATTTTTTTCTATAAACAGACGATCGATTCTTTTTCTGCTGACCAATGAAAGTTTCCATGGTAACAACTAATGCGAGGTCATCTTGTGTGTTTTGTACCCTCACTTTTAAAAGAAAGCTGCTCACATCTACCGAAAAGCTGTTAAATAAAAGCCAAAACCTACCAAGGAAGGATTCCTATTTCAGTGAAGCACCCTCAGGGGAAATGCAACTGTCACAGAATATGTTTTGACAGTGAGGGTCAGATGCTGTTCTACCACCTCCCTTCCACTTGCCCTCCACTTTTCTGTTCTTCCAAACACATCTTTTGTATCTGTAAATAAGCCTGCAGAAAACAGTCCAACATCCCGAACGCCTTGGGGCTAGTGCGGGTTCCATTCCAGACAACTGCACTAAATGGACTATCAAAATAAAATGAGCTACACAAATTTGTCTGTTTCCCAGTGTATATAAAAGTTATATTCACACTATACTGTAGCTTATTAAGTGTGTACTAGTGTTATGTCTATAAAAAACATATACCTACCTTAATTAAAAACACTTTATTGATATAAATGCTAACCATCTTCTGAGCCTTCAGTGAGTCCTGATGTTCTGTTTGGGGGAGGGTCTTGCTTCAACATTGATGAAAATGCAAGCCTGTGAAGTGCAATAAAACGAGAAATATAGGTATTAAAATTTGTTCCACACTTACCTTTTAATGTCTTATGTACCTAAATTCAAGGAACCAAATAACATCAGCTGAAGAGAGAATTTACGTTTTTATCAAATGTCTTCCTGGATATTGAAATTTTTTTTAAAGATTTTAAAAATTTATTTTAGAGAGGGGAAGGGAGGGAGAAAGAGAGGGAGAGAAACATCCATGTGTGTTTGCTTTTCATGCTCCCCTTATTGGGGCCCTGGCCTGCAACCCAGGCATGTGCCCCAACTGGGAATCAAACCAGCAACCCCTTGGTTCACAAGCCAGCGCTCAATCCACTGAGCCACACCAGCCAGGGCTGAAAGTTTTAATAGCAGTAAATTTTATATCTGCAAAGCACATTATAGTTTTCAACATCATTTCATACTCATTAGCTTCATAACTACCTTAAGAACAATCTACAGCCATTATTCACATGTTTTCGTGGAAAAACTAGACTCAAGGGAAAGAGGCCTAGACCAGTTTCTAAATGGTAAGAGAGGACAAGTTTCCAGGAATTCTGAAACCGTGAGTGTACTGGCTGTGGTTACAAAGTGGATGTGAAATTCTACGAGCTTAAAGTAACTTACAGGAAGGGAGCACCGAAGCCAATCACATGAGTGGAAAAGTCAAATGTGCCTGCAGCTTCCATTTTTGAAGCAGCTGTTTCCTGCACTTAGTCGCACAGGCAAGTTGCCATAGTTACAGTATCAGTCGTCCAATGAAAAATAGGTGATTCAGAACCTATTATCTTTTAGTAGCATAGACCAGTAGCTTTCAAACTTTTGGGCCTCAGGATTTCTTTATACTCTTAATAATGATCATAACCGCTATTGAGGACTCTAGAGTGCTTTTCTTTATGTGGGGGTAGAAATTTTAAAATAGTTTAATTTATTAAAAATAACAAACCAGTTTACATTGTATCCCATTTTTATTATAATCAAACTATATATTCCAAAACAAAACAAAAATTGGCATTGTTTTATATTTTTACAGCACCCTGTCACATCTTCCTTAATAGAAGATGCCTGGATTCTCACGTCTGTGCCTGCATTCTAGCTGTGGTGACATCATACACGTAGCTCTGGGAAACTCCATGAGAGAATGAGGGTAAAAAGGTCAAATAATGGATCTGTGTTTTTATGAAAGTAATTTTGACGTTGCAGACTGTTTGAAAAGAGATCAAGGGTCACTGAGCCGTACTTTGAGAACCCATGGTATAAATAATAACAAAACCCAGACTTTTAAGAATACATGTTTTTAGGAATATAATTTCTGAGGTACATGCTTTTAAGTACGTAATAATTTCTGAAATGAGTATTTCTCCCAATGGAATTAATTGGGTATTTCAGATCTTGTCTCTTGACTTTAAAGATTTGACCAGAGCTGGGAAATTCTAAATATCTGTGAAACAAAGAACAGGGACTCCAGTTCAACTGATCTCAAAAGGGGCCCCCGAGAACTTTAAGGGGTACCCTGCTAATGATCCGGGCCAACAACCTACATCCAGCAACAGAGTACTTTGCTCCTCCCTCAGAATGAATGGAGACCAGAAATTGGATGTTTATGACCAAAAAGAGCAGAATTTCATCCAGCACTTCTCCCCAGATTGTCAGGGTGCTGACTGAGGATGACTTGGGGCACCCAGAAATAGCAGATGCGACTGCCCAGCCCAAGGAGGTCCTGGACTACAACGTCATTGGTACCAGCGGGCTATGATGGTTTTGGTAACATTCCAGGATCTGGTGGAACCAAGAAAGCTGGATGCTGACAGTCTCCAGCAGGCCATGACTGTGGGCTGGTGTGTGGAACTGCTCCAAGTTTTCTTTGCGGTGTCAGATGACATTATGGACTCATCCTTCACCCGACGGGGTCAGATCTGCTGGTATCAGAAACCAGACATAGATTTGGATGCCATCAATGATGCTCTGCTTCTGGAAGCATGTATCTACCAGCTGCTGGAGCTCTACTGCCAGGAGCAGTCCTGTTACTTGAACCTGATCAAGGTAACTCTGCTCTTACTGCAGAGTTCCTGTCAGACTGAGATTGAACAGCCCCTGAGCCTCATCGCAGCCCTGCAAGGCAACGTGGATCTTGGTAGATTCCCTGCAAAGAGGTACAAATCCACTGTCCAGTATCAGTCAGCTTCTACTCTTTCTACCTTCCTGTAGCTGCTACCATGTGTATGGCGGGCATTGTCAAGGAGAAGGAACATGCCAGTACCGAGAAGATCCTGCTGGAGATGGGAGAGCTCTTTCAGATTCAGGATGATTACCTTGACCTCTTTGGAGACTCCAGTGTGACAGGCAAGATTGTCCTGGACATCCAGGACAACAAATGCAGCTGGCTGTTAGTTCAGTGTCTGCAATGGGCCTCTCTGGAATAGTGACAGATCCTGCAGGATTATGGGCAGAAGGAGCCTGAGAAGGTGGCCTGGGTGAAGGCACTCATGTACATGCCGTGTGTATGCAGTATGAGGAAGATAGTCACAGCCACCGTGCGGGACTCACTGAGCCGCACTCACAGCCCCTGCCCCAGCCATCTCCTTGGGCACACAAGATCTTCAAGTGGAAAAAGTGACCTAGAGACTACCAGGGCGGGGGGGGGGGGCTCTCAATAAATTATGGTAGATCCTCAAACAAACAGAAACAAACAAAAAAACAAAAACAAAAGAAGGGACCTCCCATGAGGGCGGTTATTACTGTAGGGGCCACCACTTTACGTGCAAACGCCTGATCGTTACAAGGGTACAGGGATGTAATGTTGGTTTCCTGGTTAATGTAAATTCACTCTGAATACTTGCTCTTTGTACTGTCTGTTTCAACAAATAAAATCCAACTAGGATGTGAACAGTTTGAAGAAATGAGAAACTGTTTCAAATTCGTGGACTTTTGAGTGACTCAGAGAGTGGCAGTCCTCTCTTGGATGGCCAATCAGAGTGAAGAAGAAAGCTCTTAGTTCTGAACACTAAACACCTTGTGCTCTTCCACCTTCTCAGTACAGATCTACCTCTGATACTGTCAGACAGAAAACAACCTGAATGCTGACTCCGTGTTACTCACCCAGTGAGAAAAGTATTCGTGTTTTACCACTAGTCACAGCTGGGAGATACCCCAATGCAGCATTACTTAATAAGCAACTTAGAATGTAATGTCCTGGTTCCAAGTACATGGCATCAACTAAGCAAATGAGATGGAGTCACAATCCCGTAACTCATCAGTCTACATTGTGAAATATCGTGACCTGCTTTTTCCCTTCCTCCTTCTTTCTACCTTTATTCTTTCCTCAAATATTTATTATGTACCTGTTGTGAGTAAGGTACTGTGATACATACAACCTCAATTTTTTTGGCTACCAATTCTGTATACTTTTAATATTAAATATTCTTTTTCTTAAATAAGAGGAAGCCATGCCCATTAAGGGAGATTGAAGTTATAGTAAAATATAAAAAGGGCAGTTATAATTCCCCCTAACTAATTTCTAAGGGGTAATTTTAATAAATTCTCATATAATTTCTTTAACATTGTATCATAAGCAAATCTAATGTTATTTAACACTCATAATAAATGTAACTTTAATGCCCAAAGTTGGTAATAAATGAAGAAATCTTACTTCTCATTACAGATTTCCATAGGATAAATTGCTTCCTGGAAGTGGAATTACTTAGGAAAAAGGAATGTGTACATTTTACAGCTTCTGTTAACATACTGATTAATTCATGTCCTGCACTGTATCAAAATTATACAACCACATGAGAGGACTCATTTCATCGTGATGGGCAGTGGAGCTTGCCACCCCAAAATATGCCTTTTGGAATATTGATTACTTTAAGCTAGTTATTTTTAAGAAACAAAAGACTCAGAAAAAATGTTTGACCCCTCCCCCAGGCCCACCTAAAAAAAATTCAGGTAGAAAATTCTGCTTCAGGAAGGGAACCCGCTCATATTCACCTGAGCATACGAACTAAGTGTGGTAGACAGCAAGAAGCTAAGTGGTCTGTCTGTTACATTCCCCTAGGTGTCCCTTTGTTTCTGGGTGGCCTGGCAAACATGTGTTTATCTCATGTTTGCTCTTTCTCATCTACCTGTGAACTGCCTACTTTCTCTGTGAAGTCCCAGATCCCTGTCTCCCTTTCCTTAGTTCAGAATGGCATATAAGCCTCAACTGCCCAATGTGTCCGCAGATGCCATATTCTTAGGGAACCTCTGCATGTACATCCGTAATAAATTAGTTCATTTTCTCCTGTTAACCTGTTTTATGTTAATTAGATTATTAATCCAGCTAGGAGAATTTAGGACGGTAGAAGAAAAATTATCTTTCCTCCTCCACAGCTTCATCCTCACCAGTATTAAGGGCAGTGCTTATTTATAGGCAATCTTTGCTCATGTGATTGGTGAATTTGAAAGAACAAAAAATTCTATCTTTAAAAAATTGCATTTTGGGTAAACATTGAAATACAATCTTTGAAAGTGCAAGCAAAATTATAAAACACTTTAAAATCTTTAAGATACAGGTTATATAATACACTTAGGCCCACTTTTCATTAATTTGGTGAATGAAATGGAGGTAGAGCTTGGACCATCCCAAAAGCCACTATATCAAAGTTCTTAGTAACAAACACTGAAACCTATTTTGGTTGACTTAACCTGAAGGGAAATGTCTTAGAAGGCCCTCAGGTAATATACCAAAGAGACAGGAAGGCTCGAGAATCAGGCTCATCAAATAGGCAAGGTAGTTTCATAGCTAGAATCAGAGCAGGTCACACCACCCAGTCACTTAGGACACCACTGGCATTGCCTTTGGATACTCCTACCTCTCACCTCTGACATTGCTGTTTGTGGGCGCAGAAGCCACTTCACAGATAATCGAATTATTCTTCTATGAATCACAGATTCCAGGTACAAGACCTGGATGGGAGCCTCTGATTGGTTGAACGTAGGTCACATGATATTCCCTAGCTGCTAGGGGTGGAGATAGTGAGTACTGGGCCATTCTGTGCAAATGAATCAGAGCACAAATGAGGTTTTGGCTAGAAATAAATGATAAAGATTTATTCTCTATCTTAGGGTTTGCAACCAGGAATACAACTAGGCAATACTCAGAGTATTCCGAAGAAGAAAAAAAAGCTGAGGGCTCTTCTAGTAAAAAGCACATTTTACATTTATTTTTTAACTTTTGAATATTTTGGTATTGGTTTCAGGTGTACAGTGGTCAATCATGCACTTTACAACTCTTTCCTGCCCCACCACCTGATATTTCCAGTACTCACCTGGCACCATACATGGTTATTAGAATATTATTGACCATATTCCCCATGCTGTACTTCACAGCCCCATGACTATTCTGTAACAACCAATCTGTACTTCTTAGTCCCTTCACTTTCCTCACCCAGAAGGGTTCCCAAAACCCTTCCCTTCTCACCACCATCAGTCTGTTCTGTGTATCTATGGGTCTGTTTCAATTTTGTTTGTTTATTTATTTTGTTCTTTAGATTCCATATGAAATCATATGGTATTTGTATTTCTCTTACTGACTTTTTTCACTTAGCATAATACACTCTATGTCCATCCATGCTGTCTCAAATGATAAGATTTCTTTTTTATGACCGAGTCCTATTCCACTGTGTACATGTACCACTACTTTTTAATCACTTGCTTATTGATGGACACTTGGGTTGCTTCCATATCTTGGCTATTGTAAATAATGCTGCAGTGCACAGAGGGGGGGCACATATTCTTTCAAGTTAGTGTTTTAGGTTACTTTGAATATATACTCAGAAGTGGAAATGCTGGGTTATAGGCAGATTCATTTTTAATTTTTTGAGGACGCTTAATACTATTTTCCAAAGTGGCTGCACCAGTCTGCATTTCTACCACAAGTTCATGGGGTTCCCTTTTCTCCACATCCTTCCCAACACTTGTTTGTTGATTTATTAATGACAGCCATTCTGACAGGTGTGAGGTGGTATCTCATTGTGGTTTTAATTTTAATTTCTCTGATGATTAGTGATGTTGAGCATATTTCCATATGCCTATTGGCCATCCTCTTTGCAGAAGTGTCCATTTAGGCCTTTTGCCCATTTTAAAAAAAGATTTTATTTATTTACTTTTAGAGAGGTGGGAAGGGAGGGAGAAAGAGAGGCAGAGAAACATTGATGTGAGAGAGAAACATTGATTGGTTGCCTCTCACATGTACCCTGACTGGGGGCCAAACCTGAAACCCAGGCATGTGCCCTGACTGGGAATCTCACCGGTGACTTTTTGGTTTGCAGAATGAGGACCAACCAGCTGAGCCAAACCAGTCAGGGATCTTTGTCCATTTTTTACTTGGAATGTTTATTTTTTGGTGCTGACTTGTATGGGTTTTTTATAAATTTTGGATATTAACCTCTTATTAGATGTATCACTGGTGAATATCTTCTTCCATTAAGTAGCTTGTCTTTTTGTTTTGTTGGTGGTCTCCTTTGCTGTGCAAAAACATTTTAGTTTGATGTAGTCCCATTTGTTTATTTATTCTGTTGTTTTGCTTGCCCAGGGGAAAAATATATACATATATGTGAGTGTGCGTGTGTGTGTGTGTGTGTGTGTTTTCCTTACCCATATATATGTGATATATATGTATACATATACATATCTAAGATTTGATTATCTTATATATCTTATATATACATCGCTAAGACAAATGTCAGAAACTTTACTGCCTATGTTTTCTTATAGGAGTTTTATGGTTTTGACTCATATTTGTTTTTAATCTGTTTTGAGTTTATTCTTCTATATGATATAAGAAGATGGTGCAGTTTGAATTTTTTGCATATATCTGTCCAATTTTTTCAACGCCATTTGTTGAATAGACTTTCTTTACCCCATTGTATGTTCTTGCCCCCTCTGTCAAATATTAATTGCCCATACAGGCATTGATTTATTTCTGGGCTCTTTATTCTGTGCCGTTGATGTCTGTTTTTATGTCAGTACCATGAAAAAGCACATTCTTGAGAAGAATCAGTCTTGCATTCTTAGCCTCTGAGTGCCTTAGTCTAAGATAGTGATCCTTTCAATGACCTCTGGTCTGGATAATGGATGTCAGGTGGTCTGGATACATGAACATTCTTCCCTTAGTCCCTCAGGGGGTAGTCAGAGTGCTACCTGGAGGTTTTATATGTATAGTAAAACCTCCAGATAATATACATATATAGTATAATATATACTTAATATATTATATATATGCATTGATGCAGGACTAGATAGTTCAAAAGTTTACGTTCCCAGACTAGTTAAAACAAGAATAGAATGATTTCTTCATATATCAACCTACTTGCTTTAGTAATTTAACAGCTTGGCTATAGTGACTCCATTTTATTTCTCTACCCTCTTCCTCAAATTTTAGGCAGCAAGACCATGATCAGTTGCCATTATAAGTATTTTCTGTGGAATTCCTTGTTTCATAACATTTTTTAGTAATCTGGGTAACCTTCTTAATTATCACTGAATTTTAGGCTGACTGTAGGTCATGAGATGATCTAGTTCAGAACTGCAAACACGACTGTCTACCATATCCTCCAGTGGCAGTGGGGTGGGCCGTAGAGCAGCGGTGGGGCTGTGGAAAACTGAATACTACCCTCACAGTCTGAAGGGGACACCTGCTACTCGGCTCCGGTTGGTCGTTGTTAAAACCTGCCAGGGGCCAAAGGTAGCCAGTTATTCCATCTTTTTAGAACGTGCCACAAGTCTGAATTTCCATGGATTTTTCTGACTTTCAAACTTGGAACCAAATTCAAAATTAGAAAAACAATGACATGGCTTCTTAAAAATTCTCCGAGATTGTCAAACCATTTTATTTTAAAAACCAATGCAGGGAGATGAGGCCTAAGAAGTTGAAATGCCTGAGGCTAAGCAGGTCAGTTAGTGGCAGAGCCAGGGCTGGCAGTTTAATCTCCAAGGGAAAATCAGGCTAGGAAAAACTGGTATTCCACTGCCCCTGTAGGCCGCCACTTCGCTCACTTGCAAGTCGCCTCCCAACCAAACTATGGAAACGGGGAAAGTGCCTGTGTTTCATCAAGCAACAGCAATGTTTGTAAAACATTTATAAATCAGTAGAATCTTCCTGGCCAATAAAAATAGCTTTTGGTGTTAAATCAGATTTTAAATCTTAACTTCTACTGTTCCTTCATCATGGATAAAATGAGAGTGTCATTTACAAGTCTGTGGAGAGGATGAAATAAGATTTCAAGTTGGAGCATCTGGCGTTATACCAGGACCATACTAAAGACACTGCACATGATAATTATAATATAATAACATCCAGATGATATTATAATAATTTGCATTACCTGTGGAGGGTAAAGTGGGCATGGAGGGAAAGAGGATTAAAGTATTTCACGGTGGGAGTAGGTTATGGACAAATCTCAAGGTGGGATTCCTAATAGGCGGTATAAGTGGGATTTTCCCCCAAACCCCATCTTTTCCCCAAGTTCATGGTCAAATCCATCTGTATCACAGGTGTGTGCACTGCAGTCTTCCGTGAAATTGATGGTAGAGTAAATTGGGAGTCCAGGTGGTTCGGGGCTGTGGAGCGGCGTGCCAGGTTTCAGATGAGAAAGTCGCACCCATTCGTTTCGCTCTCGCAGTAGGCCCACCGCAGAGATTTGCTTTTCCACCTGCGAGCTTCTTCTGCCGGTTGCGGGAGGCCGCAGCGGCGGAAGAGGGGGCGGAGGCAGAGGCGGAGGCGGCACCCAGAGGCCGGGTCAGGGGAGGCCGGGACCACAGCAGTGACAATTTCTTTCCAGCAGCGGCGGCAGAGGAACGACGGCAACAGGCTCGGGATCAGCCGGCCTGCGCGTGGGTTTGCGGGGACGCTGATCGCCCCGGCGCTACGCAGCCACTGCAGCCAAGGGGAGGACGAGAACCACGCACGCACCCGGAGCGAGTGGACCTAGCAAAGCTCCATCGGTCCACGGAACCCGGAGGAAGGACGGCCGAGGCGAGCGAGCCGGCACCTTCACGCTGGCTGCCTTAGCACCCAGCTGCAGTGCCTTCTAGCAAAAGCCAGAGCGGCTCAGGCTGCAGCGGCAGGACGGATGCCAAGGCCACACGACAGGCGCAGGTGCAGCCCCTGCAGTCGCCGTCCCACGCGGGGTCCAGACATCGGGGGTTGCTGGTGAGTAGGTGCGCGTGCGCGCATGTATGCATGAGTGTGAGCGCGCACCAGCGCAGGCGAGTGTGCACGCCGATTCTGCGTGCACGGTGGCCTGGCGCGCCGCCAGTCCCTCTTCCGCTGGCGGCGTCGGGTCTCGGGTTCGTTGCGCGGGAAGAGAATGCCTTTTGCTGGCTCACTTCCTTCAGGTGCCCTGATCGGTTGCCTCCGCCTGCGATGCTTCAGTGCCGCCCCAGCCGGCCCCTAGGGGTTCGTTTCACCTTGATGAGTCAGGCAGGAAGCTGTGGCTCTAGGTGGCAGGGCCGGACTCTGTAAGTGACCTACACGCGTGTTTGTGGTTCCAACTTGGACATGGTGTTGGCATTGAAAGAGACCACCGCTCTGCCTTTGGAGGTGCGTGGTGTGGAGAAGGGAGGGGCCAGGATTAGAAAAATAGACTTTTACCTTTGTCGGGTATATAGCATGCCTCTCTAGATGACGTTTACTTTTATGCCGTTTATGGGCAACTCCTAACATTTCCCCTCACCTGAGCAATTTAGGCCTTAACCAAATGTCTTTAATGAAATGCACAAAGTGTAATGTCACTGGAACATAATTTTCCAGAACTCTCTAAAATAACCCACACTGTTGATATCCGAGGGCCTAAGATGGTGTGATTACTGAAATTTTTTTTAAATTACAAAACCTATATAATTTTATTAACCAATGTTACCTTAATGAATTTAATTTTTAAAAAACTTTAAAAATACGTATGTAATAAGTAATTCAAGAAACAGAATCTGATCTAGAGGAGTGAAAAAAAATCTTAAGTGTTTGAGTGGCATGGGGTGTGGGTGGCTCTCTGGAAATCAGTGTTTGGTAGAAAGTAAGAACAGACAGCTTTCAGATTAAGCTCCAGTGAGTGCACTGCTTTCCAAACATCTTGCTAGCCACTGGGAAGAAAACGGAGCCCTAGATTTTAGGGAGTTTCCAAAATTATTGTATCGGTAAGATGCTGATTTATGATTTCATGATTCAAGGCCTTGTCAGTGTCAGGTTTGCTCCAGCAGATAAATTACACCTGGATTTTTGACTTCCTGTGTGAAGTTTTTGGTGGTAGTTTTCTGTGATAGTTTTATAGGGATTAAGCCACTGGGTTTTATTTTTTCCCAAGACTTTGTTTCAATGAACAATCTTATGTTTGTGGGGTGGATCCTCAACTCAATTTCAAAAATGTACTCTATAGCTGAATTGTAGTAGACATTTTGTAGCTATAAATAC
This sequence comes from Phyllostomus discolor, assembly GCF_004126475.2. Taxonomy (NCBI): domain Eukaryota; kingdom Metazoa; phylum Chordata; class Mammalia; order Chiroptera; family Phyllostomidae; genus Phyllostomus; species Phyllostomus discolor. The sequence continues at coordinate 143,745,703 of NC_040907.2, forward strand.
TGATTTAAAAAAATTTCAGGTTCGTGTCTTTGAGAAATAGATTCCTCTTTACAATTACTCTGTTATAGCCTCTTCATTCAAAGGCAGGAACTGTCGTGGAATCTACCTGGAGAATGACTGGCTGCTGCTTTTCTGTTCAAGCCTATATCCAAGCATGTTGTCGGCCACTTGGGCATGTCAGCTGGAATTTATGTATCAGCTGATTCTTGGGAATTTTTTTAAAAAATTCATTTTATTATATTCTTTGGTAAAACAAGCACCATTGAAATTATGAGGCAGAGAATCCTAGTCACTTTCCCATGTTGTGGTCTTCAGGGCCAGTTCCTTGCCTACTTTTGCTGCTTCATAAGCTTGAGGAGAGGACCCGAGGGGAGCAGCATCACCAAGGGTGTCCTCAGCCAAGAGATTTGCCCCTGGAGCAGAGAATGTCTCTGGGGTTGGCTCTGGGACTGATAAAAGCAGTCAAAAGAGTTGTTAATAATAGTTACCTCTTTTTACTTTCATCAGCTAGGACTTAACAAAACCAGTCTGATCATCTTCCTCCCTCAGTGACTTCCCAGTCCTACTTACAGCATCAACCCGGGGAGTGAGGTTGCTTTTCACACAGAAGAGTCGGGTAATTCTTGCTCAAAATACGAAGGGTAGAAGAAATACGTAGTTGCTGCCTAGGAAATGGCAGGTGCCTTCGTGGAGCCTTCAGTTACAAATTAGACACGATGTAATCCCCTAGATTTGTGATTCTGTCTAATGCTAGCGTTTTTTTCTCAGCCTCGTGAAAGATTTATAAGTAACTTGAATGATACTACAAGAAATGACTCATAGTCATCGCTGAAAATATTAGAGTCAGCTGTCTCTTCCTTTGGGCTAATGGATCACAGATGCTCAATAAATATTTGTTAAATGAAAAACAATTCTAGAATGTCTTTACTTCCCAACTTAACTGCATCACATCTAGTGTTGATTATTTCTAGACATAACATTATATGAATCACCAAACTTTTTATCAAATTGAAGCCCATTGATATATTCAATAAAGTAAGATCAACTTCTTCCACAAAGGAACAGTAACAATCCCTTTGGGATACAACAAAAACAAACAAACAGAAGTACATTATTGGTATCTGTTGACTAGCTTATTCCAGCTGGATGAACATGTGACTTGCCCTGTGGCATATGTGAGTGTACATTCAGAAATCCTGAGTTGACAGCAGAATGTTCAACTCAGGAATAATCTGGATGTAGCCACATCCGGATGTACCTTTTGTCAGATATTATTTGCATTTCTAAGCAAGGCAGATGAACTTCTAGTACCGTCCAGCATCTCATGCTAAATGGAAAAGCCAATTAAACCTTTGGAAAATGGCTAAGTCATGAAAACACATGGTGTTTGGTTTTCTTTCTAAATTTTAAATTAAATTCATGTATGTTTGTCCATTGATGTGGCTGGTTCAGAGTCTAATTCAGACTGGTAGTTACTTAGTAACTTGCATTTATGAAAAGCAACTCCTTTATATAAGCACCAGTAATTCATATGTTTTAATTTGCTCTAGTTGGCCTTTCAAAGTCCTTTTGGAAATGGTTGCATTGTATGATCTGGAATATTAAGGCTGCTATGCCTTCCTCTTTTTTTTTAATAGTTCTGACTTTCCATACCCCATCATTAGAAGTTTATGATTCATGATCTAATTTCAGGACTAAAGATTAGAAAGATGTCTTAAGTTTGCCTGGATATTAACATTATCATGCATATTAATAATGCAGATTCTCTGTTTGACCTTCTTCCATTTATGTCCTCCAGTCAAACTTGTTATATTCTGAATAAAAAAATCAAATGAAATCTTTAAACGTTTATTTTTTTTCTAATGGGCTAGGTCCAAAATAAATAAATGAAATAAAAAATAGCTTATCACTGTTTTGAAGTAATACAAACACTGATATCCTCTGAAGAATGAAACCTGGCCATTTTTATCAGGTATTTACTTGGTCCTTGAACAAGTGTTAAAGGTGTGTTCCTTTCACGTTTTATTAAGGCCCTTGAAAACCAGGGAGCTGAATTTTGATTCGATAAGGTAGCCAATTCAAGATAGGTTCCCTGGAAGGATTAAGTGATGAAAACCTCTTTTTGGAAGAACACTTTGGCAATTGGGTGAGGAGTGAATTAGTAAAAGGAGGGAGGGCAGGTGGTGATCTCCTGCCAGATTATGATAGCCTGACTTTTAATCCAAACACTGAAAGGGAGAAGGGAAAATTTAAGACAGACATCAGAATTCTTTGTTCTATGCGGAAGGGGGATGGTAAGCCTGTGGCACGAGTCTGATTGTTCACATGTTCCACGTCCACGGGACAACACCCATTGACCGCAACCTTCTTATTTGCTGCTGAGCTTTGGTGTAACCTCAGTATCGTGCAAACGTTTGACTGATATTTAGTAATATTAGTTATTGAACACGTGCTACATGCTAGGCACTGTGCAAAGTCTAACACATGTTGTGTCTAGGATGATGGCATAGTTGGGAGTGTGAATTCTTGCCATTTACTAGTTGTGCATCTCTGAGCAAGTTACTAACTTCTCTAAGCCACCACTTCCCCATCGTTCAACTGGGATATCAATTTGTATCTCATGAGGCGTGGGGGAGGGTCAGATGAATACATAGGTATAAATGTAAAGGGATTAGAAGTGTCTAGCAAAAAGTTAAGTGTATATGCATTTGTTGTTATTGTTATTATTAATTTAGGAAACAACTTTATGTACTAGGTACCATTGTGCAGATTGAAACACTGAGGTACAGAGATGCAGGTGAATTGCTCCGGGTCATATGCTGGTAGGTGATAGAGCTGGGAGTCGGACCCAGATGGTCTGACGCCAAGGCCTGCTTTCCAGACTTGTACTGATAACACATCCCTGTCTCCTGTACTGCATGCTAGGTGCCGGAGGCTTGTGCTCATGGAGATTCCCGGGTCTATCATCTCCCTTGTAGAATATGCCATCTCCAATGTAGGATTCTGGCCCAGATTGTTGAACAAAATTTTTGCTATTTTTACTTGATTCTTTCATATTTTTAAGTGGTATTTTTCCTTAAGAAGCATTCCAATTTCTGTTATTATACTTGCTTTAAAAATCAGTTATTTTTTGGTTTTTGCCTAACAGTTGACATATGCAATACATATTCATTTGTAACATCTCTCCTTATACCCAGTGATTCTTTGCTGGAGGCAGCGAGGCTGTGTCTCCCTAATATAATGTGTAATATATAGCTCATATTATATATTATATAAGTAATGAATAATGTAATATTATCTAATTATATAATATATTATATACATTTAATATTGATGTAGATGTTACAGACATTGTATTAGGTATGCATCATATACTTTTGTATACACTATATTCCTATATGTATACATTCTATGATGTGCACATTGTATATAATATACAGTACCTTATATTAGGGAGACATTTACATTATATGCAACTTATACATAAAGAATCACTGGGTGTAAGGAGAGATGTTACAAATGAGTGTGTGCACATTAAGTTGTTGGGCAGGTACCACAGTCTTAGCATCTCTTATATCCCATTCATGAGTGATGGTGGAATTGTGACATTTTGTAACTATTTCTATTTACAATATTTTATAGAGTAACTGCAGAGTAAATTTTAGCTGTTCTTTGACTCACTGAAGTAATTATTGTCTAATTACAAGAGGCCAGATTTTAGTTTTAGTGGGAAGACTGCTATAGCAACTAAGAATATAAAGTTCCTAATTCCCCCAGAGCTGCTTTTTTTTTTTTATTGACTTTAGAAAGAGAGAGAGGAAGGGGTAGAGAGAGAGGAATAGGAACACTGATTTGTTATCCCACTTACTTATGCATTCATTGGTTGCTTCTTGCATGTGCCCTGACTGGGATTAAACCCACAACCTTGGCAAATTGGGATGATGGTGTAACCAGCTGAGCCGCCCCGCCAGAGCCCCCACAGATGCTTTAGGAGAGACTGACTGTGCCATCACCGATGCTACTATTTAACATTACATTAGTCTTTATATAGCTTCTTGTTCTTATCAATAATTTTCAGAAACCTGTAACTAGTATTGTTTTTTTCTAAGGAGGCAAAACCTTTTCTTGGTCTTGTGTAAAGTTCTTGGGTAAAACATGACTATTTCGTTGAAGAAAAAATGTTAAATCTCATCTTTAAAAACACAGTGTGCACCCTTTGATTTACCCTTTGGGTAAACTAGCATCGTTATTGAACTCAAGTTCAGTTCCTTTTAAAGGAGTTTTTTTTAAAATTTCATGAGTTTAAACTTGATTAAGGATGATAGAATTAGAGATTTGGTGAATTTGGTGTTTTGTTTTTTAAACTTCCCCTATACTTCTGTCTCAGTGGCATCACGGTGACTAAGCCACAGATTCGGTAAGGGTCCATCTAAGTGATAACGGTCCCCTGGGACCCATCATGAATTATTCATTTTGGTTGTTTGCTTTGATGACTGTTGGGTGAATTTGGAAGTGGGAAGGTAATGATGACTCATTTTTACCCTCCCTGGCTCTTACTGAATACTTCCTGCCCATTTTGCCTTTTCCTGTGTTCAGAGGGAAACCCCAGGATGGGTGGGTCCCTTGGGACAGTGTTACACTTCAAACTTGAGTGGTTGAAGCAGTTCTGCACCTTTTAATGAAAGGGGGTAGGAAGACCACAGTCAGTAATGGTGATCTTGGTTGAATTCAGCTCAGTTAAGGACCCTGTGATTGTATTTATTTTGTTGCTGGAGCCCTAGTTTTTGACACTGGAAATACGCATTTCCACCACTGAGAAGTAGAGGGAGCCTTTTGTGCCTGGGGGTTCATGCTTCAGCCTTCTGGTGGACTTACTGCAGTTCTTTTCTCAATCGATTTTGTCCTTGAAATGTTGGTTTATAAACTGGTTCATGAGATAAGTTTTCTTTAAGAGGAGGAAAAAATGGACACGTTGAAAGGAATGAGGTTAGAAAAGAGAGGGTTGGAGTAAGTCCTTCATGTGTTCGTGGTTTTGTTCAGTCAGGCAGAGAAACTGCTCTTTGATTCAATATAGTAGTTTAAGAAAAATTAACAAAAAGATGAAAATCAGTTGGAATCACTGGGTGTGGAACTTTATTTTCCCAATGAATAAATAATTCAAGAAATTAAAATGTAGGCTTTGAAAGAAATGTAAATTTCCATCACATTCTTATGACATAAAGGTTATTTTTCTTCGGCAAGTATAATGGTATTGAAAAGCTTTAGACAGGTAACTGGGGAGGGCAGTGCTTCTCAGACTCGTCTCTAAAAACCATGCCATCTTTCATCCCACCGCTATTGACTTCTATTCCATGTATTTGGGTGGGTCATCGTGACAACCTTCTTGAGGGATTGTGATGCAGGTGGTCAATTAAACCGCACTGAGGAAAACCTACTTAAGAGCTAAATCTAATTTTATATTCAGATTTGTATTTCTATTTTTACATTTTCTGCATTTTCCCTCCTGATTTCCATGGACATTTTTATGTAATAACATAATCATCAAGCTGCTTTCAGGTTTCTATAATGGCACTGTATACTTGTTTCATTTTCTTACTAACATCTGCTTTTCAATGGATGGATTCAGACAACCGCAGGGCCTGTGGGAATTTTAGAGGGCGTTGCACACTGAATGGCAGGTGTTTGGACAAGGCAGAGAGGGTGTGACCAGAAAAGGAAGCAGGGGAAGATGGGTAGTGGGGGGCAGTGGCAAACAAAGTCTAATGATGCAGCACAAGAGAAAAAGGGTCAGATCTCTGGCTCTGAAGGGCTGGTGAGGGTATTTAGACCTCTCCCAGTATGTTTTTTTTTTAATTATTGGCTTTAGAGAGAGAGAGAAAGAAAGAACATTGATTTGTTGTTCCACTTATTTATTCATTCATTGGTTGCTTCTTGTATGTGCCCTAACCAGGGCTTGAACCCACAACCTTGGTGTATTGGGTACCAATGTGTATTTTTTATTTTATTCTCACCAGAGGATATGTTTTTATTCATTTATTCAGAGAGAGAGAGGAAGTGGAAGAGAAGAGAAAGAAGCATTGATGTGATAGAGAGACATCGATTGGTTGCCTCTCATATACTCCCTGACCCTGACCAGCAATTGAACCCACAACCTAGGTATCTGTCTGTGCCCTGACTGGGAATCAAACCCGCAACCTTTTTGGTGTACAGGATGATGCTCCAACCAACTGAGCCACCAGGGCACCAGTGTGCATTTCTGAGCAGAGAACTAACCTGATGCAAACAAGTGTTACATCTTGAGCTACAGATGTACAGTACCTGGTCCAGATTAGAGGGTTAAAGAACAGGTGGGTAAAACCAACTGGTTTGTCACCATAAAGGCTGGAGGGAGCAAGGGTGAGCAGTCAGGGCCTTGAATTTGGTAGGACTGACTTTGAAGGGTTTATGCAGCAGGGTTTAGGCAGAGTTCTCTGGCTCTGTGTTCCAGGTCTGCAGTCAGTCAAGTTCTGTTTCCAGCAACTGCCTGTATGGTGTGTGACAGACACTAGGGCCACGCAGCTCAGCTGTCAGGCCAGACCAGTGCCTCTGGGTTGAGAAAGCCCTTAAATAGCCACTGCACCATGACTACCTTAATAGTATTGCAAAGCAAGGAGGATGCAGTTATTCTCCCTGTAGGCTAGAGAAACGCAGTAATTTATCAAAACTCACATATCTGGAAACACAGATGTGGCAGAACTAAAATTCAAATACGGAGCTACCTACTCAAATTTAAAGGCTTAAAATAAGTGTGATTTGTCTGATTAGGAAGTGATACACACTTGTAACAGATTGTACAGAGATAAATGAATTGAATGTGACATCCTTCATGATTCCATTCTTCATAGAACAGCTGAGAAAAATTCAGTGTATGTTGTTCAAACTATTTTCTTGCAAATGCCAATACACATTAAATACATTTGTGTTATAGCATTACAGAGATGGAGTCATACTTCCTATAGTATTCTACAACTTGCTTTTTTTCTCACTTAATGCTATAATTTGAACAACTTTCTGGTTCAGCACTTATAGATGTAAGTCCTCCCTCAGGGCTTCATCCACTGTACAGATTCTTTATTTTACATACCCCCTTTTGTAAGCTATTTCATTTCTAAAATGTTAATATTTTTATATCATGCTGTAATGGAGTGGGGAGAGAGAAAGGGAGAGAATTATTTGGGCAAGATAGTCTATGGAGAAATCTTGTAAATGCTTGGTCAATAGGAATGCATGTTAAAAACATTGCCCATATTTTGTCCAATTCTCATCATATTGAGTGTGACAATTATGTAAATTTTATCAATCATAAATAAAAATATCTTGTTCAAAGTCATAGTTTCCTAAGTACTAGTGAAGTTAAACATTTTTCTCGTGTTACTTAGCTATTTATATTTCTCTTATGACTTGTTTATTTGTGCCATTTTTTTTACTTTTTATTTTTTTTAATTTTATTTATTTTTAGAGAGGGGTGAAGGGAGGGAAAAAGAGGGAGAGAAGCATCAATGTGTAGTTGCCTCTCACATGGCCCCCACTGGGGACCTGGCCTGCAACCTAGGCATGTGCCCTGACTGGAAATCGAACTGGTGACCCTTTGGTTTGAAGCCCACACTCAATCCACTGAGGTACACCAGCCAGGGCTTATGTGCCATTTTTATTCAACTCTTTCTCTCATTCTTACTGTTCTGCAGATAGTCCCTGCAGTTTTGCAATAATAGATTAGCCGTTGGGAGTGTTGCAAACTGTTTCCCTTTTGTTGTCCTTTGACTTACAGAAGAGACTTGTAAGGTATTAATTGAGCATTTAAAAAATTATTTTAAAATATCTTCAGACTTCCAAAAATGCAAAAATTGTACACAGACTTTCTGTGTATCTTTTACCAATTTCTGTCCAATTATTAACGCCTTACATCATCACAGTAGTTATCAAAATCGGGAAATTAATATTGTTACAGTACTTGTTTAAGCTACAGATCTCATTCACATTTCATCTCGGGTTCACACTTGCATTTAGTTATTCTGTCTTCTAGGTCCTTTTTAATCTGAAACAGTTCATCTCTTTCCTCTGTCTTTCATCATTTTGACAATTTTTAAGACCATTGCCCAACTGTTTAGTAGAAAATCTCTCAGTGTGAGTGTGTCTCATGATCCTAGGTGAATATATAATTAAGAATGTAACCCAGTCTGGAGGTGGTAAAAATGTCTTGCCTGAGGAAGAGATGCTTAAGCCAACACTAGGAAGATTCAGAGGGAGGAGAAGTGTGAGAAGAGGGTGGGGTCCAGTTGCATAGACCTTGCTTCATGCATCTCAGAACTGCAAGATGCCAGGGTGTACAGGTGGCTGAGTTGGCAGCTGGGTCACACCCACCTTTTGAAGGAACTATTAAGGATACATGATATTAACAGTGATGGAAAGCTATTAAAGCTTTCTAAGTAAAGCAAAGACAATAGCTGAATGACATACCTATGGGCTGTAGAAATAATCAAAGGGGAGCATGCTGGAAAACAGACCAATTAGAAGGCTATTGTAGCAATGCAGAAAAAAGGGTGGCAAAGAGTAACAGCAGACAGCCACTTGCTGCAAGGAAAGATGATGAGCAAATGCAGATTTGAGAGCATTTGGAGGGCGGATTTATAGATGTAAGCAGTAGACTGCACCTGGAGTTGAGGGCGCAGATTCAGGGTGGGTATTTCTAGGTCTTGCCAGGTTTTGTGTAACTGATCAGATGTTGGTATCATTCAGTGAGATGGACAAGTAGTTTTCTGTTGAAGTCAGAGGCATCATTATTTTCAATGACCTTACAGGACATTTACAACATCTCTGCCAACTTTTGCTCCTGTATCATTATGCTCACTTAACTTCCAAGCTCTGTGTGGTTTTCAGCTCAGAATCTCCCCCAGTAACTATTTATTCAGCATTCTTTTTACCACTCTTAGTCTAGACCTCACTGCAGCTGCATACCTGCCTCCCCTCTGGGTTGCTAGTTATTCTTTCTGAAACTTTGTCACTGCCAGACTGTTTTTTTCAGCTTTATAGGGACATAAGAGACTATTTCAATTTAATAAATATGTACTAAGCACCTAGTTAGGGCAGATCACCTTTTTGGGCAGACTGAGAATTAGGTAAGAAGCTGAGCATTAACTGAGAAGATTCAAGGACATTTGCCTGGTGGTGAAAAGTAACTCCATCCTTGTCTTAGTCCTTACATTCAAGTAAATTCTACAGATCAAAGATATTTATCTGAAAATATCTAGTCATTACATTACTACAAGAAAAGGTTGTTGGACATAGTTAAAAAATTGTTGTCATCAGTGAGTTTGAAGGCCTTTTAAAGAAAATTGAAAAACCCAGATATCATAACATCCATTTGACAGCCTCAAATTTTAAAACTTTGTACAAAAATTAAATAACCTTTCAATGAAAACTTCAGCTAAACTAATAAATGTAGAAAGAAGATGAAAATAGAAAATTCACTGTTTTCAAACACTGCAATAGTAATTGTCTCAGAAAGAATCATCTTCAGTTGCTAAAATTAGAGGGGGAAACTATATTTGCATATTTTCAAAGTAACTGCCTATCTCATACTTTGTAAGTATAAAGGATACAGTGGTAGATTTGCAGGAAAGACATGAACAAGAGATCAAAGTTAGTATCACTGATAATGGGGCAAATCAATGTCTCCTGATGTACTGAGAAAGGCATGCTTCTGGGGAATTTTTGCAAAAAAAAAAAAGCATAATGTCTGCTTCCTGTATTGGCTTTGTAGCAGTTACCACAGTTTTAATGATACAATGGTGCAGATAATGGTTCAATATCTTTTTACCTGTCTGCCCTGCCCCCTGCCCCTAGCAAAATGTACATGCAAGTTTTATAAGATCAGATACAGTCTGTCTCTTTGCTCACCATTGTATCGCTAGCTCCTAGCATAAAGTAGTCACTTAATAAATAACTCTGGATAAAGACATGAATGAGAGAATTTATTTGGTACTAGCAGTATCTGTGGGAAGTACATATTTAGCCTGGGAACACACTGAGTGAGAAATCACAGCTGGATGTCCTGGTGGAAATGGGTGGAGAGCATGTGAAGACACAGTGCTAAAGCTCAGATTAAGCTTTAGTTGAAAGCATGAAAAAAATGTGTCTTATGGAATAAAGGTATATTAAGAGGAAAGACGAAAAATTAATAGTTGAGATGCAGCATGAATGAAATGGGAGGAAAAGGGAAACATCTCTGTTTCATTGAGGCCAAGGCAACAGTCCATTCTAAAGTAGGGTATTCAGCTAATCGGGGCCAGGCATTTGGGGGTAACTTGTAACACTCTTAGAGAAATTTTGTCTAAAACAGCGAGTCTCAAGTTTTAATGTGCTTAAAGTCTCCTGGGCTGCTCGATGAAACTAGAGATTCATGGGGCGCCCTTCCTAGAAAGTCTGGCTTGCTGGGGCCTAGAAGTCTGCTTCTTGTAACAAGAATTTCTTCCACCAAGTATTTATGGTGCAGGTGGCCAAGGAACCACACTTAGAGGAAACTTTACATCAGGTTAGAGGGATGGAAGCTTCAGGGAAGTAAAAAAAGGAAGGAGTGAGGGGCGAGCGAAGAGGAGCAGCAGACAGCCACCTGCTAACAGCTTTGGCAGCGAAGGGGCTCTGGAAGCATTTAAAAATGGACTACTGGGGAGGTTACGGATGGACACACAGACTTTTGCTTTTGTTCATTGCTCCGAAGAGATTATCTAGGGCAAGTGGTCCCCAACCTTTTTGGAACCAGGGACCCATTTTGTGGAAGATGGGGGTTGGGTGGGGGACAGGAGGCAGAGCTCAAGCGAGCAGCTACTCTTTTGCCCAGTTCCTAACAGGGTTGGAGACCCCTGGTCTAGGGCAAGACCGAATGCGTGAATGAATGCAGCTGTCTACTGGAGCATGCTGAAGTTAGGATTCCTGTGGTTGGGGGCAGTGAAGGAGCAGTAAATGGGAAGTATTCTAGGCTGGCCCCTGCTTTTCCGTGGTAGTGCTGGACTAAATTCATCGTGTCGAGGTATTGTTCTTGGAAAATTTATGAAAATTAAATAAAGTTGATTAATAATGCCCAAGAACTGACCTCATCTCTGAGCTTCAGGCAACTGGCAGGCTATAAAATGATGTTATTTTGAAATTTTATTTCTGACTCATTGTGCTTCATTGAATTAGATAACTTCTGGATAGTGTTTTCTTAAAAGCAAATCGCAATAAGAAGGGAAGTATGTGCTTTAGAGCTTAGTGGCTTATAGGGTGGCTTATCTTTAGAATGCATAATTTCCAGGAAATTTTAGGTTTTCAACAGTGAGATAACAAAATTAATGTGCTCCTGTGGATTTATGATGACAAAATAATTGTGTACAAATATGAATTTCTCCCTTACACCTTAAATTCATTTTCCAAATGTTTTATGATACATATTAATGAAATCATCACATTAAAAAATAGAGCAGCATCCATAAATTAACACATTTATGAGTGTAGGAAATCTTTTTGAATACCACAGCTTAGAATTTGCATTAAAAACCAGCACATATTTTGAATTAAAGTGTGTCTTGGTAGACTAATTATTATGCATTTGAGTTTTTTAACTACAATGTTCCAGGTGGTCAGTCCCCAGGTAATGAATCATTCTGCCTAAGAAACAAGTGAAAGAAATGATTGCCCTTTTATTTGTTTGACAAGGAAAGATTATGAATCAGATATTTGTAATGCTGAACTGAAATTTCATTTCTGCAGTAAATCTTATCATTCTTGCCCAAGGCCCAAGCATTTGACCTTCACCTGAGTTCACCATTAACTATTAAATGTTAGTTGCCAGTATCGCTGTGTGACTCAGAGTACAAACTCTGGAATCCTGTGCACCATGGTTATGAGCCCTGCTTCACCATTTGCTCAGTTACTTATTCTAGGCACTAATTTTCTCAACTGCCATTTGTCACCCTCTCAACAGCTCTTTCTCTGCAGTTTGGGAAGCTGGGATTCTGGGGTTGGCTGCAGAATCTCCACCCAGGTGGTCCGACTCTGGAGGCTGCATGTCTAATCTTTAAGCCTCTTTGAGGAGGCTCTTGTAAGGGCTGAGATCATTGGGTTGATACATTATTTTAGTTACCCTGAGAAGAAAAGCTGTCTGTTAGTAGTGCCTGTTATTATGATAGCTCTTCTGCTTCAATAAAGGTGATAATACAGTCCTACAATAATATCTCACCTGTCCAGAACTCAGCTTGCTCTTAGTGGAGGGAAAAAAATAAAGGTAAGAAAAATGCCATTTGAGCCGTCAAATTAGAAATCGTGTAGCACATACCCTCCAATCAGCATCGAGTTTACTCATAGGAGATCCCTTCAGATCCCTGTGCAATCCACCTTTTAATTTTACAAATACATTTAAGTTACGTTGTCAGTGTTCTAAGACTAAAAACTGAAGCCAGAGAAGTTTAGTGAAGAAGTTGCTTTTTTCTCCTTTTTGTCTAACAGTAGCAAACAGCATTTATTGAAAGGATAATGAGCCAAAGAATTACAAGAAGGTTATAAAACCAGCTTGGAAACAAGCAGAGAAAAGGCAGCTCAGGATGGGGGCACTTAGAAAAGGAAACTGTAGGAATGGTCTAATGGCGGGCAATGTGATCAGTGCCAGTAGGATAACAAATAAAAAACCTTCAGCTGTTTCTTCCATCTGGTGTGTTCCAGAAGAAAGCACTTCAGTGGCCAAGCACAGGCCATGCATCTGTCCCTGGATATGAGGATGATCAGTAAGGATCCGCCTCTCACGGTGTGTGAGCTGGGACCCCCCTGCAGTTATTGTCCTAATAAGACCATGCACTGTGGTGCATTCCCCGCAGGACAACGGAGGGGCTCCTCAGCAGTTGAAGGGGAGGACTCCCTGGGGGAGGTGAGCTCTCAGTTGTGATGTGAGGATCAGTGTGAGTCAGCCCAACCCATGGGAGTGGGCAGCTGAGGAATGTTCTGGGCAGAGGGCACTGCCGATGGCTGGATGCCGTACAGCCTGGAGCACTTTTGAAAATGGTAAGAACCATGTCTCCCCATTTCACATAGTTCCTTAGTCTTTTTTTCTTAACTAAAAAAATACATTATATACATGATACAAATTTTTTTTACTTTAAACATCCTTACCGAGGTGTAATTGGCCCAGTGTAAACTACACATTTTGTTAAGGTTTGCTATGTGTATGCACCTATCTCCACAGTGAAGATAAGGAACATCTCTATCACACTCAAAACTTTCCTAGTGTTCCCTTGCAGTTATCCCTGCTTCTCCCGCCCTCCCAGCCCACCCAGCACCCCAAACATACTGACCTGCTTTTCTGTCACTAGGGAGCAATTTACTTGTCTGCAGTTTTATAAAAAGGAAACCAGATAGTATGAACTTCATTTTAATATTGTGGTGATTAGATATTTATGTAACTTACGAAGCAGTCATCCTGATAAATCGAACACCATCTGACAACCTACACAGTCAGCACAATATTGTTGACTAAATTCCCAATGCTGTACTCTACATGCCCATGACTACTTCGTAACTACCAACTTGCACATTTTAATTTCTTCCCCTTTTTCACCTCTCCCCTGAACCTTCTCCCATGTGGCAACCATCAAAATGTTCTCTGTATCTATAAGTTTGTTTCTGTTTTGCTTTTAGTTTATTTTGTTTTTGATTTTTTAGACTCCACATGTAAGTAAAATTATATGGAATTGCCTTTCTCTATCTGACTTATTTTACTCAGCATGGTACCCTCTAGGTCCATCTAGATAGCAAGATTCCATTCTTTTTTACGGTGGAGTCATATTCCATTGCATGTATGTACCACCTCTTTTTTTCAGGTTTTATTTATTTATTTTAGAGACAGGGGAAGGGGAGGAGGAAGAGGGAGACAAATATCAATGTATGATTGCCTCCCACACACCCCACACTGGGGACCTGGCCCACAACCCAGGCATGTGCCTTAGATTGGGAATTGAACCAGCGACTGTTTGGTTTGCAGGTCCACACTCAATCCGCTGAGCCACACCAGCCGGGATGCACCACCTATTTATGTATTGATGTATTGTTGGACACTTGAGTTGCTTCTATATCTTGGCTATTGTAAACAACGCCAGAGTGAATATAACAATGCATATATCTTTTCAAATTAGTATTTTGGGTTCCTTCAGGTAAATATGCAGAAGTGGGATTGCTGGCTGCTTCTTTGTCTCTTGCTCCAATATGTGTTTAAAGTCTGTATTTTTCTGGTGTAAGTATTGCTACCCCAACTTTTTTATTTCTGTTTTTATTTTTTTACAACTAATCTATTTTATTTATTTTAATATTGCACTTTTTAAACTATTATTCTGTTATAGTTTCCCCCATTGCTCTCCCCTGCTCTGCTCCCCACTCCCATATTTCCATTTTTTATTATCATCCCTTTACTTTCAGTCTGTGTCTTTTGACTTCAAGGAATCTCTTGTCCACAGCATTTGTAAGGGTCTGTTTTCTTATCCATTCAACTACTGTATGTCTTTTTTATTAGAACATTTAATCCATTTACATTTAAAGTAATTCTTGATAGATATGTAGTTTTTGCATTTTATTATTCATATTGTTGATCTTTTTCTCTTTTTGTTCTTAAAGAAGTCCCTTTAACATTTTTTCTGATTTGGTTTGGTGGTGATGACATCCTTTAGCTTTTGCTTGTCTGGGAAGCTCTTTATCTTTCCTTTGATTCTAAATGACAGCTTTACTGGGTAGAGTAATCTTGACTGTAGTCCCTGCTTTTCATCACATTGAATATTTTGTGCCAGTCCCTTATGCAAAGTTTCTGTTCAGAACCAGCTGACAGTATTAAGGGAGCTCGCTTGTAGGTAACTAACTGCTTTCCTCTTTCTGCTTTTAAGATCCTCTCCTTGTCTTTAACCTTTGGCATTTTAATTTTGATATGTCCTGATGTGGGCCTCTTTGGGTTCATCTTGTTTTCTTGTTTAGGATTTTCTGTGCTTCCTGGGCTTGAGTATCTATTTCCTTTGCCAGATTAGGGAAGTTTTCTGTCATTATTGACTCAAAAAATTTGTTAATTCCTTGCTCTCTCTCCTTCTGGTATGCCTATGATGTGATGTTGATACAATTGATGTTGTCCGAGAGGCCTCTTAAATTATCCTCACTTTTTAAAATCCTTTTCCTTTTTTGCTGTTCTGATTGGGTGTTTTCTGCTCTCATATCTTCCAAATTGTTGATTCAGCCCCAGCTTCATCCAATCTGCTGTTGGTTCCCCCTCATGTTTTCTTCATTTCAATAATTGTATTTTTCATTTTGGACTAATTCTTTTTTATGGTTTCTGTGTTCTATTTTATGTTGTTGAAGTTCTCGCTAGGTTTCATGAGCATCCAAGGAGCCACCACCCTCTGCGTGCCAGCGACTTCTTAGGCTTGATTGACCCTTCTGGATTGCAAGATGGCCACCGCATTTGCGATCTTACATGAAGACACATGTTCAATTGATTAAAAGGCCCATATTCTCCAGAACATCTCTCTTGTTAGAGATGAAAATCTTTCATGGAATCCTTCCAACAGGAATCTCCCTGTGGGTCCCATCGTCCAAGATTTGGTCACTTGCCAACTGGCCAAGTCCTGCATGCACGGGAGCATTTGCACTCAGTTCTTCTGGAAAGTTGTTATTTTCCCTCATTTAACAGATTAAAGCACACAAAAAAGTTAAAAAGATGCTGTAGCATCCCGAAGTCATAGGTGGTAGAGGCTGGAAGTCCCTGGGTACGTGGACAGGGAGCCCAACGGCTTCATCCTGGTGTCAGGATGAAAATTGGATTACGCTAAGAGAAATAATTCTTTTATTACTTACACTGTGACTTGATTATCCTCAGGGTAGTCCAGACTTAGCTCAGAATAATTTAAAACGTACATTGGGAGTGCTGATTTATTCAATAATCTTTCCTGTAGCAGTTGCACCCTTGTTGATTGGTCTGCTCTAAACCATGGTGTCATGGTATGTTCAGCCTGGAATACTCCTCTAGGGATGAGATTCGAGCACTGGGCACTGAGAGGGTATTCACCTGAAGTACTTACAAAGTATAGAGAAAAGTGCAAAACCAATTAAAATCTGTTTCTAATATTCTGATCGTGTCTCATACTTCTCTTATCAATATATTAGTACATATCTTCTGGGTTATAGTGTATTTCTGATTTTCAGTTATTACAGATGAGTATAAAAATCAAAGTGATTGTTGATTTAATGTCTGAATTTTTAAATCTTTACAAATGAACAAGGGTTTAGGCCTAGGTCATTTTACCCCCCTGAAGCAGGTCCCAATCTGTCAGTGTAACTCAGGAGATTTTTCTTTCTGTCTATGTCATCTAAGGTAAGGGAATGACTTCCTACTTCCCTTTCTGTAAAGGCTGCTGCAGCCCACACTCTAAGTTATGATAATTTCCTTTTTTATTTCCAGCTAAGTACATTGTACCAGGTTCTTCCTGGAAAACGTAAACTCTGACCCAGTGGGGTAAAGAAAGGCTGCTGGTCGGCCAATTAGAAATGAGACTGCAGGAGGTGGCCTGCGGTCTTTGGGTCTTTGGCTTCTCTCACCTGCTCATCCAGTTCACTAGGCACTGGGGTGGAGAGGAGTGCCAGGGCGGGGGAGATGCGTCCGGGTGATGGCTCACGGGCTCTGCTCTGTGCGCTCAGTCTCTGAGGAGGTGGTTCACTGCCTGGAAGTGGGTCAGGATTCTGAACTTAACCACCAAAGATGTATTAAAACAGAAAAAAAAAAGAAAGAAAGTTAAGGGAATTAAGGCTGAAAAGGTCACACAGTAAACACTGGGCTAGGTCACATTCTTTTCTCTGTTCACTCCCGGCGTCATTTGCTGCTGGCTTTAAGGGGTAGAACAGTAGAGCTGCTTCCACGTTTCCTTGGGGGAAGTTGAGACGTGGAGAGACATCAAATGGGGACCCCAAATCAAAAGGATTCCGCCATTGGGCTGCAAACTGTGGGGGCATATGAAGAGTAAATGTTCATAAACTCAGGGCTGCAAAATGTCACTTTAAAGAGGGTTCCAGTCTCTCCTAGGCCACTCACGGATGGCACTCGCTTTTGCTACATGCCCTCTGGGCCCCGTTGGAACTGCTCAGTTGGTTCCAGGAGGTACTTAGCTGAACCCACAGGACACAGAGGGGTTTTCCTCTGTGTGCTCATTGTGAATAAATGGTTTTGATACCTCTGTGCCTGGTTCCCCAAGCCTTTGTATGCGAGGATTAATAGGAAGCAGTCACTACCCTCCTCTTCTTTGAGTGGTTATTTAAAGAAGAAATGATTGTGTCTTTGGAGGCTACAGTGAGGAAGAGAGGCTAGATCTATACAGACAAGAAGTTCTAAAGTAAAAGAGCCTCTCAGGGGGGTATACGACAGGTTAAACATGTCACCAGGCTGTAGTTCAGATGTTATCATCTCATAGGAATGTGGGCTGTACTGGGGGTGGAGGGTAGGGAGCAGGTCAAGATTAAATCAGGCTTCCCTAATGAGTGTTTTCAATTAGTTGTAAGCCAGTCTGGAGTGAAGAGGTGGGGCAGAGATGAGCCCCGGTGAGAGAGCCTGGCAGATTCTAGTAAGGATGACTAGCAAGCAGGTGTGGGGCCCACAACTCACACCCAGGCTCACTCCAGAGGCTGCCTTTGTGCTATGTGCCCCAGGGCCCATCAGGCCTCCAAATTGCAATATTTTATTTGTGCCTGATGTTGAGTATTTTCCTTCTGCCCTTGTTATTCTCTGGGTGGCTTGTTTCAGTGCATTTCTGATCCTCCAAATTGCAATGTTTATCCTATCTTTATAGCACTCTTCTGCTTGTCCTCCCACCATAGCTGCTGAAGTGTGAGGAGCTAGAGGAGTCGGCCGTCCTGCCAGCCTCCTGTGCTGTTAAACTTATGTGATTACTTCCCTGAAGTACCATTTGCTTATCATTGTGACACTTAAGCCGTTTGCCTTTCCTCCCGTTAGAAGTAGAGAACTTACATGAAAATACCTTCAATTTCCTCAGCAAAGACTAAACTTTCTACTCGCTTGATCCACTGCTGTTGTTATTGAAGAGACCCAAACTAAGGGGATCCCCTCCTCAGTTCTTGCCTTGCTCACAAGAGAAGAATTCAAGCGAGAGACAACACGTATGGTGGAAATCAGATAGCAAGTTTATTTATGAAATACACTTGAGCAAAAGGCTGTAAGTGGGCACACAGCTAATCTGAGCATCCCGACTATTAGGACTCCAGGAGTTATATACTTCAGCCAGCTGCCAGACCCCTTTCCTTCTCCCCTTTCAGACCTTGGGATTAATGTATAGTTATAAAGGCTTTCTTTCCCAGCTAGTAAAGGCTTGCTTTCTTAGCTAGTGAAATTGCTACAAAAGCTTCCTTTCTCAACATACATAATTTCAAGGACTCTCCTTCCTCCTGTGCTATCATACATTTACTTGTGATGTTTGGAACACCTGGCAATCTTATCAGAACAGGCTTAGGAGTGCTGAATTAGTGGGTTGAGACGTGTCTCCCTCCCCCTCCCTGCTTTGGCTTACTATCTATCTTACCTAACATTGTCACCACCTCCCCACACCTCCCAAGACACTGTGACCTCTCCCCGATGATATCCTGCTTCCTCCCTTGCCCCCATAGTCTATTTCCAACAGCACACCCACACACAGGTCTGTTTGTAAATTATAATGCCATTGACCTCAAGCCTTTGCTCAACACCTTAAATAGCTCCCCATTTCACTCCAAGCACAAGCGAAAGTCCATTTGGCAATCGGAAAGGCCTCCTTGCTTTCCTTGCCTCTCCTATGTCTTTTCTCACCACTCTTTCTTTTTTCAGGCAGACATATTACCTTCTAACTTACTATGCAATTTGTTTATTTAAAAGGTTTATTGTTAATCTGCCTCTCCTGATTACAATGTAAATTCCACAAGGGCAGAAATATTTTCCAGTTTTATACATGCTCCACATACCTAGAACAATGCCTGGCACATCCTAGGTGTTCAATTGATGTTTGTTGAATGGATGAGATTAATAATGAATAGGCCTGTACTGAGAGAATTAAGTGAACTACGTGTAAGTTTACTAACCTTCTATTAATATGCCTGGGAATGTGGTGGAAAGTATACTATAGATTTTTTAAAAAATTGTTTCTTCATTCATTTGACAAAAACATACTGAGCCTTTATCAAGTAGCAGGCACTGTTCTGAACTCAGGACAGAAGATAAATAATAACAACTAAATGTTCCAGGTACTGGGGCCTAGTTTTGCTACATCCTCTAATATGTCTTTTTGAAGAGAAGCCGAAACCTGAATTTTTATATGAATCTCCCAATTTTTAAATGTTGATAACTAACTTCAAATTTTAAAAATTTACTGTAACAGCCAAATTGAACATTTATGATGACCAAATGTTGCCTTCCAGGCTGTAGCTTATAATACCTGCTGTGTTCGAGGGATTATGTGATACTGATTCTAGAGAAGCGTGAAACTTCTAGATGGCTACGTGGGATCTCACAGGCTGGACAGGATCCCGGTGAGCTTTGGGAGGAAAGGAAAGGAGGAAATAGGATATTTCTGCCTCTCCCTGTACCTGGGCTGAAGCCGTGGAGGGAGGCAGCACACAGGCAGAGCGCTGAGAGAGGTAGGTGGGATGATGAGAGGTGTGTGCTTCATGATCAGTATTGACAAGAGTCTCCCTGGGCTGCACTGAATCATCCTTTCTCAGTTACACTTGCTGCATTTGTCAGGATACAGGCCCAGCTGCCTAAACAAAAACAAAGTATTAGACAAGATAAAATTCGTCTGTCATACTGGCCTGAGTGTAAGCAAACTGGACTGCTCCTCTTCTCTTTTGCTTTGCCGTGGCTCCTTCTTGCACCTGAAGGTGGCTCACCTCTGTGGCAGCATCCCAGCTCATGGATAGAGAAGGCCATGTGCCTTCCTTTGAAGGGTAGAATCCACACTCCCATCACGGTGCATCAGTTCATACCCCATTGGCCAGAGCTTGGTGACCCAGCCATACCTAACTCCAAGAAAGGCTGGAAAATGTAGGTTTGACCTGGATGGCTGTGTATCAGCTAAACATTATATTTCATATCAGAAAAAGAAAATGGGTGTTGCAGAATATGCAGTAGTCTGCTGCTTTCGCTACTGTGGGCTTCAGGTTGTATGAGGTAAGGTATCTCTTACTGTACCCTCAGTTTCTAATTATTTTAGCAGACCCTAGCGGCACAAATGGAAGGTGACACTTGACTTTTTTTTCTTCTCTTATATTTTCCTGGACCACTATATTTCTGGTGAGGTGGACATAACATGCTGTGTTTTGTTGTGATTTGTGTGTGTGTTTGCACAGTAGATCCAGAGCAGTGGTTTAGGTCTTCGGATCCCTCTGCACTCTTAAAAATGATGAAGGACACTGGGAAGCTTTGTTTCTGTGGGTTATATCTATTTACATTTATCATATTAAAAGTTAAACATACATTTATAGACATATTCAAAAGAGTAGTGCATGAACTTGGACCTCAGGAAATCTCTACTATACAATTGTGAGAGATTGATGGTAAAAAAATAAGCAAATACTGTTTTAGTAATATTATGAAAATGATAATGACCTTACACACCCTTTAATGGGATCTTGGGAACCTTTTCTACATTTTGACAGCTACTGATCAAGAGAATATAACCTGCTTATGTTGATTTTGGTAATTGTAACATATTACAAATAGTAAATGCTGGGGATTTTAAATGCTAGGACTGGGGATTTAAAAATAAAGGAATTAAGACAGGGCCACTGCCATGGAGTAGTTAATGGTAAAAATAATAACAATAATAATAATAATAATAATAATAAAGTTGACCAACCAGTCTATAAACTTCTTTCATCTTAGATTTGAGGAGAGTTTGTTTCTGTTTCTGAATTATAAATACATGTGTGGGAGTTCATAGTGATTGGTTTCCATCTATAGTAATTAAATAAGTTTCAGTGTGTAAAATATATTGAATTAAATCATTTAGAAGTTCATCACAGAGAAGTTCATTTGATTTTTGTGCACACTGACCAATTGTTTTGGGCCACCCTACCCTGAATCTGCCTTTTCTCACTTGGCACAACCCACCACCACCTTCTGAAGTGCAAAGCGCTCTGTATTTGCATTTTCAGCCAGCCTTGCCGCCAGGCCGCAGGCATGTGACCGAGGCTCTGCCAATCAGATGTTTCCTTCTAATACTCTGAAATGGAAACTAGTGACCTGAAGAAACTGAGGCAGCTCCATGTGTATTCTAGGGCAGCCCCAGGTGTTGCCGGTGGAAGGTACAGGCTCCCCAAACCGTCAGGCTGGTGCTGCTGTGTGATTTGGGGTTATCTTCCTGGATATGGAGCCTCCAAGCCCTATGTCTCTGGCCTTCCTGGAAAGTGTTTTTAAAGAGGTTTTTATTTTTCAGTTACACTCAACATTGTATATTCTTCCTGAAAATTTGTGATCTTTCCATTGTCCTTTGAACTCAAGAGTCAGTGTGTTTGCTTGCAAATGAGAATCCTGCTTGATACGTTCTCCAGCGCAGTGCCTTGCGAGGTAGTGCTTGGAGACCTCATGCTTCACAATCAGCTGGGCTGCACCCTAATGCTCAGTGCCTATTGGTGGGCTTAGAATTGATGGATTCAGATTCCTTGTGGGTGAGTCCCAGGAGTCTGCATTTTTAAAAAGTCCCAGGTTTATGTAATTTTTAGATAAAGTAAAATTTTAAGAACCGCTGTTCTAATGTTTCCAACTTTTTAAATTATTTGGTCTGTGTTTAAAGGTCTGAGTAGTCCCAGAAGATTTTGCAAGACCATAATCAATGACTAGTATTTCCTTGTTCCTTTCTCTTTCTACGCAGCTCCAAATTCCCCATACACCTCTTTGTTCTGCTTCTGTAACTCTTGTAATGTCTTTCCCTGCCACCGGTTTATTTCTTCTCAGTAAGTAGTGGTAATTCCCCAGGTGAGATTGCCTACGCTCAGTGGTACCAGAATTAGCTTGGGGTTTGAACTCCACTGTGACTGGCTCTCTCCAGCCCATTTCCTCCTTGAGTGTTTCTGCAGCCTGCAAGCTTATGTCTCCAGGGATCACTGGAGAGGATGGAGGGGAAACTCTAGAGAGAATATGCTGGGTGGCTTTCCGTGAAGGGTTTTTCAGCCATGGATTCAGACCCAAAACTGACATGATGGGTTGAATACTCGACTTCTGAGATTTCTAGAATCACAGAATGTTATAACTTGAGAGAATGTAGCTTAACCCCCACATTTTATAATTGAGGACATAAGAAGATATGTGTCATTCATCACACCAATGATCAGTGGAGTATAAAGGCCAAAATAATTTTGGAAGAAGTGGGAAGTCGTGATGCAAAGCTTGACCTAAACTAGCATGAAGAAGAGAGAGACTAACGTTTGAGCGACTACTTCAGCTTGGGTACATTCGCTTAACATCTCCTAGCCTCGGTTTCCTCAGCTGTAAAATAAAGATTCTAATAATACCTAATATTCATATAATATTGACTGTGTGCTAAGAACTACTCTAAGGACTTTATATGCTATTTCATTTCATCCTTCTCACAACTACACGTCATAGGTACTATTATTTATCCCGTTTTTCAGATAAATAGGAAAGGGAGCTAACTGACCTGCAGCCATACAATTAGTGTATTTGTTTTCTCTTGCTGCTTTACAAATCACCACCAGGTTCATGGCTTAAGACAATACATTTATTACCTCACAGTTCTGTGGGTCAGGACTCTGCTTGGGGCTCACAAGGCAGCAATGGAGGTGTTGACAGGAGTAAAGATACCATCTGAGGTGTGGGATCCTCTTCCAAACTTATGTGGTTACAGGCAGAATTTATTTTCCTGCAGCTGTGGAACTCATGGTGGCTGAGCCTTCAAGACTAGCAGGAGAGTGTCTATCTTCTTGAAAGGCCTCACCTGATCATGTCCGGCCTATCCAGGATAATCTCCCTTTTGGTTAATGTGACATCAAGTGATTAGGGCCCTTAATATAATGCATCTTCAAATTTATTCATCTTTGCCATATGATATAACATAATCACGACAGCAATATCCCATCACCTTTGCTATGTTATGGAGTAGAGACCAGTTACAGGCCTTGTCCAGGCCCAAGGGGAGGGGCGTGCACTAACCTGCGGATGCCGAGGGGCAGGAGTCACCGAGTCACCCAGAATTCTACCTCCCTGAAATAAGAGGGCTTAGTTTAAGTCCAGGCTGACACCAGGTTTTAGAGCCCACATTCCCAAGCCCATGCTCTCAGTCACTGTGATCTTTCTCACTCTGAAGACAGTAAACCTACTTAATAAGTTCTACATAGTAACCCAGCAGATTCATTCTGGGCACCGGGCAGTAATTAATTCTCTTCACATCTTCATTTTTAAGAAACCATAAACATCTGTAGTTTGGTATTTCCAGGAAGTTATTTCCAACAGCCCCTCTAAAAAAAACACAAAAAACAACTAATCATTAAAGTTATTTTAATTCATTCATATGCTTCTGAGGCAGAAATAATCCTGGGGCTTACAACTTGAGACTGGGGTTCTTAAAAAAAATAACCCACGCTTTGCTTCTTTTGTTTGCCTTTGAAACAGATGAAGTGATTGGGAAGAAACGGTGACCACCTTCACTCTGCACACAGAACACCATGGATCAGCCGTTCACGGTGAATTCCCTGGTAGGTGCACCCACTGACAGCCTGCCTACATGTGGTGAGAGCCCAAAAAGGGGAACAGAAGCAAACCGAGTGTGAAATGAATGGCAATTGCTTCAAGAACTTTCATGCTTGTCCTTTTTCATCCGTGTGGTTTTCTCCTTTGAGGAAGTGACTAATAAAGCCATCTTTGCTTGAATTAAAAATAAATTTGTTTCCCCAAGAGTGTGACATGTTGACTTACCTTGTTAGAGTCCAGGAGTGTAGTCCTTCAGCAGAACACCAGAGAGAAGAGTTTCAGAGTTCACTTTGTGTAGCAGGTCCATCTGCCTCTTCTTCGTGCCTCGGCTTCATTACAGATGGAAATTGGAGGCTTACCTCGAGCGGTGGTGACCAAGGAAAACATTTTATATTTAACACCTAAATGTTGCTTTGGGGACTTGTGTAAATGTCTGCACACTTGAAACTCTTCATTTTCTCACTTTTCCCCTTTCGGCCCCACACCATGCATGTATCTGTGGCTGAGTCTTAGAAGAAGCAACGTGCAGCAGAGGAAATAACAGGCACCTTGGGATCCCATGAGCTTATTCTGAGTCCCAGATCAGTCTTCGAGTGTGAATATAGGCACATTATATAACCTCCATGGTCTTGTTTTTGTACTCTGTGCCTTGTGACAATCGCAAAAAATATTTTTAATGTTCCCAGCCTATCGTGGGGGCTTGATAAATGGAAGCTGTCATTACCACTACCCTCCTCCTGATGACCCTCCCAACCCACTCACTGCAGCCCTTTGGGTAGCCCTGACAGCAGCAGTGTACTGAATACCCCCTACACACAAAGTTTAGCACTTGAATGTAAAGAGACAGAGGGCCTGGTGCTTGCGCTGAAATAGGTTAGGGCCCAATGTTCTCCCTCTTCCAAGAGTGTCTTCCTCAGAAGCTCAGTTGCTTTGAGAGTATGTTCGAAGGGGAGAGAATTGTAGGAACTTTTTCCCTTTCTAACCTCATGTTGTGGAACAATAAAGGCTGCCTGATTTCTAGCTGTGCAGAGGAAGTAAGTGTCTTTTGTGGTTTTCTAGAACGTATGTAGGAATAATTAAGATTTTAGTGGACAATGTAAAAATGAAAGTAAAGCTTTTTCACCTGGAAATTTTGTATTTTCATCCAAGAACCTCACATGCAAATGAAACATGGATTGATGAAGATTTTAGGCCATTGTCCAGATCATCTCTGAACTCAGTTTTAAATTTGGGAAGGATAGGACTATTCAGGAAAGGAAAGGTAAATCTTTTATCTTCCATTAAAAAGATAATCTAATTATGATCATGTTGCCTCCTTTTCTCTTTTTCTCCTTTATTTGGTTCATTTATTGATTGTCATTTATGTTGTAAAGATTGTGCTACAACACAACTAAACAACAGGGGTGAATGAAAAATGATTCCTTCAAGGAGTTAATAAGAAATTAAAAACACTTGTACACAAATAATTATAATTTAGTGTGGACTGTATAGTATAGTACTAAAAATGGACAGATTATTTCTATACATACAGGAGGCTGGAAGCCCCTTTTAGAAAATTCCCTAATTTCCATAGAATTTTTTCCCAGTCATCTTCTGATGTCGTTGAAGCATTTATCTATAGTCGAATAAAAGTGTTCTCATGGAGTGCTGCTGAGCTCTGCGGGTGGGTGTGACTGGGGGAGCGTGGAGGTGTGGCTGTGGGGTCTGAGACTTCCCAGTTGGAAAAGATGGTGTGTAGTCAGGCCTGAGCCTCAGAGTTCGCAAGCTCTGATTCCTGCCTCTGATGCGGAGAAGCCCTCTGACCACATCTCTAGAATTAGAATGTCTTTCAGAGAATTAGAGGAGCAGTGTCACAGGGTTTGGATAAAGGGAAGTGTGTGTTAATTTAAGAGGAAGTCACTTAGAAAAGGTCTGAGGGTTGGTGTTGCCGCCTGTCACACCTCTCTGATTCCAGAATTCTGGACCAAGTGAAAACAGATTTTAAGATGCCAGGAAAGGATCATAATCAAGTGTACCCTTTATTTCTTGTTACTTGGACCCCAAGAACAGAGGAGAGTGATTGATAAGTCTTCTTATCCCTTGTGGTCTAAATTGAACTGGCTTCCCCACCCAGTCACAGGAGGGACAGCTAGAGACCTTCGGGGTAGGAAGCCCAGGCTCTGAGAGCTTCCTCGGGGAGAAAGAAACAGAGAGGAGGCAAATCACCCATGTCACCACAGGCCAGGTCAAAAAAGTGATGGAAGGTACAGGAGGCATGGCCTGCTTTTAACCTCATGGGGCCTTCAGAAACACGGTTATGGCTCTCTGGTTATATATTAAACCTAAAGAGTCATTCCAAGTCTCTAGGGTTCCATCTGCTGTAAAATTACAACCAAAGTAGACCAGATGGCATTGGAAACACTGCAGGTATCTAATTCACCACGCCCTGCCCCTGAAGACTGGTTCAGTAATTTATGGCCAGACTAAAATTATGTCTACCTTGATTCCTTGTTTAATTTTCTACTGACCTTAATCAAATGCTCCACCCACACGGTATTCAGACTTGCTACCTGCCCTGAGAGCCTGAGGGGAACTTGGGAAGCTGTATTTGTTCTGGGCTAACTCCATTCTTCCAGCATCAAAAGACTGTAGTGCCTCTGGGAAGCCAATCTCCAGAGTCTGTGGCACTGAGGTGAGGCCTGTTAGGAATTCGCCTTTTTGAGAAGCTCAGCTGATGCTGAGGCGGCTGGTCCAGAGAGCACACTTGGAGAAGCACTTGTCTAAAGCCGTGTCGGCACACTATGGTCTGAGGGCCAAATTCATCTGCTCATTCTTGTAAATAAAAATCTGGATCACAGCCATGATCATTTCATTAAATATTGTGGCTGCTTTCACACCAGCAAAGCAGAATAGCTGAGATGGAGACCACGTGGCCCGCAAAGCCTGAAGTATTTGCTGTATGACCTTTAACAGAAAACAACAACAACAACAACAACACACACACACACACACACTTGGACCTTTTTGCCTTTCTGCAGCACTGATTTTTTAAATTGAATAATTACCTTGAATGTATATGTCTTGTGCTTTCCCAAATGTGTACAGATGCTGTTTTTATTAATAAAATACAGATCTATTAATATAACTGACTTTTTCTTAGTAATTATCATCATTACTTTTGCAGGCAGGGATGAATTAGTATAATTACTATTATGTGGAGGTCTAAGGGTTTACGTAATGATAAAAAATGGGAAGTATCTATATATATGTTTGGAAGGGCTTCTCCAGGACTTATTTGTGGAGTTTTGTTCACTTGGTGAGGATGCAGGGAGACCCTGAAAGCTTCTTTAAAAAAACAAAAACTGTTGATTGATAAGAGAGAGAGAGAGAGAAACATCAATTTGTTGTTCTACTTATTTATGCATTCATTGTTTGATTCTTGTATGTGCCCTGACCTGGATTGAACCCAAAACCTTGGTGTATCCAAACCAACTGAGCTACCTGGCCAGGGCTGAAAGCTTCTTATTAAATTAGGAATATTCTGGAAGAGAGTTCTGAACCCTTATGATAACTTTGAATCCAAGCTATCTCTGGGAGATCCTTCAGGGTAGAGAATGACGTGAGTCCTACCCTGGCAAGAATCCTTCTCCTGGTCTGCTTGACAAGACCCAGGATGGAAAACATCCATGAGGAAAAAGAGTCCATGCTACTTTACTCAATATGACCTAAACATTTTTATACCAGGAACAGCCATATAGTTGTACCCCAAACCCTGAAAGAGATCTCCTCACAGTAACAATGTATGTTTTTTCTGTAGGTGTGTGTCTTTTTGTGTTTAGATCATGTGTTGAAGCAAAAAGACTTTGCTTTTATCATCTTATTAACTCTTAGGAAAAGCTTTCCTTAAATATTGCTGTCAGGCATTTAGTACAGAAAATGCATCCATAATTTCAGTCAGATTCATTTCTTCCTATAATCTAAGGTTCAAATTTTGCTTTGCAGAGAAAGTTAGCTGCCATGCCTGACCACACGGATGTTTCCCTGAGCCCAGAGGAGCGAGTGCGGGCCCTGAGCAAGCTCGGATGCAATATCTCCATCAATGAGGATATCACTCCACGCCGCTACTTCAGATCCGGAGTGGAAATGGAGAGGATGGCATCTGTGTACCTGGAGGAAGGAAACTTGGAAAATGCCTATGTTCTTTATAATAAGTTTATAACGTAAGTCTTTGAAATGAGAAAATTGAAAAAATATGGACATGATATCTTGGTGGGACAGTTTGTATGCCGGGAATGTTTTTGTGTTCAGACCAATTTTACAGCCTCCAAATATTCAAGATGTAGGTTTTAAATTCATTCAGTGTGTAAGCCTTATGAGAGCAGGAGCCATATTACAGCTCCATCTGCAGCACCTGGAACATGCCGTTCACATTTTAAAAATTTTGTTTGGTGCAGTGAAATTTTGTTCAACGGGGGGATGAATTGGCAATCGTAGGGCGGATCTGATTCAGGAATAGACTGTAGCTGTCAGTTTCACATTGAATTTTTTTTAGCAATTTATTTAGCAATGTCATAATGCTGAGGAAAAAGGAGCTTCCAAAAGGTTGAAGGAAAGTGGCTACCTCAAAACAGCCATGTGAAAACATCATACTTCCCATTCGATAGCTATTGTTAGTAACAGATCCTAGTTTAAGACTTAACAGAAATGGGGTTTGGATTTTCCTTATCAATTTGCCATCTTACTATTTGGAAAGATCTGTTACCAATAATTATTTAATCTAAGCTGAAGCCCTTATTTTATTTTATTGAAAGTCACTTGTTGATTAATTTCACTAGTTCATTTGGGGACTTAACCTGAGCATTTGAGAAGTCAGTGGTTGGCAATATTCAGCCTGCTCGGGAAAATCGATTGTTTCTAGGAAGTTAAACAATAAATGTTAAATTGGAGTTTATCAATTGTCATTGATAACACCTTTTCCAAAAATTTCAACTTCCTAACTAGTATAGGTTACCAGTTGATAATATTTCTTTTTCACTTTCTGCTTGAGTTTTGCACACACTCCTATGGAATCGTAAGTGATGACTGACTAATCGAAATATTTGAATTCTCTTCTGTCATTGACTGTGTGATAATTTGTAATTCACTTCCATGGTCCTCAATTACTTATCCTGCAAATGACTTGTGAACAAATATCTCTGAGGATTCTTCAATTCAAAATGTTTGTGATTTTATTCTATTTAAAAAGACTTAGGCAACTAACAAGTTATGCAACCTCTTTCAGCCTGAATTTTCTCATTTGAGAAATGAGAGCTGTGATACCATTCCAGTATACCCTACAGGTAAAATAATGAATGCACGTGTGCTCTGTAAACAACAGCACATTTGTAATTATAAGGCAGCACATATTATTTG
The DNA here is from genome assembly GCF_004126475.2 of Phyllostomus discolor. NCBI lineage: Eukaryota > Metazoa > Chordata > Mammalia > Chiroptera > Phyllostomidae > Phyllostomus > Phyllostomus discolor. Next base: position 143,774,870 of record NC_040907.2, read on the forward strand.
ATCAAAAACAGTATTTATACCCCATCACAATCTATTAGTGAAGGGCTCTATTGTTCATTCATTTAACAAATATTTATTGAGCAGTTATTGAGCTGGACAGTATCCTACAGGTTGGGGATACATCAGCAAGAAAATCCAATGGAAACAACATCTTGTAGAAGCATTGCTTTTCTCTTTGCCTGGTTTGCTCTAAGGATTTCCCTTTACTTCTGCTGTCCTTTGTTCCTTAAAAACGTGATGAAAATATAGTCTTCACTAGCACCTCATCCACTAGAGATTTCCCCTGTCATTTCTCTTAGTTACAAATTTTCAGTTAAGATATATATATATACCATGGTGTATTAATTCGTCATTGGTCCTTTGAGTCTTTATCAGTTGTGAGAAGGAATTACATTGGTCCTTCCAAACTCTTACATTTATACATGGTCCTCTGTGTTGCCAGCTACACACATGAGTAAGATGGTGCTGTGGTGGGATTAAGTACCCAAGGCCTGAGAAAGACCAAAGCAGCCTCAAGGGAGCATCCTGACCCTCTTAACCTAGTTTATTGAGTTTAACTCCCCTGTGATGCCAAAATCATGCTCAATGCCAGCATTGGACAGAAAGGCAGATGAAATGAATATAGGTGAAATAATAATTTATTTAACATGTCCTTTGTGAAAAGGAGGCTCGTTCTCATAGTAGAAAGCATCATTGAGCTTTTTCTGTCATACCATGCTAAGGATGTACTTTCTTCTTCTCTAGCTTGTTTGTAGAAAAGCTTCCCAGCCATCGAGATTACCAGCAATGTGCGGTACCCGAAAAGCAGGACATTATGAAGGTATTGTGGGGTCGATGCTCCCCTGCGGGATCCATTATCAGCTCGTACCTCCTTTCTTTCCCTCCATCTCATCCTCTTGAGTGTTTAAGTACAAAAATTTATTCCATTAGCCATGATGTTTCGATTTCTTCTTAGACCTCTAATCGCCATTACTGAGCCAGTGCGGGATGTCTGATGGGACCTGGGGCAAGGGAAGGGGAAGAAAAGACAGAGATCCAGAATGTGCTCGCTCACTTTACAGAAGGAAGAAGGAATTACTTCACCATTTCTCCCAGAGATTGAGAGAATGGTTTCCTATTTCTCTATACTTGTTTGAGACCATCGCTTTGGCTGGTTTTCATTATTCCACACAGTCCTGAACCCCAAAACTGTTTGAAAATCACTGTTGATTATTAAGTTACTAGCCCAATAGATAATAAAGTGTTTAGGGGGTAGCCTGAAATATTCTCAAGGAAAAGGAAGATTGTTGAAATATATTTATTCCTCATCAATAATATTTGTAGCATATATAGTATAAAGTATGTTTAGCTGAGAATGTATCCTTTAAAATAATATTTAAAAAATGTTTTTCACGTGTTGGTCTTAAGTAGTTTGGGTTGATCTTACATAAAGGATGATAAATGATGTACACAAAGCCAATCACAGCATGACATTTTAACTAACTCCCAAGAGTTATTTTATCATATAAGGGAATGAGGGCTCTCGTCCCAGTTACGTAGGGCCTGAGGCTGCCTTTATGCAGAACTTGAATTTTGTCAAATGATCATCTACATTTTTAAAAAAATTCTATACACACTTAGCTGAAGGGTCATTAATTTCCATGCTTTTGTGTAGCTTTTCCCCTCACTTCTCTTGTTCATTTACCCTCAGAGAATTCTGTGTGGGAAACAAAGGTCCCAGGCTGCTGATGTGACTCGTTTACTCTAATGTAGGGTTATTCTTGTTTTTACGTGTAGGAAGACTTCTCCAAAGGCATGAACATTTTCTTTATTTATGCTTGTTCAGTGAATGGATGGATGGATGGAGGGATGACAAAAGATTAAGAGAACAGAAGTTTTATTGGAAGAGCCTGGCTAGAGTCAGGAGATTTGTATTCTAGTCATAATGGGGCCACTAGCTAGGGGTATGATACTGGACAAGCCTTTTCATTTCTCTAGGCCTTTGTTTCCTCATCTCTTAAAAGATGGAGTTGGGAGATTGTGCTTGGACTATACTAGATTTCTCATCCATTGAGAATCACTGGGAAGTTGTTTGAGATCCAGATTCCCTCACCCCTTCCCTTCCAATAAAGATGCTGATTCAGTAAACCTGGGACTACGCTTGGGAATCTGTATTATTATGAAAAGTTCCTGAGTGCATTTTATAGTCTCTCAAACCTAGGAGTCCTTATCTACCATGTTTTTCGGTGTTGCTTCTAACTATGATGACATATCATTTGCATACTGTGGAATGTGCAGTTATAAACCCACTGCCTAAAAATGGGGTACTTATAGACACAATGCAGATTAGCATTACAAAGGGGATGATTTCTTCCTTTCCTTCCTGAGACTTTCTATTTTGGAGTCCTAGAAAAGAGAGATTTCTTTTTCCACCATCATCTTTGGTTACCTGTGTCTTGATTTCTAATACACATTCCAGCTATTTTTCTTTCTCAGCTGATGATATGAAAGACTATAATGAGAATCTCACTAATCAATATGTATGTATATTTTTAAAAGAAACTGAAGGAGATTGCATTTCCAAGGACAGATGAATTGAAAAAGGACCTTTTAAAGAAATATAACATAGAATACCAAGAATATATGCAAGGCAAAGTAAGTTCAATTGGTGCATTTATTTACTGACTTTTCTGTGCAAATGTATTTTTGAATTTCATTTTCATGTGAGTTTTTAAAATGTCATATGCATTTAAATTAAAAATTAAACATGCAGTGATGTAACACCAATAAAAAATTCATGTTGATGTCTGGGTTAAGCACTCGCACAAAAGATGTGGTTTTTTAATTTCCCTACGACATCTGATAAAGTGGTGCATTAGAAAATAGATCTCCCACAGTGATTTCAGTAGAGCTTTTGGCCAACTCTTGCCGATGTGACCTTGAGCCAGGGAACTACTCTTTGCTGATGAATGGAGGTAGTAGGCGCGAGGGAGAACAGAATATGGTCCCTGATGTATCTAATTTGTAGGCCTTGGAAATGTGAATTAGATTCTTAAATATGACACCCAATGTTTCATCAAGGTAGAATTATAATTCAATGAGTGAAATATGATCATATCACCAGGAGGTGATGGCTTCTGGATTCTTATTAAATGAAGAATGAGAGTGATGATGTCTAAGAGACTGAAAGGCATTGAAAGAAGAAGCTGGTCAGTCAGTGTGTAAATACTCAGGTTGGAGACATGAATTCGTAATGTTTTCACCTTTGTTGTGAGGCTGTTTTGCTTTTTGCTATTGTTGTTTATGTGTTTATGTCCTCCGGAAGTTGTCACTTTCACTGACTCTCCCTTCAGTGAACTCTGAACATAGTCACAGAACGCTACTTCTTTGGGCATAGCCAGAGGTCAGGTTTGAGTGAAGTGTTTTGACAAACTGACAGAGAGTGTTGAAATCAGAAGATTCCCACAAGTGTGGATATTGATGATTTGACATGAGCTACAAAAGAGAAAAATGACTCCGGAGGCTCAGGCAAAGCAACAGCAAAGGAGAGAAAAGCCCAGTGAAGTCTGCCTTCCACATCCAGCAGTGCCTCTGGCTGTCCCCTCAGGATTTCCTGGGGAGAAGCAGCCTCAGCAGCTGTTGCATGGTGTACCTTTGGCAACACCAATCACGTCACAGTCCACGGTAGTGGCATCCCATGTGTATAACGTGGAAATCCCTGGGGAGATGGTGTAGCAGCCTTTAAGCCTAGGAGAGATGAGCAGACACACGGGTAAGCCCTAGCTTCAGGCAGCACCAGCATTACCTGGGAGCCTGTTAGAAATGCAGAATGTGCCCTCCAATGAAACCCAGGATGATTGTGTGCGTATACATGTGTGGCTGTAAGCTTGCCTGCTTCCCTCTCCCGCCCCACTACTTTACAGTAACTCCCAAAGTCTAGTTTTCATGCAATCATTTGGGAAGGTTATTAAAAATTTGTGTTTTCTTACCTAATAATGCCTGGATATAAGACTGGGGAGCTTGGGAATCTTGAATTTTAACAAAAGTACTGGTTGGTTATATTAGAGATGACTGGAACACATTTTGAGAACTGTTCCTTAGTGACCCCCCTTCTCCACACAGTTCCAGCAGTGTGAGTTCTAGAGCCACATGCAAGGACCGCCTAGGGCAGCACTGTCCAATAGAACTTCTTGTGATAAAGGGAATGTTCCGTGTGGCACTCTCTGATATGGGAGCCATTAGCCACACGGTAGTTAAAATGTGGCTAAGCAGGATTCAGGACCAGAATTAAAATTACATTGTGTTTAATTAAATGAAATGTAATTTTAACACATTTAAATTTAAATAGCCACTATAGCTAGTGGCTACCATATTGGACAGTGCAGTCTAGGGTGGTAGAACCACTCCTGAGGTATTTTGTTCCACGTGGTTTGGTTGGTTAAGCTGAGCAGACCATCCTGACCTTGATTTTCTAATCTTTAGAACACAGGGGAGTTGAGTGAACTTGATTGTCTTGGCCCATCTCTGGTAAAATATGAGTGGATTTAGAATTGCTTCCAAATCAGGTTACGGGGCTTTTGCCTTGATGTTATATATTTTCCTCGCTGTCACATGAATGTCCCTGTGGGCAGATCAGAGTTTCTCGCTGTGTCTCTGTCTGCCGGAAGATTGAATGTCTAATCCCAGTTTGATGTTCTTGCCTTGGAAACTAACCTTTTCGTCTGGCAACCACATTTTCTCAGAACAAATGTGTTAGGTAGGAGTTGCTCAAGAAACCAGATGGACACAGTGAGCCAAGGAGCAGGGTTTTTTAGCGGGGAATAAAAGGGAAAGTGGGGCCAACCTAAGGAGGTTGGGGAGCCCACCAAGGGGGGTTAAGACTTGCTAGGTTGTTCATAAGGCAGGGTTTTTAAGCTCAAAAACCTGCAAAGTGTAGCTGGTTGGGGTGTCAGAGTCTGATTGGCTAGAGCTGGTTGCTGTGTGCCGTTTCTGCTCACCCTTGTTCTTGATGCATCTTGTCAGCCTCGGGTTAAAGCTGCGTCCTGTTATGCGGGACAGGCCGACCCCAGACCCCAGTGTTAGCCGAGTATCTGCTCGGGTAGGGTCCTGGGCGGGGTTGGCAGGCAGTTTCCCAGGCAGGTGGTTTCCCATGGTACAGTTTCCCACGGTGCAGTTTTCCCACCTGGTTATTTTCCATTCTCCTAGGCCTGCCCAGGTCTGGCAAAACGAAAAGCCGAATTTCTCAAGAACTGGGAACATCAGCGACTGATAGAGGCAGAAAGGAAGCGGATCGCTCAGATGCGCCAGCAGCAGCTAGAAACGGAACAGTTTCTGTTTTTTGAAGATCAACTGAAAAAGCAAGAATTAGCCCGAGGTCAGATGCGAAGCCAGGAGACCCCAGTGCCGTCGGAGATCGATGGGAGTGCTTTGTCCTGCTTCCCCACACACCAGAACAATTCCATGCCGAGTGTATGTGCTGATCAACCTAATAAAAGTGATGTAACCAATTGTACTAGCCACTCTCCTCCGGTCAACAGGGCCTTAAAGCCAGCTGCTACTCTAAGTGCCGTTCAGAGTAAGTGATGAAATGTGCCCCTGCAGGACACTGAATCTCTTCCAGCGGAGCTCTATTTCTGGAACATCTTGGCTGGGGAGGGGGGGTGGAGTCCTCATTTCATTACCGATTGTAATAGGACCCTGTCCATGATACTACATGCAGACAGAGCTAATCTTTCTGTACTGCTTGGCACGTCAGGTACTCTGTGTAACCTGACAGTGCAGGAGTCGTGAGTTCATGATTTGCCCGTGGTACAGCAGAGACTCTGATGAACAGGACTGCACTGGGTCATGGTACAAAGATTTTAAAAGAGTAGAATTACATGCATTATTTTTTTCTTGTATGTATTTTAACCAAGAACCACATGGACCTTAAACTCATACTGGAGATGAGAGACAATGTCTGTCGAGAAACTTGTTTGTCCAGAACTTTGCCTGGCAATTTAAATGCAAATGGCTAGCATTTCCCTGGGCCAGGAAGATCTGCACCTGGGGGTTAACCCCCAGTGGGATTATGCGTTTCTGCCAACAATTAGTGCTGCTCGGTACTGCTGCGTCTGTGCCTCTGCGCCGGCAGGTTTCCGAGATTAAATGGGGAATTCTTTCCCTGCAGACATTGTCAGATGGAGTTCGAGTTTCCATTTATTTTTTAAAAAGTCATGATAGGCCACCATTTAATAAGTTACTGCCAATTATTGTTGAAAACATCATCTACTTACTTAACGATCACCGACTGTCATAAAGATCTAAGTGACATGGGAAACATAGTAAAGAACATTCATCCTGTGTCTTACAGGCTATGGGATGTAGTCACTGCAGCCTTCGCACTTGACAGTGTCTTTGCTTTGTGCCCAAAGAACACTCATGCGTACATGTAAATATTTTATCTAGGGCACGAGGCTGTGAAAGTGCTTGTACTTTGCCACTTGTTTATGAAATAGTTTATATGCAGCGGGTAATTTTACCTTTCTTCGAGTCTGTGTTTACTTTTAAGTGTTTTAAACTAACGCAGGGAAAGTGGAGCATCTGATAATTTCATTTTTGATACTTATTTTCAGTTGCTTGCCAAAAACAGTTTTGAAGGATGATGTAGGATTTGTTTTTTAGCTTCTTCTCCCTTTTCTGTTTCTTAGATTTAGTGGTTGAAGGACTGCGATGTGTAGTTTTATCAAGAGACCTTTGCCACAAATTCCTGCAGCTGGCAGAATCTAATACAGTGAGAGGAATAGAAACCTGTGGGATGCTCTGTGGAAAACTGGTATGGCCTTTGTTTCATGTCTTGGCACAGGGAACTTTCAAAGGTACTGACATTCTTGTCATAAGCAGAGTAGAATAAAATCATCCAAAGAGTTATACATATTATGAAATTAATTTTACATAGAATAATTTCTTAAAACTGTCATTATTCATGAATTATTCTTCTAAAAAATGGATGATAAAATTTCAGGGATTATAGGTTTTTGAATTTTCAAAACCATCTCGTTTTCTAAGGTGAATTTTCATCGCAATTATTAGCTTCACATATATTTATATAATTAACTCTACCTGCTTTTATCTGTGGGGGGTATCATTTCGCCACCCTTTATCAGATACATGTGGAATACAACTAGGGTTTTGTTGCTTTCTTTAAGGTAATCATCCAACAACTGAAATCTTATGGCATAGGTCATATTGAAGTATGGAAGGTTTTATCAGAAATATGTGATGAAAGACAGTGTCAGAATATAAGGAAATAAAAAAGAGAAAGTACATTTAATTTTCTACTTGCAAGAAAGATGAATTTCTTTGGAAGTGTCCTTTCTTAGTCTTTTTGAGTCTAAGTTTATATTTCTGGGTCCAGGAACATTTTTAGTCATAAACATTTTGCTTGGAAACTGTTGTTTAATTACATACATAATATGTTTTATGTTTTATATGTTTAGCCCTGGCTGGTGTAGCTCAGTGGTTTGAGTGCAGATCTGCAAACCAAAGTGTTGCCAGTTGGATTCCCAGTCAGGGTACCTGCCTGGGTCATGGGCCAGGTCCCCAGTAGGGAGCACGCGAGAGGCAACCACACATTGCTGTTTCTCTCCTTTTCTTTCTCCCTCCCTTCCCCTCTCTCTAAAAAATAAGTAAGTTAAAAAATACATACATACATACATATGTTTTATTCAACACACATTCTCCTACTATATTCCAACATTGCATTATCCCTTTTTCTCCAGGAGAGAGGAAGAACCGATAACTAGCACAGGAGAATGGCCTGCCATCTCTTCCACAGCTACCTTATTTGCCCTCCAGGGGGCAGCGTACTGTGGATGCATCCTCCCCAGGACCATACATTGTACTTAGTTTAATTCCTTCCTCCATTTCTTCCCCCCTCCCTCCCTTCCTTCCTCAGATAAATATTTACTGAGTACCTGTGCCAGGTGTTGGCATTCAGTAGTCCACAGCAGCCACAGTCTTTGCCACATGACGCTCACATGATGCTTGTAAAGAACCAGACAGATTGTTAATTATAAATGGGCTGAGTTGCTCTCAGTTGGAAGTGCAGGCTCACAGGGAACGTGTAACTAGGAAACTAACCTTGTCTGGGAAGGTCTAGAAGGGCTTCCCTGAGAAGTGATGCTGGAGAATTTATAAAGTTAGCCATGAATGAGAGGCTGTAATGAAGGCTGAAGGAAGAGTGCCCAGTTTGGCCCTGGCTGGTGTGTCTTAGTGGATTGAGTGCCAGCCTGTGAACCAAAGGGTCATCTGTTCAATTCCCAGTCAGGGCACATGCCTGGATTGTGGGCCAGGTCCCCAATAGGGGGCGTGTGAGAGGCAACCACACATTGATGTTTCTCTCCCTCTCTTTCTTCCTCTCCTCCCCTCTCTCTAAAAGTAAATAAATAAAATCTTTAAAAGAATTTTTTTTAAAGTGCCCAGTTTGTAGGAAAGCCCGCTATGGCTTCTAAGACCCTCCCTGGGTTGGCCAGCTGCACACAACACAAACATCTGTCCCCTGAGGCCCCTGCCACTGCTTCGCATGCAGCCCTCTTCCTTCCAGCTCTTTCACTTGAAGGGCTGACTTATTTTGACTTCCTCCTGATCTAATTACAAATCCAAAAGATCATCTTAATGATGGAAAATCCTAGCAAGTTCCCCCAATAGTAGAAGAAAGTCATAAGTCCTGAAGTGAAATTGAATATAACTAACATAAAAACAAGACATGAACCTCCAAAAACCTTAGCAATGCCCTCCAGCAGCACCGCAAAATGACTGAACTAGCATTTTCCCTCCAAAGAAGCCTATTATTTTGTTCTGATTTTCCCATTACAGATGTAACACTAGATCAAAACACTATTAACTGACTAAACTGCCATGGACCAGCCTGGGATGTTAAGTCCTCTTCATGGTACATTTTCTATTGTGCAAACGGGTTTCAAGTGTGAAACTGCTGATTCAGGTTTTTGGTAAATAATCCATTTTCTAGTTTAGTGCTTTGTTTTGGAATTGTGGTGGGGGTGGGAAGATGATGATGTAAATAGCAGGGCAAAAAAATCAGGATTATGTGTATTTTTTCTGCCAGGTGTTTTTTTCCCCTTCTGTCATTAGATTATTCGTTTTTCTCATTGTTTTTCAGACACATAACGAATTTACTATTACCCACGTAATTGTGCCAAAGCAGTCTGCAGGACCAGACTATTGCGACATGGAGAATGTGGAAGAGTTGTTCCGTGTTCAGGATCAGCACGATCTCCTCACTCTGGGGTGGATCCATGTAGGTTTGACCCTTGGGTCTCAGTTCATTCTGTGTGCGTGTGTGGTGTGTGCTCTTTTCCTCCTTGAGGAAACTCAGATAATTTAAATAGTTCCATATTTTTCCGTTTTTTCAAGTGTAATAAATGTCACCACATTAAAGCATTTTTTCAGCATTAGGCCGTGTCTAAATTTGTTAAACCAGAATTTGAGAAGGGTTAGCCTATGCTTTTTCTTACCAAGTTAAAAAGGAGAGGCATTTGGAAATCAGTGACTTGTTTTCATGATTTTTACATAGTGTGTTGGATGCCTAGTAAGAATTTTAACTAATTTGTGTGGACAGTTATTAGTCTGTCTCTCTCCCTTTGCCATGGGTCTAAAGCAGATTACTTTAGGAAAATTTTGGAACATGTTCCTTTTAAACAGGTGTTTGTACATATTAAATAGGAACCTAGAAGTATTCCACTGTACCTCCCCTACAGGCCAATGATGCATAAACTGTGTAAACAGCCATGGAGTAGAACCTAAAGGATGGGGCCAAAAATATTAGGATCTACCATCTGCCAGGCCATCACAGGAGCAAGAAAGGGCTTAGGAATTGAAAGACATGAGTTTAAACCTCAACTCTGCTAAGAATTCATTATAGGAACATCAGGAGAGTAGAGGAGACTTTCGTCTCAGGTCTACCTATAAATTACCGTGTGCCCTCAGTCAGGACCCCTAACCTCCCCATTTCCGGGTTCCCTCACTGACCAATGGAGGCTGATGCAAACCTTCTCGCCTCACCTGTAAGCAAGATACTGGGCTTGAAAGCCTTGTGAAAAGTATAAACTGCCTCTCAAATACAAGAAATTATTTATAATGAAGAGTTTGCAAAATATTTCTTATGTCTCTTTATTTGTTTTACTTAACAAGTAATGTGCCTTACTGTTTGCTTAGAAATTGCTGAATTTTAAAGGCATTATTTAGCTTGATGTGATTTTCTGTAGCAAGAATGTATTTTAAGGCAACAAAAATTGTAGCAAATAAATTATAAACTAGGAAGAATGACAGTTGATTAAATTTACTTACATCGGAATGTTAATCTTACAAAACATTTCCCAAATTAGAAATACAAGTCTTTCCCTTATGCCCTGTGTATATGATGTATGATGTATGCAATAATGAAGTTAGGTCACTTACATAATGGATTCGGCATAATTCTAGAATTCCAGGATTTTGCTTTTTTGTCTGTTTCACCAGACCAAATCGTTGTGGTGCAATGTAGACAATGTAATGTCATATGTCTGAACTTCAGTGGTTGTAATGACCTGTTGTGATGATTTTTATTGGCATAATAATAGCAACAAATTCCACAGCTAGTTTTGTTCAGATATAAATTAGTCACAGGAAAGGACAGCTAACTCAGAATCCCACATATCTGGAACTGAGTTTAGACTTCTCAGCTTGACTAATTCCGTGCCCTTTTCAGCTCAGTGTGAGCTCTTCTGCTTTGCTCCGTTTCCTCCTTTGTGACACGGGGTAAGAATAGCATTCACTCATCTTGTTGTTTTAAGAATTACATGAGATAACTCATGGAAAGTGATCAGTTCAATTGTGATGAATGACATCTGCTGCTACTGTTATCATCATCATCATTATCACCACCACCACCACCACCATCACTTTTATTTCCCTAGAGGTGGTGATGTAGGAAGCACCATTCTCCTACAGGACAGGTGTCCTCACTGAGTGCAAGTGATTCCTCCTGGCAGCAACAAAGGGCTCAGAATGTCTGTGGTGTGCATTCAGTCTGGAAAGAGAGTGGCAGGTGGAGTGGCTTGTCTACTTGCCAGTGTGCTCGCTGTCTCCAGAGCACTAGAGTCCCTTTGAACGTGTCTTACTTTCTCACCGAGGCGTAGAAGGCACTCTGTACCAAGAGAATGTTTTCACTGAACCAGAAAACAGGCAGTCAAACCCTCACACTTGTGCCTTCACTAATATTTGGGTTTTAAAAGTGGAATTTCCGTTCCTCAGTTGATCTAGGTCTTTGCAGATGGAGAGTTATTTTTTCCTTGCAGAACATGTATCTTTCTATAAATAGGTATCAGTGGATTTTTATCTTCATTCTAGTCAATAAAATAGAAAGGGGTTTTTAAATCTTACATATCTTGAACAAGCCATAGTTATATGTAATGGTGTGAAGCTATTCCTATAAGCCCATGCCCATCAAAACGTTCAGATAATAGCAATACTAACAGTGAGTGGTTCTTACTCTCATCTGAGTGCTAGGCACTGTTCTAAGCACTTTACATGGACTGTCTCATTTAATTTCCATAATCCTGTGAAGAAAATGATTACCCATATTTTATAGTTGATGAAAAGGGAATGAGTTGCTGAAGGAGCCTTCCCAGTACTGTACAGCTAGTGAGTGCTGGATCAGGACCCAGACGGTGCGTGCCAAGGACCTTGGTTTCGTGACTTAAGTGGTCACAGATTTTTTGCAAGGATGATTGGGGTTGACTGTGAATTCTAAAGTCATTATGGGTGCATGTATTTTTCATATCCAAGTATGAACCTCAGTTTTATCTCTTATAACACAAGTGTGTGTATAGCCCAAAACCTGAAAGATAATTCTTCCAACTTATGATCTCTTCCTTCTCATTATGCGTGCATTTACCGGCTGCACATGAGTTGCTAACACCTCCAACAACCAGGAGAGTTCCATTCTCCCACTCCTAGGGAAGGATGATCCATCCACAAACGGATACACAGAACCATGTGGTAAATTTAGTGAAAGCTTTCCTTTTGTGTCCATGGTTTTGTATAAAGTATCTCTGGGTTTCTAGTCACAGCTGTGCTCTTGACCAGTCATGTGATCATAGGCAAGTCACTGAAAGATACCTCAGGATCCTTGTATATAAAATTGAGATCATAATATAACCATCTCCTAGATAAATTAATGATTAAATGAAAATCTATTCAAAGCCTCTGGCAAATTAGTGTCCAGTTCTGTCTTTCCCAATAAGCAGAAAGTACATGAGCCCAAGAACCTCTTCAAAGTTGTGGTTATTCCAAAGATGCAAAAAGGAAGGTGCAGGTCAGCAAGACATTTTTAAAAATTTGCATTTGATTAATCATTGTAAAAAAGAAAAAGCAGATAACTAGAGTTTTCTTTTAGAAGGCTCTGTGGCCTTAGCTAAGACTCAGCTACCCCAATGAGATTGTCCTCTTTTCTTTTTATAGACACATCCAACCCAAACTGCTTTCTTATCCAGTGTGGATCTGCACACTCACTGTTCCTATCAGCTCATGTTGCCAGAGGCGATTGCCATTGTGTGTTCACCAAAGCATAAAGAGTAAGTGTAACTACGGAGGGGCAAAAGTAAGGCTTTGTCTGGGGCCACTGGGTTCAAGGGTGTCCCTGCAGCAGGTTGTGGCCCTTGAATGGGCAGGCACAACATGCCCCTGGGAAACAAAGATCAGTGATTGCCGAGTGTACCTGTAGCTCCACCGGCTTGCTTTTCAAGGTCCTTTCAATGGTAGAATTACTGGTTCTCTTTCTTCAGTTATGTGACCTTGAAGTGGATAAACTGGGTGTTACAATTCCAGTTTGCCATTTGAGATTTTGGTTGTACTGTATTATTTCCTGTTGTAGGAAAATTTCCAGCCTTAGTTTAATTACCGCCCAAACCCTTCTAGGTTTGGGAGACAATGATTATTGTAGCATGATTACAAACTGAGGACTCACGTAGACTTTTATAGGAATCCCATCTCCGCCCTCAAGTGGTGTGTTTAGCAGGACACCTGCCCACCAAGAGGCTCGGGCTCTTCAACCCTGAGCCTGCCCATCACGGACTGATGTGAGGATTAAACTGTAGAGGGTAGTCTGTGTAAAGGGCTCAGCATCATGCCTGGCACCATGACCAGCGCTCCACAAGTACTTGCTGTTGCTACCACCACCATTACCACCGTTAGAACCATTAGAGATACCTGCCACCCGTAATTTCCTCCAGGGGGCTCGCCTTTTCCTCTGTGCTCTCACCCAGCAGTTCAGCCACCTCTGGCCCGTTACAGTCCTACAGGTGTTTGGAGCCAGCTCTGGCCCCCCCAGTGTTTCTCACCTCTAGACCAGTCATCATAAGATTGGCTCAAAAAATCACCATGGCAATCCTAGTTGGTGGTGTCTTCCTCCGTCCCAGTTGAGGAATCTGTTTGCTTGTGCCATTCAAATAAAGCATCCAGTAGACCCAAACAATCCTTAATTTTTACCTCTATTTCTCCTTGGAACTCAGCACTGGCATCTTCAGGCTCACCAACGCCGGCATGCTGGAGGTCTCCGCTTGTAAAAAGAAGGGGTTTCATCCACACACCAAGGAACCGAGGCTATTCAGTGTGAGTAGACACTGGTAGTTATTTTTTTCAGATATTTATTTTTTACCTCCTCTTTTTTTTCAGCAGTATAATATGGGATGAAACATGAAGCTGCTTAGTGTGGACTTTTCTCATCCAGAAAATCATTCTTTGTAATTTCTTCTGGCTGATTTTGTTTATAAGAGAATGCCAAATTTCTGTAGGACAGTTAAGCTACCTTTCCATTGATGTGTCTGTGTGCCATTTAAATACAGTTTTCTTTAGACTCTAAGTAAGGAAATAATTATTAAATAAAATGATATCAAATATCTTGTGAATGATTTCTGCTTAATGTGGCCACGAAAATGATTGCATGAAAACTGTAATCACAGTTCCTGATTAGCCTAAAAGAAACATTGTTTGTCTACAGCTCTCCTTTCTAACTGATTTCTCAGTAGTTCTTTGGCTGTAACATCCGAGAAACATTATTTTGAAGTTAGTATTTATTGAAACAGAAAATTACTTGGCAACCTCTGTAAATATTTTCTTATTGTTGAAAATGAATTAACGTGTTTGTATTTGGCATTTGTTCTGATTGAAATCTTTTTAGTATTAGGAACATTTTTAAATTAGGAAATTGCTATTTCCTCCCTAAAGAGAGTTCTGTTAAACATTATGATCTAATTCTAAGGCCAATGTTTTTCTTTCCTAGATATGCAAACATGTGTTGGTAAAAGATATGAAAATCACCGTGCTGGATCTGAGGTGATGTGTTACGAAGATCAGCACCATCAACACCAGGCACCTGCCCATGGATGTCAGTTGCTGGATTTTCTTAAGATGTTTCCAGAAGTGACTGATATTTTATATTTATACATTTTAGATCAGAAAGTTTGATATTTATTGCTTTTGCACATTTTGAAGTTTTCTTTTTGGGTTGCTCTGTCCCAAAAGTGGTCACAATGATGTTAAATCAATACCTATTCATGTACCCCAAAACTATGGCCAGATAATAAATTGTGCTGCAAATAATAATATGACCAGTATTTATTAAGGTCTCCGCATACATTTTCAGAGCTTTAGATATTTTCCTCTATTTTTTCCTCATTCCTATAAAATGTGATTCCAAACAAGAACTTCTGAGTACCCGGCAGTCTCCAAGACAGCCCGTCTGTTCTGCAGCCTTTCCCTGTGGCGGAGGATGAGCCGTTCCTACCTGCGGGAGGAACCCTGGCTGCATGGCTGCATGCAGCAGAGCCCAACCTGTGTTTCCAGCGGCATCAAGTCCTGGGCCCGCGTGTGTCTGCAGTGGATCTCAGCGTGAGGCATCAGGACAGGGAGCTTCTGCTCAGGGGTCTGATGTTAAAGGACTTGGGGTCACAGACAGTTCATCACCTTGATTTGGAGGACTGGAGCTGCTTAAGAGAGGAAGAAAGACTCAAATGAAAATGGAAAGCCTCTTACTGTGAAGGTCAAACAGGAGTGATGGGAAGAAGAAATGAGGCCTAGGAAGTTACTGGTAATTCTCAGCCAGAAAGAATATCATTTGGAAAGAACACATAATTTAAAGACTCTCTGTATAAATCAGTGCACAGGGACTAGGAAGAAACATATGTTCCCATTGAAAAAGGTAGCACAAATACAATGTTGTGGTACTGCTAAGGCTTGGAGTGAGATGTGTGCCTAGATAATAAAAGCACTTCCCTGGATCAAAAGATATGGATTAAATAGAAGGAATGGGAGACTTATGCACCATTTTGGCAAGTAGAATGGGTAGGAAAAACCCGAGGGTGGAAACATTGTGGAGAAAATTTAGCTGCAGATATAAGGAGGGAAGGATGAGGGAAATGTCGATGAAGGAGCAAAGTCCGGCTCTTGAGGCGGAGGCCTTCTGAGCATCTACACAGACTGACAGTGAGGCACCCGAGACAGCGCTGGGGCTCAGACTGCCCACCATCAACAGAACGTCATGTTCCATGAAGGTGGGTTATGGTAACCCCTGGCCTTGCCTAACTGACTGTTTAATTTCTCTGAGGAGTATTTAAATGTTAGCCTATAAGGAAAGACAAATGGATGTTGAATTGACTGAAACATCAGAGAAAAGTACTCACTCGTCTGAGAGGTGTCTGCAATGGAACTATTTGGGGAATACGACATTTGCAGTGACCCTCTAAGGGGCACTTTACTAGGGACTAATGACTGAAACACATGGGAAAGTCCCTGAGAAATCACATGTATCCTCTGGCCCCTCAACATTCCTGGTGAGGTGAGCACAGGAAGGTGGTAGAGAAACGAGCCTGGCAACCCAGCAGACTCACTGCTCTGCCCGGGTCTCAGAGGAGGCTGTGTCTGAGCCGGGATGCAGGCTCTGAGCCCAAGAACAATTCTGAAAGAGACAAAAATTGGCAACTGAAAAAACAATACAGGATTGACAGAACTGGTCAAATGACAAAACAAAGAATTTAGTAACGAGTGTGATGTCCTTTATTTAAGAAAAACCAATCTACGGATCTGGGGAGTACAGGACCTCGCAGTGGTGGAGATCTTGTTCCTAGGATGCTTGGGCAAGAGCGAGTTTGTGATGTTAGAAGAGGCAATACGGAACTGCCATGGTTGACTAAGAGGCTGGGAGTTTCCTTGGAAGGCTCGCCGGTGCCACTTTCCAGGGTAAGGGGAGCAAGCTCCAGCTGAGATGGAGGACTGTGATTGGTGGATGGTAGGAGCCCTTGACAGGTGCTTCCTGTAAGTGCAAGCTGATACAGGTTTGGGTGTGTGATGTGGGGTGGGCCACTGGGTGGCCTCTGTTTTGCGGGTCCTGACAGTGAATTAACTTGATCAGAATTAACAGCTTCTCTGGGATGCCACACATTTATATTTCATTAATAGGTAGGTGTGTGACTAAGTAGACCAGGAAAGTGGTACAGACCTGCAGAAGAAACAGGACAGCAGAGTCTGGTGTCCTGCAGTCTGAGGACCTGGGTTCAAGCTCCAGCTCTGCCCAGCACGGACAGTACCTTAGGACAGCGTGAAAACCAAAGTACAGGATGCTGGTAGACAGGGCAGTTTCTGGGATGTGGGCCAACCACGCAGCCCACCTTGCCTGGCTTTAAGGATCAGACTTACTGGGTATTCGCTCTGTTTCCTGTTGCTGTTTTGCTCCAGCTGTTATACAAGCTAATGCCCTTGTGATATTGTGACTTATGAGAAAAATGTACTTGGTCGAAAAGATAACAAAAATATATTTTTCATATAGAATTTGTCTTCTTCCATTGTTCTTGGCTCACAGCTTCTCAAACCCTTGGAATTTCCTGAGCTCTGTGGGCAATGGGAACATCTTTGGTCAGAATATTTGGTCTGCTGTCCTCAGTTCTGGAAAGTAGTTCAGAGTCCTAAAGGTGAACCGGAGCATTGTTATTCATGACAAGCTCCTTCCCACCACAACCAAGTTTATGTTAATAAGGTGACTTGGAAATCATGTAAGGAATGGGTCGGTTGCTGGAGGAACCAACCCTGTGATTAGAGGATGGGAATGAAAAGTTGCCAGGAGGGGAGAGGGGCTGGAGTTGAATAGATTGCCAATGGCCAGTGATTTAACTCATCATACCCATGTACTGAAACCTCCGTAAAACCCCCAACAGAGAGGGTTCTGAGAGCTCCTGGGTTGGTGAATCAGATGTTTCCACTTGCCACCGGGCCCCAAACTCCACAGGGCTAGGGAACTTGCACTATGTGACTCTTTATCTGTCTGTGGATTTGTATCCTTTAATATCTTTTGCAATAAATTGGTAATATAGTGAGTAAACTGTTTTCCTGAGTCCTGTGAGCTGCTCTAGCAAATTAATTGAACCCCAAAAGGGGTCATGGGAACCTCTCCTTTATTGCCAGTTGCTTTGAAGCACAGGTAACTTTGTGCTTGGTATCTGAATTGGGTTGGGGAGGTTGCAGTCTTGTGGGGCTGAGCCCTTAACCTATGGGATCCGATGCCGCCTCTGAGTGGTGTCAGAATTGCGTTGTAAGACATCCAGCAGGTGCTCAAGAATTGCTTGGTAGTGTGAAGAAAGTCCACAAACATTGAAACCGGGGTGCAATCCCCTCACCCTGTCTTTGAATACTCGAAACTCTTTTGACTACTCAGAACACTTGTGAAGGAGGTAACTTTCTATGTACTATAAATTCAAATGTATAAAAAAGCTGGAAGAATCATATAAGCAACTATGCTTTACCTATTCTGCTTACATGTTTCTCCCTTTACTTTACCATCTCCTCACTATCTATTTATCTAAACTACATCTACATGTGATAAAGAGACTCACTGTTGAGACAGCTTATTCAAATGGCTTAAGGAAAATTATCTAGATAATTTCTCTTTTCCCCAAAAATAGATAATTTCCTTTTTCCTTAAGCCATATGAATAAGCTGACTGGATATATTGAGTCTCTACCACTAAATAGTTCAGTGTATATTTTCTAAGACAAAAGATTCTCTTAACCACAGTAAAGTTATCAAAATCAGGAATTTAATATTTATACAATACTATTATCTAATCCATAGTCCATACATAATTATCATCAGTTCTCTCAATAATGTCCTTTGTTGCTTTTTCTTTCTGCCTAAAATCCAGTCTGGAATCAGACATCACAGTTAGTTTTCATATTCCTTTAGCGTTCTCTCATCCTCTCTTTTTTCTTTAGTTTCACATTTCTAAGGAGTACAGGATGTTTATTTTGTAGAATTATTCTTAATTTGTGGTAAGCTCATGCTTCCTCATGATTATTATTGTTACACAGTTGTGGCAGAAATGCCACAGGAGGATTGTTGTAACCTTCTGTATGCATCATATAAGTGGCATGTAACGTTGATTTTTCCCAATTTTGGTGGCCTTAACTTATTGGGTTGGCTAAAAAGTTTGTTTTTCTATAAGATGGCTGTAGTAGCCATTAGTTGTCTTTAACTTCATTTGAAACAGATTTGTTAGATTGTATTGTGACAGCTGTCACATCAACGTGCATTAAAGAAAAAGTTATCAAAATTGGTGAATCTTTGTGTGATATTTTAATGTTGAAGATAGAGAAATATGCAACATTTTCAGCATATAGTGCTTTATTATTTCTAGAAAGTTCTAAAGATGCAACTGCAATGCCAAACAAGATTTGTTCAGTGGATAGAGAAGGTGCTGTGACTGACTGAACATGTCAAAAGTAGTTTGCAAAGTTTCATGCTGGATTTCTCACTGGACGATGCTCCATGGTCCAGTAGACCAGCTGAGGTTGATAGTGATCCAATCGAGACATTAATTGACAACAGTCAACATTATACCATGTGGGAAATAGCCAACAAACTCAAAATATCCAAATCAAAGTTATTGGTGAAAAGGAAAAATATGTCTTTCATTTTACAGAAAATAACTATATGAATTTTTTGGCCAACCCAATAGATTATTGGTGAAAGTAGAGTCGACAGATTTCTCTTGTATAAAGTTACTTTTCTCCTTGGCAATTAATAAATAATCTGGGGGGAGACATTTTGAGAATATGTAAATATTCGTCAGGAAACCGAATGCTGGTTCTCCAGGCACACCCTCAGCCCAGCAATCATTGCTGGGTGCCTTGAAAAATCCTGAGCTGGCCATCCTTTTCTTCTTGACCAACAGGCTTCTGTCGCCTCTCAGTCTCTCTACTGATCCTTCAGGGTCTCACCTTACTCCAACCCACCTTTCTTCTCTCTTTTCAATGTTTGCATTTTCTTCTCCAGCTGTTTTTCCCCGCTGTATCTCCAGTTTTTCCCTTGGCAGTGTCAACAAACCTCATCTAATTTCCTCTCTTCCTGAGGTCTTATGGGTCGACCACAGCTTTCCCAGACTTTGTTTCCCAGTTTTACACCTGAGTTGCCTAAGTGATGTTTGCATGTATTAGCATCCACTGAAAAGTGCAGTGATTTCTGCACATTATAAAGAGGGGTATTCCCTGTTATCCATGCAGACACGAGGTAACATGCTTCCCACACTGGTTTATTCCCTCCTACTGGAACTGTGCCACCCAGATTGTGCTCCCCTTCTCATACATGCCGAGCCTACTGTGGGTAGCTCAGTGGCTTATTTCTGCCTTATGACAACATGTAGGCTCGGAAAAGTTCAGATCCTGGATTAGAGAAGTAGAGCTCAGCTTACCCTGGGCATGGGGGCCTGAGTCTCCATCACCACCAGCTACGGGCATGTTAACTCTGCACGTCTGGCTCCACAGACAACCCACTGTTCCCTGAGTGGTGCTGTCCTTAATGTGTTAGCCTCTGAAGACACTGTGATACTCTGACATGTTCAATCAAAGCAAGACATTATACAGTTTATTTAAGTAGCAGTGACTGTTGGGGCTAGGGATAGTTGAGAAGTGAGTGACATCATCAGCTCAGAAATCAAAAACACAGTAGTAGACCAAGAGGATGTAAAATGAAAGGTGTCTGGTGAAAAACTATGAATTTGAATGGTGCCTAGAGATGCAAAAAGGGCTTAATTAAAAGCCAAGAACATAGTGTCTTAGATTTGTGCAAAGAATAGTACAAGTGGCTATGAGTGTGCAAAGCCTATTATATCCCTTCTGATTAGCAAATTAGAAAATAATCCAGTTTTTACAAATACACACACACACTCTAAAGAAGTGCTGGGGGTGGGGGGGGTGGGCATTCTTGACATTTGCATTTCCTTTCAAGGAGAAGCAAAACCTCAGGCATGAGGTGAACTTTGAAAAGTTGTTCATGAAGGGGATGTGGTTTTCTTATTGCCAAGTACAAACCCAATTAACTAGACTTCCCAGGAGGACCTCGTCGCAGGGTGGAAGGACTGCCTCTTGCAGGCAGCAAACCAGTGACATGCTGTCACCTGGCAGGATGAGTGCCTGGTGCCTGAGGTTCTGTGTTGGAAAGAAACAGCATCAGAAATGCAACCAGACCATTGAGGGATGGGCTAACCAGGGAGTGGAGCCCTGTCAGCTATCCTGGAGGCCTATGTGAGTTGAGTGTGCACAAGTGTGTCTGGGTGAGTGTGCACACGTGCATAGTGAGTGCATGACCACCAGTGTTCCCTGAGTGAGCTTCCTCTGGAAGATCTCATTCACAGTAGACTGGGCATCTCCTTTTGAGTATGAATCAGTTCTGGAGTCCCATTTACCACTCTCTCACCTCCTACGCCACAGACAGTCCATTCCTGTTCAGATCTGTGTTTCCGTAGAAAGGAAAAAGGAAACTGTTGAGCCTGAGTGTCCTTTGTTTTTTGATGCTAGTCTGTATTCAGTGCCTGACACTTACAATGTCCTTGTTATGGGCTGATTTGTGTCTCCCCCTAAACATTTATGTTGAGGTCCCAACCTCTAGTCCCTTAGAATGTGACTGTATTTGGAGAAAGAACTTTGAAAAAAGTAATTAGGTTAAAATGAGGCCACGGGAGTGGGCTCTAATCTGATATGACTGGTGTCCTTATCAGAGGAAGGGATACGGACACAGGCAGAGGGAAGATCATGTGAAGACACAGGGAGAAGACAGCCGTCTACAAAGAGAAGGGCCTAGGGAGAAGCCAAGCCTGCCGACACCCTGGTCTTGAACTTCTAACCTCCAGGACCGTGAGACAATAAAGTTCTGTTGTTTAAGCCTGTTGTTGGAGTCTGTGGTATTTTGTTACGGCAGTCTGAGAGCAAACTAATACAAATGCTTAATAAGTACTTACCGAAGTTGCTGCTTGTTTTCTTTTTTCTCAAGGACTGAATGGAAATGGAATTTCTTTGTTGTCATGCAGAAATCATGCTTTTCTCTACAGACCCTGTGAATTATGGAAGACAAAGCGGGATGTCTGTGGGTTATTCTCAGCTACTGAAATTGTTTCTGGATTCTTTTCAGTAGAATTTTGTCTGTGGAAAGCATGAGCATTTTATTTGAAGTACAACATCATTTAAGGCCACAGCCTGGAATTGGTTCACTACTCCACCCCCCCTTCCCCCCATCACCAGTTCTTTCCACGCTGCGGTCTCGTGGGTCGTGCTGAGACTTCATTATTACAGCGGTTTGGATGTAGAGTTAGGTTTCTGTTACGAAATCAGCTTCAGTGGTCCCCAAATGCGGAAAGCAGATGTTCCTGTTGTAACATGTCTTGCAGAGTTTTCTATCAAGAGCATGTCTTCTTGTGAAAAGAATGCTTGAGAAATGTCACGTATATGGTTGTGATGAAGGGAGAAAGGTAAACTTACAGCTCCTTGATCTTACTAATTCTAGCTACATTCTTAGCTTGTTATTTATTGTGAAACAACAAATATGCAAAGAATTCATTTCTTTCTTTAAGAATCTCTTTCCTTTTCTGGAGCTCTTCCTGAGCTCTCCCTGAGGCAAGATATAGGAGACCATTCTGTGTGGCATGGGCCCAGCCCCCACTGGGAGATGTACAGGACCCACGCCCACGGATAGGGTCCCCTGTGGGGAATCAGGCCTGTATTGTACCTAGGCTACTTTGTGACTTGCTTTTGCTAAAACTCCCCACCCTGAATTGAGGTACAAATGTTTACTGCATATCTTTAAAGTAACTTCCTAAAATCCATCCTAAATCAAGGGAGGTGAACTACCTATCTGCATCAGATAAATAGTTCAACCACTTTTCCCTTTGCATTTGCAAGTATCCTTCTTCTGTGATGTGATTAGTGGCATCCTCTCCTTTGTTTTCTGCAAAAGGTAACCACCTAAAGTTACCTGTGCATAGTAAATGAGGACCATCATGTGAAGTGCCCAGAAAAGCAATAAACGTCTGTCAAGGCAAGGGCCGAGGCTTTTTTTCCCTTGAGAGAGAAACCGAGCCGATCCTTTTCCTCCACAGGACTCGGTAGTCATGTGAATTTGTCTTGTGTCATCCATAACTCTGCGGACCCCATGAGCCGGGGTTCACATCAGCAAGAGTGTATTTTCTTTGGGGACCGCTGACAAGAACATTGTTTGGTGACTCTTAGAGATTCATCATACTAATATCAAAAACGACTTTCTAATTATCAAAAGACATGCCTTAGTTTGGGCTGTTATGACAAAAATACCATAAACTGGGTGACTTAAATAACAAGTATTTTTCACAGTTCTGGAGGCTGGAAGTTCAGGTTGGAGTGTCAGCCTGGTTCGGTTCTGGATAAGGGTTCTTTTCCTGGTTTTCCAACAGCCGCCTTTTTGCTCTGTCCTCCCCTGGTGGAGAAAGGTCATTTCTCTCCTGTCTCTCCTTATGATGGTGCTAATCCCATCCTAAGGGCTTCACCTGTAGCACTGCATCAGCTCCCAAAAAGGCCCCCACCTCCAGAAGCCATCACATTAGGGATTAGGCTTCAATATTAGAATGGACGGGCGTGGGTACACGAAGATTCAGCCCATGGTAAGGCAGACACCAAAAAACCTTTTTTGCTTGTGTGTAATGCTTTCTGGAAGCTCCGCTGTACCTCTGGGATCCCATAGTTATTATATAAAAAATTGTCATTCATATGAATATGTGAATACCTATTATAGTCCCTCTGATCTGGTGTTAAAATGCCTTCAAACAGATTTTAGGAATTACTCATTAAGAGAGTGTTCAGAAAGAATTGCCAATTGATTGAATCACACTAGGTATTAGATTCCAACTATGGCAGCTCAAACTTCTTAAAGAGAAAGAGGTTTTTTATTCATTAAAGTAATATATTTTTATGTCAATAGTGTTCTGTAATTATGCTTTTAATTTCATAATTTTTAAAACTAAAGGAACTGAATAAAATCTACGTTGATTTGTATGTTTGAATAGTCAAAGAAGGGTTAGGGAAATGGGAAAAATGAAGACAACCGGGGGAGAGGACACTATTCAGAAAGGAAACGAAGATCTGAACACTCACATATCTGACACTGTGGTCTCCTGGAATTCAGGGTGCAGCTAGGGAGACGCAGAGGACGAGGGAGAGAAAACGGAAACACACAGAAGGACCCCGGGGGCGGGAGGGGAGAATGAGAGTGCCCGGGACAGGCTTTAATTTGTCTGTTTGAAGTAAATGTTTGGGGCATTCCTGGACCAACAGACTTTCTAAAATCAAATGGAGATCATTAGGTTAGTTTTTTTTTTTTTCTCTCAAGGAAGGTTAACTACGTATCTGCATCAGATAAACAAGAGTTGACTGGGGAAAGGTAAAATGGTTTGTTCGTATCCGGCATTGTCCCAGTGGGCCCTGGATGCAGCAATGGGATGAGCAGTGAACCTGCCTTCTTGAGTCCGAAGAGGATGTTTAAAATTCCTCTCCACGCCTTTTGCAGAAGAAAAAGCACTTAAGGTTGTTCAGGAAGGAAGCTTCATTATGTTTCCTCCTAATATAGAGGCTGATGACCCAGAAAACACAAACAAGTAACTAGACGACGTTTGTCCTGCTCCTGACTTCCGGCCGGGTTCCCGTGCAGAAACGAGGTGTGTGAGCCTTAGCAGGCTGCTGGCAGCAAGAACATTTTTTGCCTGTCAAGGTTTTTTTTTCCAGGGAAATACGCTACTTTTAATTTGTTTTATTAAAAAATGAACTTTTAAGTGAAGTTTGCATAACATAAAAATTAACTATTTTGAAGTGAAATATTAGTGACATTTAGTTCATTCATGATGTGTAACCACCTCTTTACCCAGAAACTGGTCACCAATCTGCCTTCTGTCTACAGATTTATCTATCCTGGCGGTTTCAAACCACGGGGTCATATAACTTGTGAAGTTTTGTATCTAGCTTCTTGTACTGCACATACCTGTTTGTGAAGGCCCGTGCACATGGTGCCATGTATCACCCGTGCTGTGTTCCTCTGTGGCTCAGTGATACTTCATTGTACACACATACACAATTTGTCCATTCAGCCGGCAATGGAGGTTTGGGCTGATTTCACCTCTTGGCTATTGTAAATAATGCTGCTTTGACCACGTGTGTAGTGTACTTATTTGAGCATCTGTTTCCAGTTCTTTCTGGGTATGTATTTAGGGATAGAATGGCAGGGTCATATAATTCTATGTTAACTTTTAAAGGACTGCTGAAGTGTTTCCCACAGCAGCTGAACCATTTTACATAGCAATATATTAGGGTTCCAATTTCTTCATATCCCCACCAACGCAATTTTTAAAAAATTATAGCCATTCGCCCTGGCTGGCGTGGCTCAGTGGATTCAGCGTTGGACTGCAAAACAAAGGGTCCGCGCGCGATTCCATTCCCAGTCAGCGCACGAGCTGGGTTGTGGCCAGGTCCCCAGCAGGGGGTGCATGAGAGGCAACCACACATTGATGTTTCTCTCCCTCTTTCTCTCTCCCCTCCCCTTTCTCTAAAAAGAAATAAATAAAATCTTTTTTAAAAAATTATAGCCATCCGGGTAGGTGTGAAGTGGTATCTCGTTGTGATTTAGAGCAATGCATCATGAAGTTAATTATTTTAAAGTCAGTAAAAGTCTGATTTTACTTTGACAATAAAATCAGAGTTGACAAGGATGCCTGAGGCTTCTAGAACCCACTCTCATCACACTCATTGTTTGGGACTCTAGTCTTAGGTCATTGGAACCATGTGAAGAAGGAGAATTTTATCAAGGATAGTCCGTTCTGACTGGGTAGGATTAGAAACGCAAAAGAGAGAATGAGCAACAAGAGCCCCCAGAAATAACACTCAAAAATGCTACTTTGCTTTCTACTGAACTCAATGTTTTATGCATTCGTTAGGGAGAAGACTGACTACTTTGGAACATGCATCTGAAACCACAAACTTCTCTTCTTAAGAACAGGCAGTTCTAAATTTGTAGAATAGAACTCACCTGCTTAACATATTTTTTGCCTGACTAAATGGTGCCATTTTTTGAAGAGAGACTAAATTAAATGATCGTAGGCCATTTCTTAAGGAGTTTCGGGTTGTGGCGCATGCAGAGAGATCTGAGGAGGGGAGAAAACAATTGATCCGATGAAAGGACAGAGGAATAAGTTTCAAAACTGATATGGAGGGGAAAAGCAGAAAAACGTGATCTAAGAAGGATAAGAAAACAACCTCTTTTGGTTGGATGTGTCCACAGTGTCACACAGGAGAGAAAGGAGACAGTGTCCTTTCTCTCCAAGGACAGGAAACCTACTTCAGGACACCCGAGCTTCGGGCCTCTGCAAAACGATGTCATCAGCTGCCCTGTGCAGGAGCCTGGTCTGTCACCAGTTGTCTTTGAAGATAACATGTTTATAAACCCAATCGGGCAAATGGTTATCATTTATATTCCTTTCAGCCTTTAGGGGGCACAAATTACTACACAAAGGACATTCTGGAATAGCTCTAGCCATCAGAAACAAATTCGAGTGAGAGGTGGTAGTGTTTGGGTGTTCACTTCCCAGATACATTTCTGAAAATGAGATGGAGAATTTAGCCTGCCAACACGAAAAAGCCCAGGAATAGCAAATGAATCAGACGTACCAAATTTCTCACTCAAAATTTCCCTAATTGCTTATAATTGGTGTCTGATTGCAAGACAGACATTTCATAGAGAAAATGCTATGAGCTCTACTTTGGGAATTACAGTCAAGTCAGAGACCCACTTTCAAAGTCTATGTGTGGTCCAATTTTGGGGGGTTCTCTTTTCAGTTCCACATCTGCAGCACCCTCTCCCACCTCTGGGCCTCTGCCCTGAACAGGGTCTTTGCATCCCTACATCCTCCACCCCAACCTCAGCCCTTCGCACCCCTCCTTTCTTTTCCTAGTTAATTCTTAGTCTTTTTAAAAATATTCATTTTATATGTATTTTTACCTTCAGTATTATTCTGTACTAGTTTCGGGTATACGGCATAGTAGTTAGACAATCGTACACTTTACAGAGCAGTCCCCCTGCTATTTCAAGTACCCACCTGGCCTCACACATAGTTACCACAATAGTATTAGCTATATGCCCCGTGCTGTAAGCTCCATCTCCGTGACTGTTCTAGAACTACCAATTTGCACTTCCCAATCCCTTCTCCTTTACACCCAGCCCCCCAACTCCCCTCCCCTCTGCCAACAGTCAGCCTGCTCTCTGTGCCTGTGAGTCTGTTTCTATTTTGTTTGTTTATTTTTTTTCTTTAGACTTTGCATATAAGTGAAGTCACACGGTATTTGTCTTTCCCTGTCTAACTTACTTCACTTAGTATAATGCCCTCTAGGTTCATCCCTGTTGTCACAAATAAGATTTTGTTCTTTTTAATGGCTGAATAAATATTCCATTGTGTAAATAAACCACAGCTTTTCAACCCAATCATCTATTGATGGGCACTTGGGTTGCTTCCTTATCTTGGCTATTGTAAATAAAGCTGCAGTGAACACAGCAGTGCATATTAGTGTTTTGGGTTTCTTCAGCTATATACCCAGAAGTAGAATCATTGGATTGTACTGGGCAAGAAATATTTAACTCTTACTCTTTAAGCCTCTGCTTACACACCAACTCCTCAGGAAGGCTTCCCCTAATCCCCTGGCTACGTAAGACCTAGTATCCCATTTATTTCCCCGTTTATAATCCTCACAGTACCCCCAAACTACCATTCATATATGTCCATCTTCCTCACAAGACTGTAGGTTCTAGCCAGGCGTAACCGAGCCTCCTTCTCTTTGTGTCATTCACACATCCCTCTGCTAGCTCCTCAAACACTACTTGAATTGACTTGGCTCTCTCAGGAGGAAATATTATTTAAACATCTGCTTTGTATACTTTAATGTGGAAGAACCACATTCCATTCTTATTCCCTTTTTTTTTTTGTCCCTTTTTGAATAAGCTTAGGCACAGCAATGGCTTCTGGTCGGACTGGGAGCTGTGTTTGCCCAGAGAGCCACACCCCCGCCCCCCCACAATGGGAAGTGCTTCCTGAGGCTACTCTGTGTTGTAAACCCTCCTAAAGGGACTCACACTCAGCCTGACTGCACAAATGATGCCACATTGACAAATGAGAATTATTCACTTAAAAAATAAGTCATGAAACTGTACTCGAACAACAATAATAAATAAAAATAAAAACTAAAAAAAGTCATGCTTTCTCCCACGCATCTGCTCACAACAAAAGCTGCATGATGTGGGTCAGTTTTACTATAAACCCATGTTGTCCTCGGGGGGTGCATTCACCTGTTGTGGAAAAATTGGTGATCACAGAAGAAGGCTCCTAAGGGTCTGGTTTGCTTTTGTTGGTAAAGAGAAGAGGATTCAGGAGGCAGCCAGGCCTATATGCTGCTGGGTTTAGCTCCCCCGGAGATTCATGTGTGGCTCGTCAATGGGACTCTGCCGCTTGTTCAGCCCTTCCAGTCTCTGGACACCGTGTGTCATCAAGGGAAGGAGTCACTGACTTATGACTGGGAGAAGGTGTGTAAGCACTGCAGCTGGGTGCTGGCAAGGAAAGAACATCAGGTTTTTTGAGACTAGGCCAAGCACCCATTCCTTTACCAGAGAGCTCGCGCCCTCTACTGGTAAACATCAAGTAAAGCAACACACAGACGTATTCCTTTAGTAAACACTGTACTGATAACGGAAATCATTGGGGCTTTTTGCTTAAATTATGAAAGTGATCTGTTGCAAGTATCTATACACTAAACCTTCAGTTTAAGTCTTGTGGGTATGAAGTTTCCTTGCACAATCAGCCTACATTTGCAGCTGGAAAGTTTCTCTCAATCATAGCATGTTATAATGGTTCTCAAATTTTGGTGTGCATAACAATCACCAAAGAAATGTGATTAAAACTCAGGTTCTTAGGCTCAGTTCCAGAGGTTCCATTCAGCAGACTTTGAACGTGACCCAGGAATCTGGCCATTTAAAGTGAGCCCCTGATGAGGTTGATACCTGTGCGGCCTGTTGTTTGAGAATGCTGGCCATGGCTGAGTATGGCATTAGGTATACTCCTTAACCACTCATAGCCTCAGCTGTTCTCTCTGTTAAAAGGCAGCAAGAATACCCACTCCACAGGGCTGCTTAGGATAGGAGGATATCCTAATCTACAGGGCTTGGTACAGGATCTGGTCATGACAGGTAGCCAGTACATGCCAGCTCTTATAATTTGTAATATTAATTCTAGTTTGCTCAAACTACAGGACCAGAGAAGACCAGGGGGTGCTCGCACTGCCTATACCCCATAGGCATTAACCTTGGCCCCAAGGTCTCTGCAGGGAGCTGCTGCCCAGGGACAACTAGTGGCTGTTTATGCCACTCGGTCGTTCACACCAGTTGTGAGCTGCCCAGGCAGCTAAACTGCCAGGGTAGAAAAGTGCTTTGAGATGAAGACCCATAAGCTCAGGGAAGGTGTTTTTACACATCTTTGCACCTCCCAGGTCAGATGGGTGAAAGAGAAGTTGAACTTGGCAGCTCCCCTATGTAATAATATTAAAGGAACAACTTCTGTTTCTTCATCTATAAAATGGGCATGATAATAATATTTTCACCACACAATTCTGAAGAGCAAGTGAGTGAAATTATGTGCAAAACCCTCGGTATGATGATTGACACCAGTGATCCTTGGAAAATATTATCTGTCCCATCCCTTCTGGTGTAAATATATCTTTAGTATCCTTTTCAGAGACAGATATTGATCAGGAGAAGGGAAACAGATGATCCAGATGCATGATGAGATTTTAGAATAGTACTTAATGATTTTTTAAAAAGTCTGTTTCCTTTGATAAATGTAATACCTTCTACTAAAATATATTTATTAAGTTTAGTATGTTTATATATTAAAAGTCATATACATGTGTATATATAATACATGTATGAATGTATGTAAACACATACACCCCCATTAGGTAAACTGAAGTTTTAAGAGAGCAAATATGATGACTATGCAAATTGTGAAATCAGCGTGGATTATCCTATTGGTAGACTTAAATCTACGCTTATATTAATCTCCTGTGTATTTGCAATTCTTTTTTTCCCACCAACAGCATTTACTTGGAACTTCCCATGTTTATGTGATTCCTCTACCCTGTGCTGAGAAATTTACACATACATCTTAGTCGTGTCATGTACTTGGCTTCACCACTAGAGGGAGCCACGGTGTAACGGATGAGGTCAATCTAAGAACCATGTGATAGCTGGGTGTCAATCAGAGGCCAAGGCCACAGGTTAAAGATAACATATTTCAGATTTATTAAAAAACACGTAGGCAATGAGTCAGAGCTTTGGCTAGGAATGATATGGAGAAGAATTGAAGGTATTAGTCCACAAAACATTCACAGTTGTGTGCAAGAAACAAAGAGAGGAGGGAAGTATTTTAGAAGCATTTGCGGTGCACAATGGATGGCCCGGCCTCATCGTACTCCTGTTTGCTGATCCACATCTGCTGGAAGGTGGACAGAGAGGCCAGGATGGAGCCGCCAATCCAGACAGAGTATTTGCGCTCCGGAGGGGCAATGATCTGTTGGTAAAGATGAGAAAGAAGGGCCATTAGTACACTAGGGCAGAGCCTGGGCTGCCACCAGGGTCTAGATTTGGTGGGTCTGGCTGAGGTGTCAGGGACACTGGGGACAGTCTGGGCTGTCAGATGCCCAACTTTAACCCTAATCCACGGGGGCGCTCATGGCTTGTGGATTTAGAGATTCTTCAACGAGCACACTTGCTTTTCTGGCTTCCTTTACTCAATCTATTCCAAAGCATTCGTCCCACCTCCACCACATTCAGTCTGCTGTTGTGCACATTGGAAGTTGGCCCCAGATCCTGCAAGGCCTCCACTTAAGAGCCCTGATGATGTCTTTGATTTCTGTAAGTTGTGCCTCAGAACTCAGCACAGCACACTCTGTACAGAAACAACCACCAGGGCCTTCAGTGAGAAATTTGATTGTGCCAAACGTTTTCCCACCTGGTCAAGTCCACTGAGGTGCACCATTTCACAATGAGGGGCTCAGGGCTCCCTGTTGGGAGGGTCGTGTGCCTGGGATAGGTCCCGGTTACAGGCACTGCCTGGCCATACCCATAGCACAGGCCCAACATGCAAGAGGATGCTAAAAACTTTTTTAAAGATTTTATTTATTTATTTTTAGACAGAGGGGAAGGGAGGGGGAATGGGAGAGAAACATCAGTGTGTGATTGTGTCTTATGCATCCCCTACTGGGGACCTGGCCTGCATCCCAGGCATGTGCCCTGACTGGGAATCAAACCAGCGACCATTTGGTTTGAAGACTGGTGCTCAGTCCACTGAGCCAGGGCTAAAACTTCCTAAATAACTGAATGATTCAGGCACAGAGAGCAGCAAATCAGGCCAGGGTTCTTGCCTACCTGCAGTAAATCCCAAAATGGCCACAGTTGAACAATTTTAAATTCCATCCCAGACTTGGATATTTGGGTAGAAATGAATAAGGATATTTCAGTCAAACAGACAATTTGTTTCTGAAACCAGGATTAAAAGATTTAATTTCTGTTTATCCTCCAAACTCTGGTTGAACATTTATTTTTAATTTATTTTTAGAGAGAGGGGAAGGGAAGTAGAAAGAAGGAGAAACATTGATGTGTGGTTGCTTCACATGTGCCCCCTACTGGGGACCTGGCCTGCAGTGGCCTACTGGGGATTCCTGGACCTTCCCATCGAGCATGTGCCCTGACTGGGAATTGAACCAGCAACCCTTTGGTCAATCCACTGAGCCACACCACCTAGGGCTGAACGTTTATTTTGAATACAAGCAGTTAATATTTACTGAGCATGTTTTATGTGCCAGACACTATGTTAGGAATCTGTTTTAACATGCATTATCTCATTTAATTTTCATAACCACTTCTAAGAGTATTAAATTACTCCCACAGTGCAGAGGAGGAAAGAGAGACTGAGAGAGGTTTAGGTAATTGGCTTGGCTCTCACTGGTTGTGTGCGTGTTAAACCCAGGATTCAAACCCAGACCTCTCCCAGGTGTTTTCTGGTTTTGTTTTGTTAGGTTTTAGAAGTAAGCTTTTGGGGGGATAATTTTAGATTTACAGAAAAGTTGTAAAGAGTATGCACAGAGTTCCTGTAAACCCCTCATCCAGTTTCAGTTTCCCTTAATGTTAGGACCTTACTGTCCTAGGCTTTTAATGGTTTTCTCTTACCACACTGGAGCCCAAAGTTCCACATTCATTTCTATTCAAAAAGCCAAGTTTGGAGAACTAGGAACGCTCCACTTGAGCAAGCCATAGTCTCTCTCTGTAATTTACCTCCAGTCTAGGTTGGCTTTGTCAGTGAGCCCAGCAGCTGGCTTCATCCTCCTCCATCAGTGTAGGAGAGAAAGGAGGTCAGAGCAGATCAGAGGGGCACACACGGAGGCACCAGTTCTAAGAAAACAGTCCCTTCTCTCACTGTGAAGCCTTGCAAAACTGATACTGCGGAGAGATTATGTGCTTCGGTCTAGCACTCTTTTATGTGACTGACATAGCCTTTCCAAAGAAAGAAAGAAGAGAGAGAGAGAGAAAGAGAGGGAGAGAGCAAGAAGTGCAAGTAATGGAACCTATTAAAATACTTCCTGTGTGTGTGAACTGCACCTGGGCTGCCCCCTCACAGAGCAATAACAGCTTCTGTGAAATCACCAGTCCCGTGCAAGGTTGCTTCCAAAGAATGATCTGTTTAATCTCTGGGCTGCCTTAACTGGGACTCAAAACTCACACAATACAGGGGTCCTGGGTGGCTCTGGAGTCATCCTGTGCTTTTGAGCCCTTGTATCAAAAGGTGTGCAGAGAGATAAAGATCGAATTCTCCTTCCTGGCCACTGAGATGTGATCGTGTTTTGTAGTGGGAGAAGAGTATACGATAGTGAGTCTACAGGGCTTACACCTCTTCAGAAATATATCTGGCTCCTCTGTAATTTTTTAAAAATGTTCTACACAGGAGATGCACTATTTCGTGATGAGGAAACACAACAAACTATGTAGTTTAAAGAGATTGGGCACATGAGCAGCTCTGTCGACCTCTAGTGCAGCTGCTAAAAGTAGCTAATAGACAAGGATGATTATAAATTAAATTTTGTACAAGATAATTTGACCTCTTTTATGAACTGGATTGACTTATATTCCCTAAGGTATGAAACTTATGGTCTTGGACCCACTGCCTAGCCCTAAAACCTGTGAGCGCAGGAAACCAAGATATGGTCTCTGAAGAGTCCTTCACGTCTGGTGACAAGGTCAGCATCACCAGCAGCATAGCCATGGGGCCTGTCACTGAACTGTACCTTGATCTTCATGGTGCTGGGTGCTAGGGCCGTGATCTCTTTCTGCATGCGGTCAGCAATGCCAGGGTACATGGTGGTGCCCCCGGAGAGGACGTTGTTGGCATAGAGGTCCTTCCTGATGTCAATATCACACTTCATGATGCTGTTGTAGGTGGTTTCATGGATGCCAGCAGACTCCATCCCTGGAAAAGAGACACAGGCCATGGTCCTTGGTTGGAGGGTAGAACCCACATCGGACACGGAAGATCTACATGGAAGATCTCACCCTGACTGGAACTAAGCAGACATAATGATCTAGGGACCACCCATCTCGGAGACCAAAAGGTCCTTGTAATGCTCAACGTCCTCCTACCTCTCGTCTAGTGTGGGGGCCCTCTAGCAGCACCCCTGGGAGGGTGGGAGCTGCCATATCACATCACCTATTTTCAATGGACTCACTGCTGTCTATGGTTTAAATCAGGGCAAAGTCTTGAGTCTCCTTCTAGGAGGTTCCACACTGAGCCAGGGTCACAGCCATTGCTCAGAAGGCTCCCAAGTCTCTTGGGCTGCCACCTCATTGTCACCCCTCAAAGCAACATGGAGCTGAATCATCAGAAAAGTGCTTCATCCTATTTGGACAAAGACTCATTTTTTTTCAGTCTTGATAACACTTTTTAATCTGAACTTTTTTGTTAATTCCTGATGTGTGTCTTTTGAAAAGAACCTCTAGATGGCCCCTCATCTTTTGCTGTGCTGTGATGAATAATAAAAAAAATAGTAATAGCAATAGTAGGAATAATAATACCTAACTATTCATTACTGGCAGTATCTAGCAACTGTTGCGTGCTTGTTCTGGTCAGCCCCTGGGCGAAGTGCTCCACACACGTCTTGGGTGGTGCTCGCAGCCACCCTCCGCCCTCGGCACGGCTACAGTCCTCCCCTTAGTGACGAGGACACTGAGGCGTAGGGAAGTTACGAGACTTTCCTGAGAACCTGAAAGTGGAACCAGCACTCAAACCCAGGCTCACCGCTCCCAGAGCACGCCCTCTATAAACAGCTATGCTAACCTTTCTCTCAAGGTCAATGCTAATTTAAGAAGAGGTTCTTCTGTTTTCCTCTCCTTCTACCATTTCCAAACTCTCAGCATTCAGCACAGTATTCCTACCCACCCTGTGGCTCCACTCTGTCCTAAGCACAAATAACGCTTGCTTTCACCCTACACCAGACACCGAGAATGCTTCTGGCTTAATTGCAACATAGTGTTTTGGAAAGAAAACTCCTTTCCTGGCCTTGAGTCTTCCCACTTGACATATGTGACACTTTTAGCCTCACCCTGGTTTAGAAATGGTTTGGTCTTGTGGCCCCAGCACATGCAGAAAAGCGCTGATGGCCAAAGGCCAGCTGCGTAGGGGCAGGGAGGGTGATCCCCCCCTCCCAGGACGGACGCTGCTGCCTACCGATGAAGGAGGGCTGGAAGAGGGTCTCGGGGCAGCGGAAGCGCTCGTTCCCAATGGTGATCACTTGCCCATCAGGCAGCTCGTAGCTCTTCTCCAGGGAGGAGGAGGACGCGGCCGTCGCCATCTCATTTTCAAAGTCCAGAGCTACGTAGCACAGTTTCTCCTTGATGTCTCGAACAATCTCACGCTCAGCTGTTGAGATACAAACATTAGGGTTTGCACAGGTGGTAAAAATCCACCTCTCTTACCTGTCTCTCCCACAATACTGCTTCCTTCAAAACAGTGTATAAGTTTGATATTCTGCAACCCAAAATCCCTGATGGTAATTAAATTATAGGTCCACCAGGGAACCACTTCTGTTCCTAGGAGAGTGTGTCACTCATGGTAGACCCTTGGTAAATAACGCCTGGCCAATGCATGATGGGAATGAAATAAGCTGGCTGGAGAAAGGCACAGAGTAGGAAATCTTCTTGTATATTGTATTTTTGCAAGGTTAACTGATCACCCTGTGTTATAATTTTTTATAACAATTAGTTATATTGGATTGTTTGGTTGACCTGGAAGTAATGCTGAAGCAGCCCCTCTGGGACCCCCACAGTTTTCAGAAAAGCTTTGGCAATCCATGTCACCTGGTCCAGGTAGGTTCCAGTTCTAACCCTTGGCATAGCCATCACCTTCTGGAGAGGGGCAGGCCCTGGCCAGGGTTAGGGTTAGGGTTAGGGTTAGGGTTAGGAGTCTGCAGTGGTGCATATAGTAGCAGGTGTGGAAGAGTGGACAGGTGACACCTTTCACACTCCCACACTCTGAAGTTCTCAGCTATTGGTTCCCTCTGGGAACCTTTTAGAGGTATCTGGGGGGTTCTTGGTGGGGAGCAAAGTCAGGAACAGAATTAATGTAACTCTCTACTCCTAGAGGAGACTTCAGCATCTTCAGGCTCAAACTTGGAGTCTAGAATAAGCCACAGGCATGTCCAGAAACATAAACATTTAAACAACACCAAACTGGTGAGGCGAGGTCAGGCAGTTAGGGCCAAGGGCACCAAGGAGGCCCCAACGTCTCTACAACCTCTGCCTCTGCCTCTTGTGGACGGAGACCCGGTGGTTCCGGCTCAGAATCCAAAGCCGAACATCTCACTGCCTGCTGGATTGGTGGTAACACTGGCTGATAAGTCCTTCCTCCTGCTTACTCTGCGCTGGGTGTTCCACGTGCGTTATCTCACTCAGTACTCTGGACAGTCACGCCAGAGATGGCCCTTGACCACCTCCATTTACAGATGAAGAGACTGTGGCCTAGTGAGATTGTGACACTTGCTTGAGATCACACAGCAAGTGAGTGACAGAACTGGGCCCAGGCCCTGGCTGGGTGTCTCCAAAGACTTCCAGTCACCATGGCCTGCTCTCTCCGGTCCCTGCACGTTATCTTCTCTACTTGTGAGTGGAGGGGACTTAAAAATGCTCAGAAAATACAACTCTATCATACTAGATGGTTATTACTATTCTTGTCAAGGAGACAGTAGAATCATTTTGCAGTTTCACCCAGTTTAAAGAAAAAAAAAAAAAGCCACGCCTGGCTCTGGGCGGAACAGTCAGGCCCGGCCACCAGCAGGACTCCCTCCCGCCTCTGCCCCAGCTGGTCACCGGGGTCCTGTTGTGATGAGGAGGAGCACACTGCCCCTTCACCCTCCGCCTGCTGTTCCCACGGGCCTCACCTGTAGTCACGAAGGAATAGCCACGCTCCGTCAGGATCTTCATGAGGTAGTCGGTGAGATCTCGGCCAGCCAGGTCCAGACGCATGATGGCGTGGGGCAGGGCGTAGCCCTCGTAGATGGGCACGTTGTGGGTGACACCATCTCCAGAGTCCAGCACAATGCCTGGGGGACATTGGGCACAATAAAAGTCACTACAGCGACTGGCGGGTGGCCACTGGCTGGCCTAGTAGAGGGGGAATTTCTAAGCCTCTTATTTGAAAGAAAGAAAGGAAAGCATTTGGAAGGTCAGGAAAGGGGGAGAAGACTCGGGGAAGAGAAAGAGTAAGAAGAGAGGAACAGTAAAAGTGCTGCTGGAAATAGGAGCTCAAGGGCTCGTTTTTGTAGATGATGGGAAGACCTGTGAGGGCTGGGATTAGCCCTGTCAACTCTTAGTAACCCTCAGTGACCTCAGCCCACGCAGGTATAACCATCCAATCCTGGAACTGCTGGTGTCTTCAGTGGAGGCTCCGCTCCCCCCCAGGCACCTACCAGTAGTACGTCCAGAGGCGTAGAGGGACAGCACCGCCTGAATAGCCACGTACATGGCCGGGACGTTGAAAGTCTCAAACATAATCTGCAAAGCCATCCAAAGAACTAAGTTAGTGATGCTGCCAGGCTTACCAAGACTGTTCAAGAAAGTGCCTTCTTGTCAATGAATACAGATCTTAATTTCTCTGGTATAAGGAAAGAGGCCTTTTAAACCTGGAGCTCAGACTGGTTGTGACCAGCCTGGTTCTGTGGTTTGTCTGAGGTTTTACTTAATCAGTTCTACTTTTTCATGTAGGGGCTGGGTCACTGCCATCCCTAGAATCTGAGGCCACTCTGGTTGCAGGGGAAGGAGCCCTATTTCCTGCCAGATGAGAATTGCTTGCTGGTAACAGAGGGACTGCATGTGGCCAGAGCCCCTCCAAGTCACTCATCACGAGTTTGTGTACACTGAGATGTCCAGCCCCCATTTCTCCATCTGCAAAACCCTCCCAGCTCCGACTGTTCACTAGAATGTGTGAGATCATTTGCTGGAGAGCCATAATTCTCAACTAGTTTCCTGCCTTCACACCACGCACAGGAACAACAACGCCCATCAGAAACAGCGTCTGGCTACGTGGAGCGATTCCCCAGCACACAGGTGTTTCCCTGCGCCAGAGTAACTGCTGGTTGTTGCTGTCAGCACCGGGAGCTCCTCCCAGGAAAGGACCTTGCAGTCTTGAGGGTCCACTCCAGGCTCTGCCATTTCTACCTGTGTGACCTTAGGGTATTCACCTAGTGTATTTGAGCCTTGATTTCTTCATTTACATATTTGATAATAATAGATCTTGCTTCACACGTTGTTAACATTTAAAGAGACAATGCACGTAAAATACTTAGCCCAGTGCTTAACCACAAGTGAGTATGAAATTGACATTAGATGTTTTTATTGCAAAGCTCCTCCAAACCGGAAACTTCGTCTGGCTGGTGGAACGAATGGTTTTCTGCTGTAAGGCCTTTGGGGTTCAGACAAGTCACAATGTAGACAATAATAACTATCGCTTGTTAAGTATTTAGTACACCAAACACCAAGGTATACATTTCACATTTTGCCTCACTAACCTTCACATCAACCTTTTGAAAAATAATGGTACTAACTTTCCCAACTGTTAAAGGAGGAATCTGAGGCTCAGAAATTAAGTGGATTGCTTAAAGTCACATGGCTAACAAATGACAGATGCAGTTTTCAGACCTTGATTCCAGAACCAAAATTCCCCACTTTGCATCCTCCTACATTTTCAAGTGACTTCTTAGATGTTTTTAACCTGAACTTGTCGTTTTTTGAATTAAATCTTTTACATGTCTTATTGCTCTCGGAGGTCGAAGGGGTGTCGTTTCTGTGGTAAGAACGTGAGCACCGTTAGGATGACCCTGTCCTTTGGGGTCCCCGAATGCCTGGGAAGTTGTCGGTCTCTGCTGCCCTGTGCAGTCTCTGCCACACAGACTTCCCCAAACCCAGAGTGCTGGGTCTGGGGTGGGCATTTA
This sequence comes from Phyllostomus discolor, assembly GCF_004126475.2. Classification (NCBI taxonomy): domain Eukaryota; kingdom Metazoa; phylum Chordata; class Mammalia; order Chiroptera; family Phyllostomidae; genus Phyllostomus; species Phyllostomus discolor. The sequence continues at coordinate 143,812,792 of NC_040907.2, forward strand.
CCTGGGTCATTTTCTCTCGGTTGGCCTTGGGGTTCAGGGGTGCCTCGGTGAGCAGGGTCGGATGCTCTTCAGGGGCCACACGAAGCTCATTGTAGAAGGAATGGTGCCAGATCTAGGGGGAAACAGAGCAGAAGCACAATGAGGGAATGGTGTGGGGGTACTACAGATCCCAAAAAGGGGCCAGAATGAGCTACATGAAACCAGGACCAAGTACTCATTATGTGTCCACAGTTCTACCAAGGCAGAGACTGAAGCTGCAGACTCTGAGGAACTCGCCCAAGGGTTTATGGCTCGTAGCTGAATGAACAAAAACCCAAACCCAGGTCTGTGAGGCGGGATGGAGTAGTGGTTAAGGGTGCAGGCTTTGGCATCAAATCTGAATTTAAGTCCCAGCTCAACCACTTGTCGATTGTGTGAGCTTAGGCAAATTTTAGCCCTTTTCAGCTCCAGTCTCACCATGGCTGATATAAAAATCATCAGCATGCCTTTGTGAGATTTAAATAAGCAAACCCCAGAGTTACTATTTCACCTAGTGTCTGGCCCAGAGCAAATGCTATTATTATTCAACTGTGTCTTCTTTACCCCCTACTTCTTCCATTTTAGTTAATGTTGACAGGGAAATGACTTAGTTTAGTCAAGTAAAAGGACAAATGAATGAAAACATAAATGGGTGGATGAAGCTGACCTGAAGACCTAGTTGCCATTTTTTAATACTTTGGGGAAATCTCCTTCTGCAGTGTATGCTAAGAGAAGACAGGTCACCCTGCCTCCAGTCTCCATCCCCTGCACCCCTTTTGCTCTCCGGGCCTGGGGGAAGCCTGCCTCCATTGGGGCACTCTGGGTATTGCACTCATGGGCACAAGTCTGGCCTTCGGGTGTTTCCAAAGCCAGAACCTGTTTACAGTGCATTTGTGTGAGTGTACTTTGGACACAAGTGTGCTTTCTCTTTCTCTTTAAGCCCTGCGTGCCATGAAGAACAAACCACTGTACAAAAGGGATAAATTGATTATTTTTTAAAGCATGAAAATTCTCCCCTAACATCAGGAATATTAGATTTATCTAGAATTAAGACAAAACAAGAACTGTGGTGAAAGATTATAAATTAACAAAAGCAAGATCAATTTGATACACTCTTTATCTTGTTCCAGTTTCTTCGGTTTTGAATTTGTGGTTCCTGGAAAGGAAATGAAAGACTTCTGAGAGTTCTTTGATGGAGCAAAAGTATCAGACAGAGTATTCGAGAAATCCTGCCAGTCATGTTGCTGTGGTTACTCTAAAGCATCATTTAAAAAACAACCAATTCCCTGCAGCCACTTTGAATTTGAATATTAGAAATTATGAAATGCTTTATGCATTCTAAAGAACTTTCTCCAGGGGTACATATTCTGTGTTTTAAAAATCATTGTCCAAAGATACAAGGATATGTTTACTGTTTTAGAGGGGGTGGGAGGCAGAGAGAGAGAGAGAGAATGGATATGAAAGAGAAACATCAGTCAGTTGCCTCCTATAGGCATCTTGCCCCAGGATTGAACCTGAAACCTAGGTATGTGCCCTGACAGGGAATTGAACCTGCAACCTTTTGGTGTACGGGATGATGTTCTCACCAAATGAACAATATGGCTAGGGTTGGGTATGGGGTGGGGGTGGTAGACATTCTGAAATGCTGGCAGCTCCATGGAGAAAATCTGAAAAAATATTTGCTCCCTGTTATTAATATCCTCTCCTCTGTGCAAACCACAGTGTTAACCAAATCCAGTCTCTCAAGAGCAAGCAAAGCTAACGAAATGCAATTTTTGTAGAGAAGCCAAGGTTCCAACATTATTATTGATAAATTCTAGCAACACTATTTCTCTTTTAAACTGCTAAGTGTGTGTGTGTGAGCGCATAGAGCTGATAAATAAAAATCCAGATGTTGTGGTTCTAATATATTTTGCTGCATTTAAAATATTTTATGTCTCTCATTATTTCTTCCGTTTTTTCTCTGACCACTTGTGCTTCTATGATGCCTAATAAAACATCAAAATCCCAGAATTTGACTCATCTCTTCATTAGCTCTTTTACATGAGCTTGGGAGATAAAGACTTTACTTAAATGTAACACAGAGAAATACTTTTAAAAATGTATCTACTTAAAAAAGTTGTCAGTTGTTGTGCCCCAACACGTTGAGGGACAAACAGGAAGGCGCTGAGCCCACAATGTCACAGCCCTCTTTTCTGTAATGAAATTAAAATACTTAAAAAAAAATACTCAGGGTGAGTTCATGAAAAGCTTTCATGAATGAGTGGGGTGAGGCTACTCCCAACACTTTGTGAGCTCTGTGGCTGCAGAGCACTGGGAGCCACGCAGCCTCCGAGGAGACAAGGGCCATCCTCTTGGCAGCCACTCAGCCCAGGCAGGTGCTAGGGGGTAACCCACGCAACTGAGCAATAGACCATTAGTTCCCACTGCTGGCAAAGGATGACTGTTCTCACCCACGGAACTGCCTTCCTCTGATTAGTTTATAAACCCTGTTAGGCAAGGAATTTTTTTTAAAGAAATGCTTCAGGATTTATTTTTCCCAGTCAGTGATCATCTAGAAAAAATATGAACAAGTAAAAGCACAGTTGGGCCTTGGTAGCACCGAGCTTTGAATCAGTGCCCGCAGGCATTACGCAGCCCGCAGGCTCAGCCCACAGGGAAGCTCTAGTACCTTTTCCATGTCGTCCCAGTTGGTGATGATGCCGTGCTCTATCGGATACTTCAAGGTCAGGATGCCTCTTTTGCTCTGTGCTTCATCACCCACGTAGCTGTCTTTTTGACCCATTCCCACCATCACTCCCTAAAAAGATTCAGCGCATTAAAGTCAGCTTTTCCCAGAATTGATGAATTGATGACAGTCACAAAGGGTTAAATTATTAAAAGATAAAGTTCCTCTTTTGGTACCAACAACAATATGCCAAGCCTTATGATCACTATGTTCTTTTTTTCCAGACTTTATTGTTCAATTACAGTTGTCCCATTTTTCTCCCATTACTCTCTCCTGACCTACGCACCCCTGACCTCCCACATTCAGTCCTTCCCCTGCCCCATTGTCTTCGTCCGTGGGTGCTTCATACCTGTTCCTTGACTGACCTTTCCCCTTCTTTCCCCTCTTATGCCCATCCCCCCACCCCCCTGGTGATCACTGTGTTCTTGAGCAACGCCCCTCAGTTGATTGGAAATTGACCTGAATCGGCCTCCAGATGACAGAGGGCCGCATGGGTGACTTTACCAGTGTGCTGTGGCTTCTGTGTTCCTTGTTGAGTTCTGGCAGAGATTGCATTTGTCTGCTTTGGCACTATACTATAAGCTTATTGCCTGGCATATATTTGTCCTGCAATAATGACTCGTTTAATGAATGCATGAAATTTTACATATAAGTTAAATGGCACTTTGCCTCTTATAAGGAGGCAACTTTTAAAATTGTCACCTACTTAATAGTCTATGAATGTTATTTTTTAACATTATGAGCAAAAGCACTATATCTACAAATGACCATTCATTGCTTAGTTTCCGATGGATAAATTCATATTGATCAACATTAAGACATCTGTCAGATGTATTGTTTTTCACCATGAAGGTGATGCTTAAAAAAGAAGAAAAGAAAGAATTCTCCTCATTACTGGAATTTTAAATTGCCCTAGAATGACCACCCTAGAATTACAAAACAGTCACGGCCACTGTAGATCCATAAAACATCTCTACAGCACCTTCAGCAAAGAAACAGAGTTCGTTCGCTGAGCGAGGCGTCTATCACTTGTTGTTGTGAATACACATCAAACTGAGAGCCGTAAATACCAGTCAGGTAGGCTCGGCGTGCAAAATGCATTTCTGATGTGAAGGATGATTTCTGAGAAGAAATTCTCACTTTTACCTTGTGGCTGTCACCAACATTTTGTTTATATATATATAACGTTATGTAAAAATTTACCATATGGCTGTGCAGATATGTTTCATTGGCAGCTAACTGTAAAATTACAGCTGGTAAATCTTACGTTCGTCTAACCTCAAGCTCTTTGAGAATGAATGACCCGAGCTTTCAGTGCAGTTTCTCTCTGAAGAGTAGCTATGGTGTGCATCAAGCAACTCATCAGTATTTCTGCTGCTAGAGATGATAATGGCAATGATTATATTTAGACAAAAAAACTTATGAAGATGGGGCAGACTTATGTCTGATAGACACTCACCAGATAAGTTATGTTGTATATAAAATTGGCACTTAGTCCTCGACGTTAATCATCAGAGGTATATTTTTAGCAAGGTTACATGATTTGGGGGCAGCAAGCAATAGGCAATCTGTGCACACCGGCTGACACGCAGGCGTAGAGGGACCTAACCCATAGCGCTGTTCCCAAACGGAATTGACAGAATTGTGCTCACCTGATGTCTGGGACGTCCCACAATGGATGGGAAAACAGCCCTGGGAGCATCGTCCCCAGCAAAGCCGGCCTTACAGAGCCCAGAGCCGTTGTCACACACCAGGGCGGTGCTGTCCTCTTCTTCACACATGTTGGCTGAAGCCGAGTAACAAGGTCCTGCAGGGAACAGGGGGAGGTTGCCCCAGCTGTAACCTGGCAGCTGCAATACTTACCCAAGTTCTACCTTCCAGGCCGGGATGGGGGACCCCTCTCTATTCCTAGAGCACTCTTGGCTGACCTTTATCTAACACAGCATTTGTCTCAAAGTACTTTAATTAAATTTCTGGCCGTTTATAAGTCAAGAGTCAGACTTTCACGTTCACACAGGTGGCCTCCAGCACAGTGGCTGGCATGTCTCGCGAGCTCGTAAACATTGACTGAACGAGCACAGGAATGAACAGCTGCAAAGCACAGACGGGACCATCAGACCTGATCCTCACAGGGACAAGTCACTTGTCATCATCTGTTAAAGAAGTATTTGAAATTTGCTGTCAGCATCCACCCAAATTCATATTTGTAAAGGTATAACTTAAACTTTTTTTAAATGTAGACTTTGAAGGATGGGCAAGCATGTGAAAGGCTGAAATGTTTAATATAAAATGTTTAAAAGAAAAATCTCTTTTGAATCCCAGCAACTTTTATTTTGCCCTTGGAAAAACACTAGAACCAGCAAAAAATCTAATAACAAGGTGTTTAAATCACAAGGGCCGAAGTTACTCTCCATTAATAAAAATCATAGCTAACTTAACAGTCCAACAAGATGGGGGAGAATCCAGTAAATTGCACATCATTCAGTAGGATGCTTTGCTGCCATTAAGAGGGGTTAATAAACAGATGAGCACAGTTATATTCTATTATAAGAGTAATAGGTTAGAGAAAGTAAAATCATATGACACCATTGAAATATATTTTTATACATTACAAAAAAATTAATCATATTCACCAAGATACGGATGGGGGTTGTTTTGAAGTAGTGGGTTTTATAGGTGTTTTTAATTATCTTCCCTGGGGTCTGTATATTTTCTAAATTGAACATGTATTCTTTAAATAATAAAATAACATTTTAAATAACCTACTCTTAAGCTTGGATCCTATGACAAAATCAGAAAGGCAAGGGCAAAAATAACAGCTTACCAATTTGGGATATTGAAGGCCTATCAGAGAACATTTTTATCAATGCCCTTATTTTTACAAATGAGAAAACCCAGGGGAAGTGATTTGCTCAAAAGCAAACGGCGTGAAAGGCAGAGGTGCACCAAGGCTACCACTACGCCCTGGCTTTCAATCCAGACTCCCTTCTGTTTTTGCCAAGCAGAATGAGGAGGGAACATCTGTAAAGACATGGACCCCCCAGAATTCTCCACCTGACTTGGAGATTTTAGGATTTCAAGGCGAGGAAGACTCTTCTCAGTTGGTGAACTCACTATACACCCAGACCTACATATATAAAAGGCAACACTTTTAAGGAAATTTCTGGGAAGTCAGAAAAGAAAGACTAAAAGCATGAAATCAATGCGTCGTTCCAAATGCCTAGAACTTCCACAGGAAGGCCTCATGTCACATGACCCTTTGCAAAGGGCAGGAACCTCAACTGAGATGTTATATTTTAACATGCAGGGCACACACTATTATCCCCAACTGACATGCAAGGAAGCCAGTAGCCAAGGAGTCCAGGTGACTTCTCCGAGATCCCCAAACCGGTCGAGTTAGGGCAGCGGAGACCCCAGAGCACGGTGCCGACCAGCGTGGACTCTGGAGTCAGACTGCCTGCCTTTGCGTCCAGATTCCACCACTTAGAAGCTGTGTGGCTTAGTGAACTACGTAATATCTCTAAATAACAGCATTTTTTAAAAAACCTCTAAAACAGCCATAAATCGGTATATATCACATAGTGGTTTTATGAGGACTACATATTTTAAAAGCATTTAAAATAATTTACAGTGTCTTATACATTATGAGTTCTTAATAAATATTTGTTTCCCTTTTTAGGAAATCAATACTTTTAAATACTTGTTTTAAATGACTGGTATAAATATCATTAGATGACTATGATTATTATTCAGATCTTTTTATTGCTAGTCTTTGCTTTCTTTCCACACTGCCTCCAGGCTTAGGATGGAAACCCTCATCTTTTGGGTTCCACTTGCAGGAATGGAAACTGGGCCTGGAGAAAGGATTGCCTTTCTTTTCTCATCCTTCCCTTCCCTCTCCAGACGCTGCATTCGTGGGGATTCAGCATCTTTCCTAGCAAAGTAAGAAGCTGGGAGACAGGTGAGAAAAGAATATAAGGAGACTAATCCAAGAAGCAGTTAGGGGCCCAAAGCATTTGTCAGAAGCGTCAGCCCGGGTCACAGGCTGTCTTTGGATGTGCTAAGCAGACTTTCCAAACCAAAAGTAAGAGCTGAAAGCAGGATGAAATATATCAATAGGACACTTTAAAAATACGACAGGATGCTCAGCATGAATACCCATTCTCAACAACCCTTTTGTTTGGGCAGGGAGGATTGGGGGAGTGTTTGAACAGACTGCAGGAGTAGGCTGACCCTCAGCATCAGCTAGCATGTAGGAGAAAAGCTCAAAATTCACGAAATGTTATTTTATTTAGTAAACAATGTCCCGGAAGTATTTTATCACCTCTGAAAGGAGCACTGTCATTACAGAAGAGGCCTGTGTGTCCCCGGAAAGGAGTTGCCTCAGTGGTTTACAACCCTTATCTAACCTGCCTGAGCAAAATGGTCTGGAGCGCAGCATTTCCTAATTAGGTAAAACACACTCGAATGTCTGCTTTTGGAACTGCACCCGGGTCAGAGGGTTTGCTCCGACCGGGTGCATCTCGTGCCAAAAATGAGTAGCTAGTTGGGGGGGTGGGGTGGGGGGGGGGGGGGAGAATGTTGCAGTTCCCCGCTCATTGGTCTTGAAAAGCAAACCATATTTAGTCATGATCACAAAATGGAAGGAAAAATCTCAGCATGAAAACTCCCAATTTCGGGCTGAAGCTGCCAAGCCCTCATTAACAGCGAAGTTCAGCCTAGGGTGGCAGGGCTGGCTCCACCTTCCCTCTGGCCTCCTGAGGCCGACAGAAATGCAAACCAGACATCCAGAAGGCTGACACCAGAACAGCTGTCAGATGATTGCCCTGCTCCCTCCCTCTGATTTGCAGAAAAAGATTCAGTTGGTTTCCTGCTGCGCTCTGCTGCAAATGACCCAGCTACCGTACTGCACATCCTAAACCATAGGCTCGCAGTTGCACACAAGAGACATAACCTTCTCACAGAAGACACTGCCAATTAGAACCAGAGGAACCCAGAAGCAAATGCAAACAGCCAATACCAAAGACTAACCAACTAAAATCCACTTCCGGACACTTTTGCTGCACTAAAAATCCAGTCCAGTGAAGACTCCCTTCACCAAATCTAAACCACAAATACTGGAGTTTCCAGTGCCCAACTATAAGTAAGTGTGTAACTTATGCAAATTATAAAAATGCAAACAGGTAGATTGCATCCCTGAAACATGTAACAGGATGTTGGCTTTTGGCTCAGTATAAATAGATCTTACAGGTGACACAGAGATTTCATTCCATCTTCCTCTCCCTCTCTTCCTTCTCACCAAGCTGCTTCTTAGCCTTCCTTTTAATGTCAGGTAATTAGAGCTAAAAGCTACAATCATTTTAGTAGTACAATTTTCATTCAAACATTTCAGAGGGCATAAGCCCAGCCAAGTCCCTTTGGACGAGGTCCGGTGATCCTGGATAACATCAGAGCTGCTGGAATCTGTGTCACATCCCTGGGCTCTGCTACTTACCCTGACAGTGCTGGCTGGGCTTCCCGGCTCTGGGTGATGTTCAGGGAAGCTGAACGCCCGAAGGGTTATATAGTCCCTTGGCCTGTTCTCCTCCCACTTGCTTCCCAAACAAGGAACAAAGACAGACTTGAGCCCGTTGTTCAGTCTAACACAGCCATATAGGGACCTCAGCACAAAACTCTCTAATCTGGGTGGCCAGAGGCCTGGGTCTCTTCCACTACATTCCACTGCACTGCTCATGAAACGGGAGGCAGCTCAGCTGCCTGTGGGAGATAAACACCCCAAGCCTTCAGAGCAACTGCTGAACCTTCCAGAGACACTGAGCTCGTGTAAGGGGACAGGCAGATGCAGGCTCGGCTTGTTGCACATTCCTCAGAAGGTGCCAGCCTGCTGCCCCGCTGGCAGTTTCTAGTGAGCTGAGAACAGAAAGAAGTGGACTTTTAAGAACTCTCCAACAAAGGTGGCCAGCAGTAAAGAAGGATATTCTTTCCACTATTCATAAATAGATCGAGAGAACGGTGATTTTATGGTAGCCAATGCTGTGTTTGTAAATCAAGCCCATGACCGGTGTGAAGGGGGTAGGAACTGAAGTGGAGACAGGGCTGAAGGGCTGTGTTTCACGGAGGAACTTGGCAGCCTGCGTTCCCATAATTACTTTAATTCTTTGCTACGTTAGATGTGTGTGCTAATTTGAGCAGTTTCGCAGCATGATTAGGGTATATCCTTCGAGTAGAATGTCCATGCAGGATTCTGTCACAGAAGCAGTTTGAGAGAAAAAAGAGCATGCTTAAGGGAAATCTCTCTGATCCTCCTCTCTCCCTGCTGGCCCGTGTGACAGGTGATAGAAGAGCAGGTGGCCCAGGGATTTCTCGAAGACAGACACTGCATGAACGTAAATGTGCGCTTGAGCTCTCATTCCCAAATGTCAACCGTCAGCTTCAATGGTTTTACACTGGTCTGCTTTCCTCCTCCCAGCTAAAGCTCTAACTCAGTTTACGATAAAAATACTTTTGATGCATGCCCTGAGTATTTCTAGACTGCTGACGTCTGACATGTGAAAAAGAAAATCCCAGAATGAATGGCTTTATTTTACAGCTGTGGCGATCGATTCACTCATGCTCCTGTGCCTGGTTTGTCTAGTTTGTGGCATGCGCACACACACACACACACACACACATATGCATATATATACACATACATATATATATATGTCTCTTTAAGAAATTGCACTGTTGGTTATTTATAATTTTCAAGTAGCTTAAGACTAAATGACAACAGATTTCTCTGCATTTTTCAGAAAGTTGTCAACTGTGTCTAGTTTTTATCAACCAGAAAATAGAACTGTCCGAATGTTCAAATATGAAGATGACACAGTACAACATAAAGCCGAATATTTGGATTAAGCCTGTGGTTTTCCTAACAGGGATCATGTGAAGTAAAAATTCCATATTTTCCTGATTAAGGGACAATTTGAGTAGAGGTGGGATCCTGCTCCTCTCGCCTCTGTCTCAAGCTGTGTCTGTGTAGTCCTTAGTAAGTTTACAAAGTAAACGTTCCTTTAAACACCAGAGACAAGCGTTCGGGTGTTTACCTTTATGATTCTTATTCATTTTCTGCCTTAACTGTAGTGCACATCTACAGCCCTGACAGTACTCAGGCCACGATGACATGAACATGCTGGAAGATGCCTCAAGGCTTAGTTTTTCTTCCAAGCTTTTTTCCTTTCTCTTCCCTCTCCTCCCCCCTTCCCTTCCTCCTTCCTTCCCTCCTTCCCTCCCTCCCTTCCTTCCTTCCTCCTTTCCTTTTTCTTTCCTCCCTACTCTCTCTCCCGCAACCCTCTCTGAAAATAAATTTCTGAGCAGGAGATTAAATTGTCTCATTGTCTGAGTTTGAGATTTATGCTTTTATACCCCATCCAACTGTCTTCAGTGAAAGAAAGCAGCTCTGGATGAGAATGTGCATGTGCAAAGAAATCTCTCTAGTGGCCAGATACTCTCTGGGGCTCTCGGCCATGTATCCAAGAAGTTACCCAGCAGTTAGAAAAACAGTAGTGTCTGATGACTTGGTTGAGTTCAGAAAAACTATAAAAGAAATTCTAAACTATAAGCACATACTCAAGAATCATCTCCAGATGTGTTGTTCTTAAAACATCATACGCCATTTTGGTAGCATTATTCAGTGATGATTTATTGTAAATTCTTTGAGATCTGGGACAATTTTAAACCTTTTCGGGGCCCAGTCCAGAGCTGAGTAAGCAGTGAGTACTCAACAATTGCCTGACAATTTCTTACTCTTTATCCCCAGTACCTTATAGATTAGGCCACAGCAATACTGGCAAACATCTCTATAATATGGATATGTATTAAGGGAGATGATTTTCCACTGCTGTTGAAAATTTGAGCTGTAGGAGTTGTTTCCTCTAGCCTGGTTGCACTCATTAGCTCGTTTGCTCAGCTCATAAAATTCATTTTGTCTGAGAAGACAGTGAAAGCCAGGTACCCTTTCCTTCTCCCATGCTTGAAATTCTCGAGGTTCTGGAAATCTCAGAACCAAAGGCTGATTCTCCTAAGGGAGTCAGCCCACACAGATGAACTCATCAAACCCATGCCCGCACGGTGCTGACTGTCACCGCATCTGCAGGGATTTGCCAGGCTCCGTTCTGTCCTTCGCTGGAGTGTAACCCAGATTCTTCACGGTAAATTTGATTTGATGCCTCCTGTGGGGATGTAAGGACTGGTACTTGGGAAATATGCTAATTCTCAGTAGATGGTATTTATTTTCATAGTGTTCTCACTCATTTCAAAATCTGAGGAACTCAAAGGAACCCACATACGAGAAGACAGTATGCATACTAAAGGTGAGAGAAACATGCACCGGAAAGATGAAATGCAGCCAGTGGCCACTGGCTCTCAGACCTTATCTTGTATAGAGGCAACAACGTTTGGATCCATACACAAAGGATTTTGATCCAGAGTTCAAATTCTAAGTCTATCCCTTACTCTCCCTGTGCCCTCTCTCTGCCTTAGCTTTCTAGGAAAAACAGGGTTAATAATTATACCTTATTGCAAGGTGGCAATGAGATGTGAAGAGTTAATGAATAAGAAGTACCTAGATCCCAGCCTCGCCCCTGGGGAGCACTGTGTAATTACTGCCTATTAGTGTCATGGGGTGCTCTGCAGGGGGACGGCGGAAGTAGACGTGAGAGAAGCACTTTCTCAGACAACCGGAGTGCAGGGAGGTAAACACTTAACCGGGGAGGGTGACACCCTGCGCTAGTTTCCTGTTGCTGCTTCAGCAAATTACAGCAGACCTACTGGCTTCGAACAATAAACATTTATTATATTACAGTTCTTGTGGCCAGAAATCCAAAATAGGTTTCTCTGGGCTAAAATCAGGGTGGTGTCCTTCCTTCGGGAAGCTCTGGAGGAGACTCTGTTTCCTCTTCGTTTCCACTTGCTGGAGGCCGCCCGCCTTCCTCGGCTCCGGGCCTCCCTCCGTCTTCACGGCCCGCAGGCAGCGTGGCGCCTTGCAGCCCCTCTTTCCGACTCCGGCCACCCTGCCCCGGCCTTAGAAAGACCCTTGTGGTTGTATCGGACCCTGCTGAGCCGTCAGGATAATCTTTGCACTTTAAGATCATTCACTTAATCACATCTGTAAGTTCCTTTAAAAAAGAAATCTGTTTCAGATAACACATGTAGGGGCTTCGGGGAGGCCATTGTTCGGCATAGCGGGGGCGCCCATCCCATCACACACTCATGTATTTCCTGTTGCATGCCATGCACTTACAACAGCTTCTCGGTTAAAAGTTCGTTCACCAGTGGCATTGACGTGAGATATATTACTAACATGTAATGGGTAATTAAGAAAGAGCATACCAGCCCTATCTTAGGAAAGGGATCGGAAAACTAAAACTGTCTGTCCGTGATCTCAGAAAGGACAGACAGAGAAGCAGAGTAAGCTTGTTCACTCCTTTAATCTTTCAGTGTCTAGAATATGTAATGTGTTTCAAGATTAAAAGGGCACCTTCAAGCGTTTTATTTTATTTTATTTATTCCTGTATTTGTACAAGAACAAAATACATGTCGAATTGCAGAATAGCACCTTGTCAGATTTGGGAGCCAGAAAAACTTTTAACATTTTTGCTGTGACTAACAGATAACTTGTGAAATTAGATTAACCATGAAGAGCAGAGCGCTTTAAAAGCGGAGTTAAACTCCTGGAGGACGAGGGCACTGTTTACTGTCCCTTACATTTGGCCTGAGAAGTAAGTAGCGTGCTCCAACATTTCTCTGAAAGTACTGAACAGTGGACTTTGCCACTAACAAATCAGATGAACTCCCCCACCTTGGACCTTTGCCCATGCTGTTCCTGCCTGGAACCATCCTTCCCAATCACCTCTCTAACTCCGCCCCTCACTGAAGTTTTCTGGCACGTTCTACTCATCCTCAACTCAGTTAGGTGTCACCACACCCCAGTAAGCCTTCCCTGCCCACCTCCACCCCCAGTTTTGAAGCGGTCCCCCTCTGTTTGCCTGTACCATACCATGTCCATCTCTCTCAAAGGACTTGCTACATTGTTCTATAATAATGCTTCTAACTCCCAGTCCAGACTACAACATGTTGCAAGGCAAAGACTAAGTTGAGTTCATCTTTGCCTCCCTAGAGCCTAGAACAGGCAGTAAGTGTTTCTTGAACTGAGCTGCATCAAACACAGAAGATGCTTAATAAATGGTTTTTAAATAGTAGAGGTCAAGGGTATTATGAGGAGAAGGTAAATAATAATAATACTAATTCGTATTTATCAGATAGTACTATGAGCTATTTTCTCTACGTACAGGAGCTCATTTGACCTTCACGGCAACCATAAGGGACAATATTGTTCTTTTTTTACAGGTGAGGAAATAGAGGCTCAGATAAGCTAATGTCTTGCAAAAGTCTTTACACCTAGTAAATGGTGGAGCAGGGATTCAGACCCAGACATGCCTGAGTTCCACCAGACTGAATTCGAGCAAATACACAGAGGTGTGGGTAGTGGCCTGGGTGTCAGCATTCACCAAGCTAACAGGAAGCAAGAGCTTAAACCATCATGCAAAGGCAGCTGACTTCACTATTCAGTATCTCGGCCTCCTGAAATTCTGGACACACAGACAATGCTGGCACCAGCTGGCTTAAGTTACAGAAAACACCCCCAGCATCAGCTCTTCGCTCCTATGTGGACTGGACTCAAACCTCCCAGCTTCTGACTGGCTGGAGCTCTCCCTCACAAAGGCCTGGATGTCTAGTGACTGGCCTGGTTTGCCTATGACTGAGGGGTATCCTGGGATATGAGACTTCCAGTGATTGAGGAAGTACGGGGCAAACCAGGATAAGATGTTTATTCTCCACCAATGATAAGAATGGCCCATCCTATGGATTTTTTATAGAAAATGTTTAGGGACTCTTCCTCTTGCAGAAGACCCCAACTATCTCTTCTACACCAATGGTATAGACCCACTTTGTCCAACAGAACTTTCTGCAATGTTGAAAATGTTCAGTACCTGCACTGTCCCATACAGTAGCCACTAGTCACATGTGAATACAGATCACTGCAATGAAGGTAGGAATTGAAATTTTTATGTTATTTAACTTTAATTAAATTTATATAGCCCCATGTCACGAGTGGCTACCATATCGGACAGCACAGGTATAGAAAATTATTACTAAACTTGACTCCGACTCAAATTACCTAAGGGGATTTTAAAAATTCTAATGCCGTCTGACTGGCATAGCTCAGTGGATTGAGCACAGGCTGTGAACCAAAGGGTCACCAGTTTGATTCCCAGTCAGGGCACATGCCTGAGTTGAGGGCCAGGTCCCCAGTGAGGGCCATGTGAGAGCCAACCACACATTGATATTTCTCTCTCTCTTTCTCCCTCCCTTCCCGTCTCTCTAAAAATAAATAAATAAACATTTTTTAAAAAATTCTAATGCCTAGGCCACACTTTAGACCAATTACACTTGAGCATCTGGGATGAGACACAGGCATCAAAAGCGCACCCAGCTATGAGCACCTTCAGAGCAAGCCGGGCTTCTCAAAGCACCGTCTGCAAGTTGACTGCCCTGGAGTCAACAGAGAGTGTGTTAATAATGCAGAAAACCGACCCCGCCCCCCAACACACCTCCTAGGTCAAAATCCCTGGGGAAGATCCCAGGTTAAATTTTTTTAAATAAACTTTTCATTTTAGAACAGATTTGGGTTTACAGAAAAGTTGTAAAGATAGTACAGTTTCATACACCCACACCCAGCTTCCTCTGTTATTAACATCTTACATTAGTGTGGTGCACTTGCCACAGTTAATGAACTGACAGTGTTACCTTGTTATTAACTAAAGTCTATCTTTTATTCAGATTTCCTTCTGTTTTTTTTTTTTTTGTTCTGGGATCCCACCCAGTTGACACCACATTACATTTAGTTGTCATGTCCCTTTAGGGTCATCTTGGCTGTCACAGCTTCTTAGACTTTTCTCATTTTTAACAACCTTTACAGTTTTGAGACGTACTGGTCAGGTACCTTGCAAAATGGCCCCCAGTTGGGAATTGCCTGTGTTTCATGTGTGTAGGCTGAGGTTCCATGGTTTGGGGGGTAAAGCTCCATTCTCATCACTTCCTTTCAGGTGTCTGTGCTATCTAGATGAACGATCACCAGTCACCCGGCTGAGACTTGTCGGGTTTCCCTGCTGTAAAGTTACTCCTCACTCTACCCCTTCCGTGCTGCTCCTCCCCGATAGGAAGCCATGTGCACAGTCCACAGCTAAAGGATGGGGAGTTATACTCCATCTCCTCAGGGACACAGAATCTACATAAATGATCCAGAAGAAAATCTATTTCTGCTAGGATCCTCCATGATTCTTATCCATACTGAAATCTGGGAATCACTGGGCCAACTGGGCAGAATCACATGATGTCCCGGGGTTCTTTCCAACCTGATGACACTCCCATTCTGAGTGTGGATGGCATGGTAAATGGGTGGATTTGCTGGGTTTCTGTGGAGACTAACTGAGAGTCACTTATTTAGTCTGGAAACCAAGCCACGGATCTTCTAGACACAAATCAGTGAATAAATATAGAACTGTTGATATTACCACCATGCAGTGTTTTGGAATTGGAACCCAGCATGTCAGAGGAGGAAAAATATATACCCACGAGGATATATATAATGCTTTGGACCAGAGTCATGGATACAGACAAAGAGTCAGCTAAAGAAGAGAAACTATCTGTCGTATCAACTAGAGAAATGGTGTTATGGTGGAGCAAAGGATCCTGGGATAAGGAAGACTGTGTGAAGAGGTTCACGTGGCCATGAGCAGTACAGGGCACTTCAGAGCTACAATAGCATTACGAGCAACGGCAAACATTTATTCATCCATAAGCACGTATTAGGCATCAATTTTTGCCATGAATATACCCATTCTTGAAATTAGGAAACTGAAGGTGAGTTTAAGTAACTTACCCAAGGTCACACCGTTATTGACTAAAGGGTTTAGGATTCAAATTCAGGTCTGTATGACTTTGAACTTGATGTTAAAACAAAGGATTAACCAGCTGAATTCTTAGAGGATGAGGGCATTCCCAGAGGTGAGCAAAGGACGTGCTGCACACACAACAGCTGAGAAGCAACCCTGTTCCCGCTCAGGAAGGTGGAGCAATGAAGTATCTTTATTAAAGTCACTGACTTCAGTGAAATGACAGAGGAAAGGCAAACTAAAAATGAAACCAGCAGCAAGAGTTTGGGGACATGAACTGTGGAGAGAGTTCATGGTGTACAAGATAATTCAGAAACTCTTTTTATCACTAACGAAAGCCTTGAACTAGTAACAAAGCTCCAGGAGGACAATGTTCTACTATTGCCATTGGTAAGCCATAGAAGGTCTGGATCCCTAGTTGGCTTCAGCAAAGCTGCAGTTAGCAACTTGACCTCTGGGTTTCTTAAGGCATTGATCAGCAGAATGTTACATTTTAAATGACCGAGGAAATGGCCGCTGGTATGTGGCAAGGATGGGAGAGGCACAGAAGCCTGGCCACACACAGGAACCGCTCTGAGTCACTGAGAAGGCTGAGTCAGAGGCAGAGGCCCGGGGGAGACACGAGGGCTGCCCGCCACACTGAAGCGATGAGGGGCAGAAAAGCGGGTGTCCTTTGTGCTCCTTGTGAAAGTATAACCAGCAGCATGGGTTACCTCTGCAAGGAAGCAGACTTCGTTCACGTTCACCTAGAAACCTAGGTTAAAGTTTCTAACAACCCATTAACAGGGGACAAATTGCTTTATGGGACAGAGAGTGCCTTGTCCATTGAATTAATTAACTGAAAGCAATACGGTTTCAGGGCTGTGACAGAATGGCTTCCTGTACTGTGTGGGAAGTTTGAAGAGACCTGTAAGTGCCCTTTAACTGTTTGACTCTCCAGCCTTTCCATGCTGCCTGAGTGACACTGTGCTGGGCCTTGAATGTGTGCTACTGCCCTTCGAGGGGGAGAGGTCAATCTTTGCTGTTAAAAATATGCAACATGCAGCTATAATGGTGTGACGCCTTTCCCAATTCGGCTGAGTTATACACATCAGAGGAAAACTGAATACAGGCATGCAGAGAGCTGCCACAGTGTCTAAGAAAGACCCCTGGCGTGGGCATTGCTGTCCTGACTCTGCCACCAGAAAGCTATTGTGACTTGCCCAAGATCTTTGCATCTTTGGTTTTCTAACTTATTTCTAAAATGAAAGTTCGTCTGAGCTATTTTGCCTCTCAGTTTTCTCCTAGTTCTGACATTCTGTGTGCTCTTCCCTTGTCCTTATCTTACAAACAGTGTTTGCTAAATCTCAGTGAGAATGCACCGAGGGGTTGGGAGACTGAGTGAAAAAGGTGAAGGGGTCAAGAAGTACAGGTTGGTAGTCACAGAATAGTCACAGGGATGCACAGTACAGCATAGGAAATACAGGCAGTAATACTGTAGTAACTATGCATGGTGTCAGGTGGGTACTAGAAGTATCAGGGGGTACACCTGATAAAGTATATGATTGTCTAACCACCCTGCTATATACCCAAAACAAATACAAAACAATATTGAAGTAAACAGTAATTTTAAAAAATAATAAAAGTACCAGTCTTTATCTCCTGACTTTAGTGAAAATCATGGTTCTTAGGATTAGGGTTTGCTGATGGAGCTTCAGAAAATATAAATGGCAGGATTACTACTACTGGGTTCATTGACCATTTTACTTCTTCATTTCTTTCAACGTGCATAGCCTGACTTTAATATTTTTGTCACATGTTGGTCATCTGTATCCAAAAATCTAGGGCAAGTTTTGCAAATCCATGTGTCTCTAGCAGTAGAAAGGCCAAACGATGCCTCTGATGGGCAGGGACCCAGGTATCCCGTAAAGGCCACTACTCAGCTCCTGGCTGTTGTTGATATGCTAGTTCAGAGTTGCTCCATATTCCACGTTTGAAGAGAAGGCAGAACTTGCAATTTTTATGTGCAATCCCCTCAATTTTAAATGGCAGCAATGAGCACATTAAAAGAAACCTGAAGAGGTTACGTCAATTCTGTCCTGTGGGCCTTCACAGGAAAGGCCTTCCACAGGCCTTCCTGTGTAAATTCTGACGTACAAATGATGATAATGACCGGTCCCATGGCAGCTCTGGATGTTCGGGATCTCCACTCCGCAGCAGTTCAGTGGGTTATCGTTATAGAGCAGGGGGAGTGGAAGCATCAGCACCATCAAGAGTTAGTTTTAAAAAATGCTTTCCATGGTATAATGGAATAGGGGCTACAAGGGCAACAAATTCAGGGAAGGGGTAGTCTCAGCCAAGAATATTTCACTAATATAAAATAATATTGACTGTAAACATTAGTTCAAATATAAAATTTTAAAAATATTTCAGATGCCCCCTCCTGTCTGCTTTACTATCAGCTTTTAAAAAATATACTTATTTATTTATTTTAATTTATTGATGTGAGAGAGAGAAAAGGGGAGGGAGAGAAACATTGATTTGTTGTTCCACTTATTTTATACATTCACTGGTTGATTCTTATATGTGCCCTGATCAAGTGTCAAACCTGCAACCTTGGTGTATCGGGACAGTGCTCTAAACAACTCAGCTACCCAGCCAGGGCCTGTTATCAGCTTTTTAGCTGTGATTCTGCAACTTTCAGTTAGGAAGGAAGTAGTAACAAAAACTCTTAGGTCAGTGTCTTTGATAATAATACCATAGATGTAATACTCTGAGTGTGTGAACATAAACGTGTCAGACATTATTTCAGTGTCTAAAATAAGGAAACCAGAGAGTGAAATCAATTTCATAAGGAAATCTGGGCAAATATCCAGGAGGTCAATCCTTTAGGCAGTTTTTGAGGCTCACAGGATTTAAAGCAAATGCTCGATAATGTTTTATGTGGTCTGAATTTAATCCCAAGGATTCACAGGGGAACAGAACTGACATTTAGAACCTGTCATGTCCCCAAGCATAGCACTTATTACATAGATAATAAGATGCATGAAACAGTTTCTTATCCTTCTGAATTAAGGCATTAAACAACAAGTCTGGCTTACGAGGAAAAGTATGGCTAGAATCTAATGAGAATTTTTATTTTTTTAACACTCACGTGAGTGTTAAAGGCAAGACATTTTTGCCCCTCTCCTAGAAGTCACCTTGGGTTGTTAAATTATTTCAGCAATGCCCAGCACTACTCAGATCTCCCAGACCTAGGAACCAACCCAAGAAATGCTTTTGCATCACTATAGTATCGGCAAATTTCTGTCCTTTCAAGGTGGATTTGTTATTTGTCCACAGTTAAGTGCCTTTCTCATCAAAGAATGGTAAAGGTGTGAATGAGCAAGCTTACGCATTACCATTTTTGGTCAAGATAGACATATGAGAGGGTCCCCCAAAACACAGAATTTATTTATAAAAAATTGTCTATTTATTCTTACATCTTTAAACTTCATTCACCTTCAAAATACTCTCCATTTGATGCAATACACCTATCAAGATATTTTTTTTCCACGGCTCAAAATAGTTTTTGAACTCATCAATTTTGATGCCTTGTAGTGCTTCTAGAACTTTTTGTTTCACCTCCTCCACATTGGCAAAATGTTTCCCTTTGAGGACTTTTTTTCATCTGGGGAAACAGAAAAAAAATTGCTCAGGATGAGTAGGGAGGGTGGGGTATGGAGGTCATGCTGTTTTTTGGTCAAAACTGTTGAACACTCAATGTGGTGTGGGCAAGTGTGCTTGTAAACCATCCATCACAAAATGGGCAAGTGTATTGAGTCTTAAAAAAAATTTACTGAAGCCGAATGCAGCCTCTCACAACACCACCAGCTTGTACACTGATACAGACGGATTTCTAACACACTCACCTAGCAAGGGAAGCCTGTACTATAAGAGGTCTGCCTTCCAGAAGATAATTCCGGGTTTTCTGGGTCTCCCCTCTTAGGTTCTGGAGTAATCAGACTGATATCCTTGCATAGCTTGTAAAGAACCAGCTACAATATACATTTAGCTATACATTTTTGCAAGTTTTCTTAAAGGCCTCCTTTTTCTTCATGCTTGTACTTTATTTCAATGCTATAGACTCTGATCACCTTCCAGCTACTCTTAAAGTTTCTTTCTTACTCTGCCATCTCACTTCTGATATCTGTTTTCCCCAATAGGCCCTCTCCAAGTCTAGAGTACAAATCATCTATTTTCATATAATACCTACATAGTTTGTGCCAGCTGGCCTCTTTCCCTCTGTGTAGCTAGAACAATTCAACTGTTAGGAAATCCAGAACATCCAAAGGGAGCTCCCTTCCATGCCTCTCATTTGCTTCCCTCTTGCAGTTTCACTCTGAGCTTCACAAACATTTTTAATGTCACAACTTTTCCTTTCGCCACGGCCCACAAGCCCTCATGCATCCCACTTCCAGAACCTGAGTTACCTCCCCACTTCTTGTCCTGCCAAGTCATGTTGTTGTCTTATTTCAAAATCCTGCTCAGATAAAACTTCTTAGGTTAATTTTTTCATGCACAAAAAGCTCCTTTACTCCAGTGACTTTTTTAAAATCACATTTTCTTGTTGCAAGGTGTTGCTTTTTTTCATATGTACCCTACACTCACCTTTAAGTTGCAAACTTGGGGAGGCAGAGAGTGTGACGGTATTTCCTTAGGGCGCGCTGTCCTTCCACACAGAGTGGGAGCTAAGGAATGCTGTTAGTTCAGCAACTTCTTATTTCCCCCAAACTTTAAAAGAGTTGCAGTGACCATCCCAGACATTGTTATTTTCAGAAAGTTTCCCTAGCTTATTTAAAAAAAAAAGAACACATAAAATACACCAGATAAGAAAGCAGTCTGGCTTTAGGCTTTCTTTATTTAGCACATTTCAGGATTGCTACAGTATGACAGCTTCGGCTTCTTATCCTTGATCAGAGTGTATCCTGGCCTCGGAGGTCAGCAGGTCTGTCAATAGACATCCGCTACCACAAGCCAACACACAGAACAGAGCCCTTGGCCGGCAGCCTAGACCGGGTTGGGAGAGAGGTGATCAGGCAAAGCAGCCTAGAGGGACCATCACTCTTCTCTTGGCTCTTCCACAGAGGATAGATTTCCCTAGCAATTTATTTATTCATATTTAGTTTACATGAGTATTTATTTTTTACTGAGTTCATTGGGGTGACATTGATTCACAAAAGCACACAGGTTTCAGGTGTACAACTCCATAAAACATCATCAGCACACTGCATTGTGCACCCAATGCCCCAAAAGAAGTCTCTCTCTATCCCCCCATCTATCTTCTCCTTTCCTGTCTTCTCTTACCCTCCCCCACCCCTGTCCCTTTGGCTATCACCATGCTGTTGCTGTGTGTATGGGTTATGTATATGTGTGTTTTGGTTAATCCCCTCACCTTCTTTCATCCAGTCCCTAATCCAAGCCCTGCACCCCAACAGCTGTCAGTCTGTTCCATATGTCCATGACTTTTTCTATTTTGTTTGTCAGTTTATTTGGTTCATTAGACTACACATATAAGTGAGATCATATTGTATTTATCTTTCTCCAACTGCATGATTTCACTTATGAGTCTCTCTCTTACTATGCGCTGCTGTTTGGGCTAATTTTCTGCTAACCGATTATCAATCACCATTATGGCTGGTCTCCGGCACAGACTTACCAAAGTAAATTGTTCTTTAAATGTAATTAACTCATGTGTTTCCCACCCCGTCCTTGAAAATAGTGAGTTACAGCAGAGTTTCTTAAAACTCTGGTGACCTAAACTCACAGGACCATAGTCATGGGTTCACGAGAGCAATTTGTCAATGTGCATTCCTGGGACTCACCTGAGCCAGAGTCTCGTGGCGGGGGCAGGAGATGGTGTTTAAACAAAAGCCACCTGGAAACTCTAGAGATGAGGGTAAGAGGATAGTCTGACACAGAACTTTTAAAAGTGTAGAAAAAGAGTGAGGGCCAGTTTATCATTAATATCATCATCTTCTTCTATTAGATTACAGGTCCACAGCCTATGTCCTCAGAGAGCTGCGTGAGTAGCAGATACACAGGAAGGGGCTGGGGGCAATTGAACAGGAACAGAGGCTTTTGTTCTATTTAAGGCTCTGCCACTAATTGTCTGTGTGGTTTTGAACCATCCACGTGCTCCTGTGGCCTTGGTTTTTCACTGTAACTGTCCGTGTGTGTGCCTATAGAGTTTATGCCCTTTTTACCTCTGTCTCTGACTAAAATAATAAATTTGAACATAACTCTCCTGATGGTACGGGGCCAAAGAGATTGATAGTTTTCACAAGAAGAAAGTGAACCTCAGATACAGTGGTTGAAATTCTGCCCCGGGCGTCTGCATCTGATAACAGACAGGCTACGAGTGTGTGACTTGCACTTCACTTTCCTCATTTGCAAAATGACAACAGATGCCTGCTCAACCGCTTCACAGGGTTCCTGAGCTTATGGGACTTACAGAAAGACAGAAACTTCTCAAGTGTCTTGAAAACTATAAAGTGCCAAAGGGGCACATTATTACTTATCATCTGAATTGATTCAGGTGAGTGTCAGGTGTCTGGGAGAGGCTTAAATGCTTCTTGTCCAGGGTGATGTGGGAAGCACTGGTGACTTAGTTCCCATTGGAAGATCCCGAGGCTTGACTGAGAAGACGCCATAAAGAGCGAAGTGGCCTGAACGGAACTGAGGGAGGGCAGGCTGAGTGCCAAGATCAGCCCGGGAGTTTACACAACACTCTTTTTAGCACCAGACATACTTTAGCCCCTAGAAAAGAAGGGGCCTGTGAGATATCTGTGCATGCTTCAAGAATTCTGAAAGCTGCAACTCGGAATCTGAGGCATTCCCTTCCTTTTCCAGCAAAATTGAGACCCTATAGGGTAATTTCCTACTGAGGAGCTCCCTCTCTTTTCAAACCTGATGGGAATCTGAGACAGTCGGTGCAGGCCAAGACGACTCTTCTCTATGATGAAAGACAGTATAAAGCAGGAGCAAGACTGTCAGCTTTGGAACCAGGTTGGAAGCAACTGCCAGTTCTTCAACAACTTATTTCGAGTCATTTGGCGAATCGTCCAGCATCTCAGCTCCCCAATTTTCTCATCTGTCAAACGGGAATGAGGTCACATCCTCATCATCAGGTTGTGAGGACTGATGAGAAAACCCGGTGGAATACCTAATTCTGGCGACTTCCACTGTTATGTTCCTCAGCGCCGCTCCATTCTCACATGCATCTTATTGTAACACACATTGCCTAAACCCAAGCTGCTAAATGCAGCACCTTCTGGTAACCTGCAAACTAACACAAATGCCCACAAAAACCATTATTTCCTAAACTTTCAAAGAAAGATAAACATACAAAGTAGAGCATATTGTTTCCTTCTCTTCTCACTCCAAGCCATGTCTAAAGGTCAATTAAAAAAAAAAAAAAAGGCTGAATCTCTGTGAGTCACTTCAGCCAGTCCAGAGCAGCGAAGGCTCACAGAGCCGCACCCATTTTCACCACCACTGAATTAAAGATAGGAAGATGGTTGACAAAGATTTCTTTCCCCCATCCCCCACCTTGGGACACTACTTGGAACAAACATAAACTTAAGTTTTTAAACAAATGATATCTCAAGACTTTGTTGTCATGATCATCATACCACGAGCTTATATTTTATCCAGAACTCAAACAACTATAGGGCCCCTATAACAATTGCTTTTCTGCTGTAATGTATAATGATAATTGAGGCTTTCCAGCTGTGACCTGAAGGTGTGTTGCGGTCCTGACATTTTCTCAGAAGTAAAATATTCAACTCAGTAGTTTAGTGTTTTTTTTATATACAATTATTTGCATCTGACTTATATGCTATATATAACATTTGTATTTAAGTCTTTGAAAACTTATAAGTCAGATATGTTAAGTTTAACAACTCTCATTTACTCATAATACCTGACTAACCACAATATTTATGTTTGTGTGTGGTCACCTCTGTGCATTTCATGAACTTCCTTATTTTGCAGCAATTTCCTTCTATGTAATATAGGCGATTCCTTTCAGGTACAGAAACTCAGCAAAACTACATTTGGGGTTTTTGGTCACCTTGGGTTTAAAATTCATAACAGAATAATTGAAAACATGTTTGTTTTCCTGAATCCATGACAATGAGAACTCTATCCAAAAAACCAGCTGTGGATGCCGGTAGCCCGGGCACACCACGGACCTGAAAGAATGCAGGCAAGGCCTGCACTTCGCACACACATTTGTCCCTGGAGGACCGGAGGACTTTTTTGGTAGAGAGGAACAGAAAATTCTGGCATCTTAAGAGAACTGGATGCAGGCAATCCCTCCTCCAAAAGTAGTCAAAATACCACTCCAGAGAACCTTGACTTTATAAGGGAAGGCAGCTTCTGAGTCACAGAAAGTCTGTTCCTGTTTAATTCTCACTGGCTAGCCTGGAATGAGGCCCTGCTAAAAATGTTCCAGGCAACTGTTGATTTAGGAATTTCTGTCTTCTTTTCTAGTAACAGAATGTGTACATGTTGTGAACACCCTGAAGGTCCCTACACCTCACTCACCCCTTTTAAAGTCTTCTTGCACAGGGCATGTGGATGGAAGAATTCCCAGACTTGGAGAAGGAAAAGTTTCAGTCAGTCAGGACTTTGTAGAAGTTTGGTATTTTGGGTAAAGTATTACATTATTTTCTTTTTCCCCAGACTACATACAAATGGATTCTGAGTAACTCCCTCTGAATCAAGAGAAACTTCCCAGAAAACATGAGGTGTTGAGGGTTTGGAAAGCTATTATCTGTGTTGTATTAGGATTTTATCTTTTCCTCCCACATTGAATGGCACTCAGGACAGTTTTGTGGATGAGATCTTGATCGTTGAACCAGAAAAGTACAATGCTAAGTGGTGGGAGTGGGGGAAATGGAACACACTCTCTTCACCAGGTTGAAATAGATTTTTCTAATGCTCTGTTCGCCCTGCTCCTTCTCTCATCTCCCCTCCCGCTAGCCCCCACCCCCAGATTTATTGACTTTAGTGTCAGTAGTCCATCTTAAAGAAATCTGCTTTGGAAGAACTGCATTGTTCCCATATTCTGGCACGTTTGGGGTGTCAGCTGCGCCTGAACCCACATTGCGATCTGAGAAGTCACTCTGCCTCGGTGTGCCTTTGATGTCTCTGTCTGGAAGGAAGAAACATGCTCAGAATGGCATATTGCCTGTCATGTAAAGGGGACTTTCAAAGTTTAGGCTTCATCCGTTGTAATCACTTTTTTTTGGCTGGTTTACTCCTACTCAGCTTTTCCAGATCAAGGAAGCTTTCCCTGGCTACCACACACCTTCTGAGCTAGATCTTGCTATAAATTTTAATGGCACTCAGCTTTCCCCTTGTAGTATTCATCAGTGCTTGTGACAACGTGTTTACGTGTGGTTGTTTCATTACTGTCCGCCTTTCTCAAGAGCTAGGGCAGGGCTCTGATTGCACCTCCAGAGTCTACCACAGTGCCTAGGGCATACAAGGGGCTCAGCAAATGTCTCTCGTGGGAATGTTGGTAAATTATAAACTCCGCCTAGGCCTTTATGGTGACTAATCATTCAGGAAATAGGCACTTCTTGAAAAATATGCTATCAACTTCTATTCCACCCATAGGCAAAGTCACCACTCCATTCGAGTAGATCTGTTTCTCCAACAAGCATCCCTCCAGTCTCTGCCTCCTATTCCACTCTCCAGAAACACCCTGAAAGTAGTCCTGTGGATGGGCTTGTTCTCTCCGCTGAGGTCCCTTTGACTTCCAACACTATTTTTATCCCAAGTTTCCTAGGAGCTCAGACCCCTGGTCTTTGGAGGGGGCATTCAGTTAGCAATGCTGGGACCACTTGAACGGATCTAGCTCTAGCTATGCACAGCTCACACCAGCAGGGAGTTCTAGCGGGTGGGAAGGACATAATAGCAGAACAATAAAATTGAGTTTGTGTCTGTCATTAGGATTTCACCACCAAAGATAGATTTGTGTCTGTCATTAGGATTTCACCACGTAAAGACAAACTTTGTCTTTCTTTGGCCTTGTCCTTCAAGGGCATAACCATCATAAAACAGAGACCTTTCTGAGTAATGGAGTCTGATTTTCAATCACTTCCCAGGCAATTGTGAGTTCTGGCAGGAAAGGGTTTTCCAGAACACCAAAGCTGGCACGTTTGAGCTCCAAAGCTGGAGAAGGCAGACATTTTTTCTCACCCTCACTTTTCCTCAAGTTGAAAACTTCAGCTGCTTAAATGAACATCTCACTTCCAAGTATTTAAGATAATAGATTATGTATTTGTTTTAGACCCTCAAATTGTTAACTCAATGAAATAAGTCCAGCTAAGTACACACACAAACACAAAATGAGCCAACCCCACACAGGATGTTTTGTGCCAGTGACAACGGAATGGAACCATGTAATTTTGTCTCAGTCTTTGTCAACATGGCCCGTTTCAATTCACGTTAGGGTCTGAGTGTTTGGGCAAACAAATAAACTAAGAATGAGTGGGAGACATATTTCCTTAAACCCCACCTGCTAAAAGTTTAGATCCAAATCTCATTATTTGATTAACTCCTTCCTCTCTGGACCATTTGGGTTTGAATTATTTTCTGATGGGTTTGCCAGATGCAGGAGGAACAATGCTAACCACTTGAAGAGTGTTTGTTTGTTGGTTGGTTTTTACTGGTAAGACATTTGTAAAAGCAGGGCTACAACACAGACAGACACCACAGCATGCAGCGCCTTCGGTAGTTTCTGCAATCTCTCTCTTCCTGTCCTGGCTGCACCATTTCTCCCTAGAGAACAGCCAAAAATGGATGTTCAGAGGGAGGCACTGATGGGGTGAGCTTATCTGTAGCTTTTCCAACTGTTTATTTAAGGCAAACCTAAGGTTTCTGGAGAACTAGAAAGTTCCTGTTAATGGAACCACTTATTAATGATCTATTTCTAATGAAACAAAGCAGAGTTGTTTGTTGCAAATACTTAACAGGAGTTTAAATTCAGCTATTGGCTGGTCTTCAGGTAGCAGGAAAAAAAGGAATTGGCTTTTGTTACTTTTAATAGTGACTGATGTCGTTATTATTTCTCTGGGGATTATAATACACATCCTTAAACTTCCAGTCAACTTAGATTTACTATTGTACTATTTCATGGAAAATTTGGAAACCTGACAAGTATATATTTACCGCTCCCTTTTTTGCAATATACACTGTAAATTCCATACAATGATGTGATTTGTGCTTTAGTAATTCTGTATTTCTATTTTAGTATATGTGCTGTCCAAGTGAGTATCCTGCTACCTTTTGATATATTTCTGATCTGTTTCCTTAATAACTATTTGAACTGAGAATCCTAAAAGCAACTTTGTAGCATTGCAGGTATTTTGGACAGCAGACAGGAAGACTGTGTGTGTATGTGTGTATATTGCACTGTTGAAAAAAATCCATTGCAGAATACTAGAGCAGATTGAATCCATATGGATTTTGCGGTTGTTTTATTTTAAAAGCTAACTTTGTAAGTCTCTAGTATTTCCAAAAATAAGTTGTAACTTTTCTAAGTTTCATTTTCTATTTTCATTTTGCCTGGACCTTCCCTTCTGTTCCCCTCCTCCTTTATTCTGTGTGACCCATAGAGTCAGAAATTCCTTAGTACTGGGCGGATGTCTAGAGCTGCTTTAAGATAGAGCCCATGGAGACTGACCTTGGAGATCCCTGCCTGGACCTAGTGGGTTGCCACCCTCAGGGACCTCCAGACCATCATCACCATCTGAACAGCTTTAAGGGACACAGGAAGTGGAATGTCCAGTTGGGGAGAGTGATAGGGCAGCCCCAGAGATTGACAGGGGGAAATTAAGAAATCTTTTCATAGAGTTCCCAGTGTTCTCCTTACTCTTAAACTCTTAGAAACAGTGTCTTCCTGATTTGTCAATTTATGAAGCACTCAGGGATATAAGGCAATGGGCCCTGTATGCCCTTTTTGGGATGCGATGCTGTGCTTATCCCCCATTCCCTAGCCTCCAAAGCTTCATTAAAACAGGCCATTCTTTCCTCAGGTACAGTGTTTAATGGAACAAATCCCAATCCGTCTGAATTTACAGACATTTGAATAAAATTTATATTCATTTTGCAGCTGAACCAAAGTCACCTGGCAAACTAGTTTTTGCCAGGCTGTCAGGCCAAACATGAACAAGTATGTATACACATGCATGCATAATTACCTGTTTGTTTTTCATATTTGCATTAACATACTTTTAGAGTTTTTTTTGTTCTATGTTAAAATTAGGACTAAACCAGGCATTGAGATGAACTGTAAATATAGCCTGACTAAGTGATTCTTCATGTGGCTTGACTCTTTACTAAAGAGAGTCTCTTTACTAAAGAAAACAGTCTCTCAAGGCCCCTATTTAGGAAACCAACAGCAAATAGAAAAATGTTCTTGGCATTTTGTCCAAAAATAGATATCCAAAGAATCTGCACTTCAAATTGGATGTATTATGTATTAAAAGTGAGACTGAAGCTTAAGCCCTACCCAAGTAATTTGAATATATGAGAAAAGAAATTGCCATAGTATGTAATTTACTAAATGTTAGTGATCTTTTTCAAAATGAATTCCTCTGGTACCCAGATGGTTATTAAGTTAATAAAAATATTTTCGTTAATTCCACCTGAATATTGACCTTTGCATAGCTCACTTAAGACTCCGTTTGTTTGGTAAAATAAATCTTTCTTTCTATTTAGGAAGCATTTTAGGGGATTTGACAAACGGTCTGTTGTTGTAGGGTCAAAAATACATGGAATGTGGCCCCTCTTTTAAATAATATCCTCAGTGAGAGGCAGGAGCAAGGCAACTTTCTGGGACAAAGCATAGAGGATCCAGAGCAGCAGTTCTCAACTGGTGTGCTGCAGAATTTTTAACCATGCAATACCTGACTATTTTCTCAAGGGCACTGACCTCTTTTCCATTAGATTGTCAAATAAAAAAATAACAACAGTCAACACAATAATAGCTATCTGATAGGAATGGATCAAAATGATACTTATTTTTGGTTAGATTGGCAAAAATCATATTTGTTGTTGCACTGCAAAATTATAATAATTAGTTTGTGTGTGCCATGTGATGAAAAAGGTTAAAAATCATTGGCATAAACATCAGTCTTGAAGTTAGCCGAGCCGGATGCAAACCCCAGATCGGCGACGTGCTGGCTTTGTGGCCCTGAGCACTTTACTTCACCTCTCAAAATTGCATATTTAATGTGGGGGAAATGATAAGGTGATTTTGGCCATTAAATAACATAATGCAAATTGTTCAGTGTATTTTCTACCATGTAATTAGTGCTCATGCACTTAACGATTTTTACAGATTGTATTAGTAGCACATTAAGTCACCAAGTGAAGTCAAAGTGAAACTGTTTTAAGTCACCAATTTAAAAAAAAGGACAACTCAAGCAAAAGCAAGCAATGGCATTGCCTCTACATTTTTCAAATTTTTGAACATCAGGGTATTTTAAGGCTTAGGAAGAAGATTTATAAAAAAGAAAGTGGTGAATCAGAGGCAGAATAAAACTGGACATCAGCACCTGTGCCTCAGTGAGGTGCTGGCCCTGTGAAGAGAAGTCAATTTAGAAGGACAAAAGTACTGTGATTTTTTAAAAAAGGAAACTGATAATATCACCTGCTTGTGCTTTTCTTGTTACAAATTAAACATAAAAACAATTTCCTGTCATTCTTAGTTTCCCAGAACTATAGTACAGTTACAGGGGGATGGGGCCAGACCACTGGGTAAAGGGAAGGGACCCCGAAGGTGGGTCAGGAAGCGCCCAAGATGTAGAATTGAAACCGCATGTGGTACGTGATAGATTTCCATGCGCCCGACAGGGATGAACAAGGGAGCTTGCTTGTGACACAGCAGGAAGTAGCTTGCACAGAGTATGCACTACTGAACAGGTCACAACACGGGTACCATGGAGGTTATCATGGCGGCAGGAGAAGGGACCGAGACGCTGTGCAGGCTGGTGAGCATGACAGACGCTGGCCCAGATGAGCTGGGAATTCGGACACTTCTGCTGCTCATTGGATTTTGGGGCCAGACTTTTAAACGGAGGGCGTGTGAAGACTCGCTCCCTTTTTTCCTTGCCCTCACTCACCAGGTCAGAGTGCCAGAGGACTCGTGCTCTTTTCCTTCCACTGCGCCTCGCCTGCCTGGTCAGGAGCTGACTTGCGCCGAGGGAGGTTCCCCTGTGCAGCACCCCGGGGCCCCGTGCCTCACAAGTGGTGGCCCGTGAGATGCCGTGGCTTCCTGCCACACAGGTCCTGGACTGTGCCTCTTCACTTGCTCTGAGATCAACACACAGATGCATGGGCTGGAGTCCTTGCCAGCCCTCATAGTGCCAGCAGCCTCAGGTGCTGGGGGTCTGGTGAAGGGAACCCCCCTGCACGACTGGCTGCAGTGGTCTAGAAGTGGCTCCAGGCTGCAGGAAGGGAAAGAAGCTGAGGGAAGGCAATAGCGATGCCAGCCCCACAAGTGTGCACTCTTGGCAGAGAGAACCTGAAACCAGAGACCCATTCACGTACTAGCCTTGGGCCACAGAAAGACAGGTAAGAATGAGTGGGGTGCCTGGACACTGACTCTGGCTCTGAGGGTGGCTGGGTTCTCTGTTTTGTGGAAGAGATTGGCCTGGAGCTGGGGAGTCCCCACTGCCCCAAATTAGGCAACCTTTTAACATAGATCTTTTCCCTTCCCCATCAATCTTTGTGTTATGCCTGTGCTTGGCATCCCACTTTGTTTGGTAAAAGTACGTCAAGAATCTCACATGGAAAGGCAGGGAGAACATAGACAGCAGCATGGAAAGGAAGAGAATGGAACCGTTAGAAAACAAATGTGTGGGTTCTGGACTCTGTAAAACATGGGCCTGGCCTGCCTTGCCCCTGGATTGTAAGCTTCGTAAAGGTAGGAGTTTTTTTTTTTTTTATTCCTGCATTTCCAGGACATAAACCAGTGGCTGGCACACAGTGGGCTCTCCATAAATATTCTAGGGTAAAAGCAAGGACATAAACAGAGAGATACTAAACTGCTTGGGCAGTGAGAGCCTGTCTTCTCCCCTCAGATGTGGACAATGTTTGGTGTAGTGTTAGTGTATACTGCTAATACTGCAGTCCTATTGCTACAGTGTTACACCACAGTGCTGTACAGCTGCAATTCAATGAGTTTAATTTAGAATCGATGTTTGTGGCAGAGGCCTTATCTAGCTCCTAAAGGTTCTCCAGGTAATTGTTGCCAAAAGCTGTGGCACCACCCAAGCATGCAACTGGGGCTGAATGACTCAGCCAATGAATCCTACATGCTTTCCAGAGTGGAACTCTATCACAGATTATTATTATGAATTTTTATTAATAAATAATTATATTAATTATATAATGGGCAAATGATAAAATGCAATTAATATATTAATATATAATATAACAGTGTTATCAAAATGCCAGAGCAAAGATGGGAGGGTAGTATTCAGTCTCAAACAAAGAGGCTGATAAGGTTGAGGTCAATATAGTGGCTCATTTTGAGAGTCACGAAAAATGGAAAGAAAATTAACCACATTTAAATATTTCTTCTATTGTACTGATCTAATTCAAGTTTTTTTGATTCTCAGTTTTTTTGTCATTCTATAGCTAAAATAGACTTCCTCAGTGATTTGAAAATGGCTAACACGTGTAAATAATCTTAAATATAATGAGAAATAATTTAGTGATATATGGTGTTATTTAAAAACATATGTTAAGTATTGAGATTGATTGTAATTTCAAATTAATACATTGTATTCTATTGACATTTGAAATTGTGAATTTATAACTAAAAAGACCATGATAGTAAAAAATGTTGACCAGGATGGCTTAAAAGACTTTATGAAATAAAGCAAAATATAAATGTCCAGGCACTTAGTTAAAGTTGAGGTTTGAAAATTGAATAATTCTTTCTCTTATTAAATATTATTAGATACCAGTGTTTGATACCAGGGTTTGTGGAGTATGTTTCCCTTGTTTCAGGTGCTTAACTCTGGTTTACAGATTGTTGCCTAGGTCCCCAGATTCCTTTGGATAAACAGAAAAATTATTCCTATGGATCCCAAAGGAGAAACTTCATTCCTGCATAGCTGACATTTAATGAAGTAATACTTTCGTGGACTGAATTTTTTAAAAATAGTTTTAAAAAGCCCCTGCTCTTCTTTTCACATAAGTAGCTGAAGCTGAGAAAACCTGTCAACATATGTGCAGTAACTGCACGAATCTTGCACAGCCCCGTTTTCTTGGACACTGGGAGAGCCTCCGTCATGCCTGCTCGGACCTGTCGGCAAGTGGTGGGGGAGAGACAGGTTCTGTTCTGTTGGACCCAGCCACAAAGGAGAGAAGAAATGGCCACGCCCAGTCTGCGCACTGGCCTGCCAGCTCGCCCTCCTTACTGCCAGTGAGCCTAGGGACCACGCCCAGAGGGGGATTTGTTAAAGGGAGTCTTCTCTCCCAATAATGCATGCTAAATTGTTCACCTCTAGAGGCAGCTTCTCCATAAAGCCTTCTCTGATACCCAGAGCTTGAAGTGACCCTTCATTCTCTTGTCTCTCTTAACAATTTTGCCTCTGCAACACCCTTGCCATGAATTGCAGATACCCTCCTAACAAGCATATAAAGTACATTCTGTTGTCATCACCTTCTTTATACAGATCAGAAAGCTAAAATATCAGAAAAACTAAGTAACTGCTCTATACCCACATAACTAACGTGTGTGGAGGCAGGGTTTGATTTCCAGAGTCCGTGCTATTAGCCCATAGATGATAGAGTAGCCTCCCTGTGTTCTCCTAGGAG
Organism: Phyllostomus discolor; assembly: GCF_004126475.2. Classification (NCBI taxonomy): domain Eukaryota; kingdom Metazoa; phylum Chordata; class Mammalia; order Chiroptera; family Phyllostomidae; genus Phyllostomus; species Phyllostomus discolor. The sequence goes on from NC_040907.2 coordinate 143,845,399, forward strand.
ACAGGACCCACATCCTATTCACCTCTGTATCCTAAATCTCCCTTTTCTTCTGTCGGTGCAAAGACAGCAACTTGTCAGAAATGCAATAAATATTTTTGAAAGTAAAGCCTGGAAATGAATTACGCTTCAGGTTCACTTCCGGGCCAGGACAGACTGGCTTGCTGCTGCTTCCTCACTGAGGGATATAAAAGTGGTGTGTAGCAATGTGAGCTATTTAGGTGCAAAATCGAGGATGAAAAAGTTGTCTCCATACACCGTATACCTTCAGAGTTATAAACCAAGGGAAAGCCAAACCGTGTTAACCTAGAATGTTCTTCTTTTCCCTTATCCTGTTTAATAAACCAAATCTGTTTTTACTTTTTCACTCTATTGTGTGTACCCAGAATTCCACCATTTCCATAATAAGGTAACAGTAGGGAAAGGTGCTTTAATTCAAGCTAGCCTTTGAAGGCAGAGAGGGGAAAAGTGGCTCCTTCAGACAGAAGGTTCAGTCCTTAGAGGATGCCCGCCCTGACAATCTCCCAGAGGAGACCCGGGCACACAGTCCTGATCTACACCCATGCCAAACTCGGCCCTTTGTCTTTTCTGTTTATTGAAGGAAAAGGTAGGATGACCAGAGGCAGGAGAACAAAGAAATAAAGCATAAATGTGCATAAAGATGGTCATCGGTGAGAAAAAAATCAATGCCATGTTGTTTTATGTTTAAGAACAGGGTCCACTGTTATTAAGCTGATTCTAGTGAACTATACCTGTGTGCGTGCATGTGGCAGAGGAAGGGAAGTGACAGCTGAGGTAACGAAAAGAGAAAAATGAGGCCAGCAGGTTTCCAAGCTCTGCAGAAGGGTGCTTTGGCAGCCTGGGCTCCTAAAGAAGTCAGGCCGTGTGATTCATCCTAGCCTAGATTCTTGCAGACTTCAAAGAGAGATGTTCACGAGGAGCAGATGCCAACATTCAGGAGAGATGAGAGTCTGGCCAAATAATTGTCAAGAACCCTTAAAATGTGGGCTACTCAACTTGGGATGGAATTAAACTCTGGTGCAGCAATGACCCTAAAAAGAAGGGAGAAAAGAACATCATGGTCACAAGCTAGGACTGATTTGTATTCATTCTCATTCTCTCTCTCTCTCTCCCCTCTGACCTTCTATTATTGAAGATGACATTTTTATTGTTATTCTTAGCGTGTCTCCAAACTTTGCAAGATGGGAAGGGCAACATAGATGTAATTGTTTTGGTCTTACAATCACAAATCAGGACAAAATCCAAACCCTATTCCATCAGAAAAAGTTAAAGGTGCTTGCCCTTATAATTTGCTAGCTATCTAGTCCTGACTCTACCATCAAATGCCAGGTAAGTCCATAAAGAGACAGCAAAGGTTGTTTCTGGTGTCTGTGTCCTCATCACACGCCTGCTCATGGATGTATAAAGTGCCTGTGAGACTTTGGGGTAGACTCTGGCCATCTGGAGTAGTCGAAAACACACCTTACTTTTAAGGAGTGTCCAATCAAGTTAAGGGGATTGGCAGACACAGAAGAAGCAAAGCACACTGAGAGGTCTGGGGCATTGGAAGAGGGCCAGGTGGGCCCAAGACCAAAGTGGACTTCTCCCCAATTAAAATGAAATTTTACCTTTTATTTCGTTCACTGCATCCAATGTTCTGACCTTCTGCTCTGGATGGAAATCAAAGAGCTCAGTTTTAGATGCATAAAAGTTGGAGGTGGTCAGTGAAAAATCGGAAGGAATCAAGAACAGTGCACTGGAAAGGTAAACTGAAGTCAGAGCACGAGGCAGAGATCTGGAAGTCATCTGGGAAAAGTGATGCTCACAGCGTTAGGCGTCTTTGGAGAAGTGAGGGGAACAGAGGACTGAGAGGCGCACTTGAGTAAGGATGCTGAGCAAAACCAGCGTGGAGACCAGAACAGTGGTATCTAGTGGACCGAAGAAGGGAAGCCTTTCTTGAGGCAAGGAGAGGCCGGGGCTGACTATTACAATTGCTTTAAAGTCTTGTCCCCCCGGTTTTTCAAGTCTGTGAAGATAGGGACTGTGCTTGTCCTTCTCACTGTTATTACCGGGGTCCGTTACGGCCCCTACCACAAAGTAAGTACTCATAAATATTCATTTAATTAAGATTATTGGGATACAGACTTAAACTCAAAGCCTCCATTCAAAGACAGTGGAAAACAATGCCTTCCTCTCAAGCAAGTTGCTTTCTGATTAGCAGTGCTGTCTCTTGCCACCCAAAGTCAAATATGGTGGCAGGACAAAGACAAGTCAGAGAGGGGTAGCTCAACTCCAGGTTGATAGGGGTTTATCTGAAGTGTAAAATTTTTTTAATCTTCACCTGAGGATATTTTTTCATTGTTTTGTTTGTTTGTTTGTTTTTGTGTTTTTAGAGAGAGAGGAGAGGAGAGGGGAAGGAGTGAGAAGAAACTTTGATGTGAGAGAGAAACATGGATCAGCTACCTTCCACGTGCACCCAGACCAGGGACCGAACCCACAACCCAGGCATGTGTCCCAACCTGCTGGACAATGCTCCAACCAACTGAACCACACTGACCAGGGCTGAAGTACAAATTCTTAAGGAGGGAGATAATTTTCACAGGCTGCAAATACAAAATTAGACTCACTCCTCCAAAGTGCTGAGAAAGTTCTAAGTTTAGAATGGTGGCAATGGGGTGAAGCAAGTCAGGGAAGGCTCTGAGTTTTCAATTTTGCCTTAACGAAAGGGGGATTGGGATTGTTTCAGTGGAGGCGAGGGTCCTTCCCGAGGGGCAGTTTGGATGACAAGGCGAGGACAGAGTGTGTGGAGGCAGACGAGGAGGAAGTCAGACTAGGAAAGGGCACAGACACACCACCAAAGAGGGAGTGGGGTCAGTTGGCACAGGATTAAATTAGGAGCCACGAGACCTGTCTTCTACCCCAGCTCTTTCATATACTGGTCTCTGATCTCAGGCAAGTTACTTAAATTCACAAAACCTAAGGTTCTTAATCTGCAAGATGAGGATAATATGAAATACAAAGGTAAAGGGAGGGTCCAATGAGAGTGTGTGTGGGTAAAGCACTCGCCTAGTGCAGCTGCAGCCTTGATAAATGCTGGCAATGTGCTCCTCACTGGGCTAAGAGATGAACAGCTCTTCTTGAAGGAACTGGCCACTGCTTTATCCTTTATCATCATGCTTCATGGACTTTTGCTATATTTACAAATGGAAAAAAAAGAACATTCTATTTTGGGTGTGGGTCAGAGTAGCATGCAAGGAAACAACAGCAAAATGGAGAGATGTGACGTTAGGGCATTGGAGGATGCCCAGGGAAGGCAAGCGAGGGGCAGTTCCTAACTCCATCCGATGCCGACTGTGCTACGAGAGCCACACAGAGGTAGATGGGCAGGTAGAGGTAGAGGTAGTGGGAGACATGGGGTCATAGGAAGGAGGTGGGAGAGGTGAGATGGGGAAAAGGGTGACAGAAAGTTAGGCAAGGTGTTTTAGACCCTTCCAGAAAGTGTCCCCATCTTAGATTATATGACATGTTCTAGGCTGTGCTCTGGTTTTTTTTTAAAAAAAACCAGCACTCTATTAAAAACAAAACAAAACAACAACAAAACAGGAAAACTGTCTCATCCACCTAAAAAGGCAGGAGGAAAGGATATTGTGCAAAAACCCCTGGCTTTAGAGTCAGGCAGATCTGGCTTCCTTCACTTGCCTCAGGAATTTGATCAAGGTACATGTTTACATGAATAAGAAGAGTTATTCTTTCCTCATAGATGTGGGCATGAAAATCAAATGGGATAACGTGTAACAGGGTCTAACATATAGTGAATGTTTAATTAGCTCATACATGCTGGGTCAGGAAGAAGGTAGCACATTGTTAAAGGAAAGAAGCAATTGTCTGGTTCAAATCCCAGCTCTGCAACTCACTTGCTGTATGACTAAGGCAAGATCCTCAACTGCCTGTTATTGCACCTATGTAATGGGTATAAGAAGACCTACCTCACAGGATTTGTATGAGCATTAAATGGAATCCTATGTATAAAGCCTTTAAAATAATACCCAGCTCATATGAAGTGCTCTAAATGTGTTTGATATTATTAAAAGGTCATCAAAAGCTGCATGTGTACTAGGTTACCAGCTTTTAACATAAAAGACAATAGATTTTTAGAGAGATCCCACTGAGTTTTGTTTTTTTTTTAGGAGAGGAAATTTAGACATAAAAGGCAGAGTATGTGGCACAGAACTGCAAGGCACATGGCCCCACGACAGAAATAAAAGAAGCAGAGATTCACTGAGGGGGGAATTCATGGACATTTATGGTCACGTTTTTCTGATTGGCTGAGAGAATCAGCAAGCTTCTAGCCAGTTTTTTTTCTGTTCACGGAAATAAAAGCTCAGTGTGTTTGCAAATGAACTAAGTTTCTTTTTTTTTGTTGATGGGAAGAAATTGTTTGTGCAGTCAAGGCAGGCTTGTTCCTGCTGAGTGAAAATTGGGCCTAAGTAGTAGAAAATAGTAGGCTAATGGACAGTGGATAAAAATGTGTTTGTTACAACATGCTTTAATTTGTTGGTTTTTCTACATTTCCTAACAACTACCACAAAAGAGATCCTTAAATAATAATGCAACTGGCCAATCTGTTCAAAGTACAGTCAGCTAGTTTTTATCTGTGTGAGATCCAACCGGACTGAAGGGTGGTGTCCCTGAGCTGGGCGAGCCTCACCGACAGGTGTCCTTCCCAGGTGGTGCCCTCAGCGTCACATGGGAGCTGGTGAAGAATACGGCATCTCATGCTCTCCTTCAGACCCACTGAAACAGAATATGAATTTTAATAATGTCACCCAGTGGTTTTTCTGCATATTAAAATCTGGGAAGCACTGAGTTAGAGTTTGGGGTTATGACCACACAATCTTAATTATCACAGTCTTTATTTCAATCCAACCTGCATAAGCAAGATTGCCAGAAAGGAGAACAAAATTTCCTGCTCGATAGAATCACTCAGTGCAACAAGGAGTCCCTTAGCTCATGAAATTGCAATCTTAGGAAGCAAAGCCTGACATTAAGAAAAAATGATAAAATATTATTTTAATCAATAATAGGAAAGCATGTGTTCAACAGAACAACAAAACAATTTGTACTTCCTTAGGGAGTTTACAACTTAATCATAAGGCCACTGATGCAACTTTTTTTGAAGAGGAAGTGGATCAGCCCAGGCTTCAGAAATTCACTTCTGCCACCTAGTACCACGTGACTTTGGGCAAGTCACTACGTGTTTCTCATCTGTCGAGTGAGAGGGAACAGGGCCTACTTCCTGAGGGAGGTGAGAGGTTTAGATGAGTTAGCAGGCACACAAAGAACTCACAAATTTCCCCAGCACTGCATCAGCATTAGATATCATTATTATTCATTAAACTTTATTTTTGTTTGACTCAACAATTCTCTCTCTTTAAATGAGTCCTCCCAACATATTTTCATGGTTTAAGTGAAAATAAATTTGAAGAGCACTTAAAAAGAATTGTGATAAATTCTTGGATAATTTAGAAATCCTAAGGGGATTTCACAGCCGGAAGGAGGCGGGGAATGCCTGCTCATGTCTTTCCCTGGTGTGGAGGCTGCTAGAAAAGTCTCAATTCCCCTTAGTTTCCTATGATTAGGGAGTCAGGCTGACTCATTATCCTTGTTACCTGGATAAAAAAAAAAACAAACAAACTCTTAAGACACAGGTTTGTGAAGGGCTACGGGGAGGTTTTAGATGGAAAAATGCCCCTTCCAACCTGGGGTGGAGGGGAGATTCACCACTAACGCCTGCTCTTCTTGTTCTGTTTATAAGTAGGGTCCTTTGCATAGAAGATATTGAACAAACGCTGGTCAAACTACCCGAAGGAGTGGCCTCGGGGAGAACATCCAACCACTGGAGAGTGTTCTGCCAGAATGAATCGCCTTGGGAGGCAGGGCGGCCAGTGCTGGAAGGAGCCAAGCTAAGGCTGGTGCTTGGCTTCTGGGGCTGGTAGAACAGTCTGGTTTAGAGTAGGAGGCGTTGAGCTGGCAGTCCCAAAGGTGTGTCCCACCCACGGATTCTGTAGCTGGAGGTCAGAGGCTATGAAGCATGGGTCAGAATGGCCAGGCCTGACATCCCTGAAGGGCCTTAAATATAGATTTTGACACTAGCCCCACAGGAGATTTTGCATTGAAATCTAAAGTGTGAAAAGCACCAATTTGCTAAATGGAAACACTTAAGACACCACAGTTTTTGCCAACCCATTTTGATGTTTGTGCTGATTTTTGTTTGGCTTCATTTAATGTACTAGAAGGACTTCAAGTTCTTCGAGCCAGATAGGGCCCACGTTCTCTGAGCAGCCAGGCCTCTCTCGAGTTGTGACAGGTCTTGTTCTAAGTGTGTATAGACCTCTGGGTTCTGCTGTCCCCTGACTCCATGCTTCTGTTGGCCCCTTTCCCCCTGCCACAAGAAATCTAATCCAACCAAGTATATTGTGATTGTCCACAGAGAGCAGACCCTTCGAGCAGGGCATAACAAAGAGTATTTCTTTGGGAAAAAATTCCATCATGCGTGTCTTTCCCCAAGTCATTTCTCCTGATCACATATTGATATCACCTCCCTGGCTCCTGCCTTGACTAGCTGCCCTTACCACTCACCCCTCCCCCCATATATCTGCACTCCCACCCTAAGTCCCCGCCCCTTTCTCATGCAAGGTCATTCTGTCACGTCCAGCCACTCCGTACCCACTGTGACACTGAGGAGAATCTTCTAGAGAGAATGATCCTTCCTAGAAAGCATTGTGTATTGTGAAGAAGGGGTGCTTAGAAACTTAAAACAACTTTTAAAATTGTATATCTGTGCCACCTTCCTTTATGGTGGCATTTCTCATTATGGTTTAGAACAATGCAGTTTGCATTTAGTTATTCGTGAGATCATTGGGCCAAGTCATGTATTTATACGGAGAGAGGTCTCCTCACCTTCAGACCACACATGATCAGAGGGGACACTGGGTAATCATGGGAATGAAGAGCCTGATCTAATGATCCCTTTTTAGTGCTTTTCCAGAAAGTTTTTGAAATCCTGTTTTGTTTGGGGAGAAGCAAAGATGGTGGGGCGCAGGCAATGTTTATCCTCTCTCACCTGGTGAAGGAGGAGAGCAGCACAGGTAAGCAAGAGGCACTGATGTTGGCAGTCATGCGCAGGCCTGCCTAAATGGTCACTTATAATAGGTGTTGATGGGCCACATGGCTTTGAGAGGGCCATTTGCAAATTGCAAAAATAAGATAAAATAAGATTACAAAATGCAAGGCCAACTCCCAGGCAAATCATTGTTGCTGAAAAGGCCTAATGTTGACCAGGTGAGAAAATTGAGTCTGAGGGAGGTTAAATATTATGCAAAGTTTCTCCCAGCTAGGGAAGTAACTGAACTAGGATTAAAACCCACGTGTCTGTCCTTCTCACTATTCTGTGTTAGTTGACCAAGGTCATCTTCTGCAGAAAACCATCTACTTCTCCCTTCTGTCCAAGAACTCTGTGCTCTAAACGAGCCTCCAGCTTCCCTGTCATCCTTCCCCCAACATCCCACTCCAATTCTCCTCCTAGCTCTGCAGGAGTGCCCTCCTCTTCCCCATGCATCATCTCCCTTAAGCTGTCACACAGCTTGTTTTAGTGGGGAAAGGCTGGTGTCATGGGAGAGGCCATCCCCAACCCCAAATCTCACTCTTCCGGCACTATGTGGGCATCAGAGACAGTGACTTCTCTGACAACTTCTCTTGCTCTTACACATCACCTCCCTTCCGGTCTCCTGGGGAGGGTCTGAGGCCCAGGCTTGTTGGTCTTTTCTCTGGTGGTCATCTGGGGGCGGAGAAGAAGGCTAAAACAGAGAGCAAACTGCTTTGGCCTTAAGTCAACCTTTCCGCAAGTATAGTACCCTTAGCACTGGTGGTTTGGGAAACACTGTTTAGAAGTATGCAGGCAAATACTTTGTTTCAGTGGTTGTGTATTCATTTTTGTGGATACTTTCTATCTTGGAATGCCAATCTTCCATTTAGAGTTATAGTGTAATATTTCATCTTAAACAGAACATTGATTAGAAACAAAGTAAGCTGATTTAAATATATATATATGTACATACTAATATACTAGTTAAATGAGAGTATGAGTGGACCACAGAAATAGCAAAAGGTGGGCTGATGTTTAAAAAACATTGCTTTAAGCAAAGCTTTAAATCTCAAGCACTTCTTGACAAGCAGTCCCTACCATTTCATGAGTGGGTTTTAAACCCCTGCGGGTGGGTACACTCTTCTGTGTGGATTCTTAGGCTATTTGTGCTTTCAGGGCACTCAGGGGAGGAGTGCCTGACTGGATTACAAAACCAGGGCCTATGCATAAAGAAGGGTTTTATCTAAATGCTTGCTGCTCAGAACACTCTCTGTGTGCGTCCTGGCTGCTCTGTTCTAACAGCGCTCTGTAAGCTGTCATCTTCTTCAGGTTCTTGCTCAAGAGGGAGGTCGGTGTACCAGTCTGATGGTGGGAGAAGTTGGGAGGTTGAATAACTTGCTCCACATCTCGGGTGCCAACCTTTGCAGCCGCGGTCAGCCAGGTGCCAAGCCCATGCCGTGGGCAGCACTGCCAGGCTGGGAACACATGCACACACAATATGGTACAGGAGGGGGTTGTAAACTACTTACCTTGGCTTTCATTCAAACTGTAACCCCAAATTAGCGAACTGGCCTGGGAAGGCACCTCATTTAGGGCAAGCAATGCAAAAGTAGTAGCTTGTATTTGAATGTGGCTGGTGCTTTGCATACAGTACATCATTTCTTTAACTCTGTTAGAAATATGTTCTCAGGGAAATGAAAATGTCTCTGTGAGCAGGGGCACAGGTTATCTGTCTCCTTTTCCTTCCCTTTCCTAAGAACCTAAATATAGGGGAAAAGGGTAAAGGGTTTGCAGGAACAATTATAAAGGACACATGGACAATAACGAGGGTGGGGGGAGTGGAAACACGAGGGAGGGGGGATGGGGGGGTTGTGCTGCTGGGGCGAAAGGCAGAAAACTGTACCTGAACAACAATAAGAAAATAAAAAGAAAAAAATTTTAAAAGAACCTAAATGTATTTCTAATAATTGACAGGAATTACATAATTTTCTTCTTCACTTGGCTGATGTGGTATCTGGCACCCTCTAGTGATAGAAAAAATTTTAGTAGAAGTAATGTCCCTCTGTATTTTAGGCAATTATTCTTACTTAAGGTGAAAACTGTCATAGATAACTTGTAACAACTAATTTTGGTAACAGAAGATCTCTTACGCTGATCATAAGCTCTGATGATATATAAGTTAGGATTCTATTAGTTGTAAGAATTGGGCTTAAGCAAAAACTGAGAATGGATTGAATTGGGTAACTGTGGGGAGCCACAGGGTTTGATTTCACGATGAAGGTGGGACTTGGGTGACACTGTCAGGCTCTGCCTCTCAGCGAGGTCTCCTCTGAGCATGGGGTGCCTCGGGCTCCAGGGCTGGCAGGTTCTCAAGCTTTCTTCACGACCACATGAGTCCCATACTTCACACATTCCCACTCCAAATCCAGTGGAGGAGAGATTGTGTTCTCCTGTTCCCAGCAAACGCCACAAAGTTTACTCCAGCTGAGTGGTATGTGCTAGCTGCCTCAACCAAATGGAGTTCCCTGTCCCCCTCTTCCTCTCACCTACCTGCAAACAAAAGCCTTGGGACTGGTGTCCATGCTCCTGTGATGGTCAACTCGGCTAGGCCTCAGGACCCAAATATTTGGTGGTAGTTTAGATGTTTCAGTGAAGGTATTTTTTGGTTGGGATTAGCAATTAAATCAGTAGGCTGTGAGTAATGTAGTTGTCCTTCATACTGTGCATGGGCCTCATCCAGTGAGTGGAATGCCTTGCGAAAGAGCTTCCCTGAGGGAGAGGGACTTTGGACTCAAACTGTATTCTCCCCTGGGTCTCCAGCCTACCAGCCTACCTTGCAGTGTTGGACTTGCCAGGCTCTACAATGACAGAAACCAATTCCTTAAAATACATCTATCGGTCTATCTACCTTTCTAAGCATAAATAGAGATCTCAATATACATTGCAATTCATCTATTCCCTTAGTTCTGTTTTTCTGAAACTGACTAATACAGTTACACACACTAAATAGTTCATAAGAGGGAAGAGGGGCAATTTTTCCAAAGACAACTTGGAAGTGCCATTACCAGGAAGGAGGGGGAAAGATGTAGGAAAAACAGTCACACGTGTTCACTACAGTTGGGAATTAATAAAGTCAACATATTGTTACAGCAATTTGGTTAACAAAAATATTTAAAATATGAGGTCCATGGGGAAGGGGAATAAAAATAAACTCGGCGGTAGAAAGGTGTTGAAGGTTTTTTCCCCCCAGTATTTTTACATATTCAGATGTGTTTAAATGTTACTCAAAATGAGATGTTCAATGGCAAGGATATCTTCAGAGGAGAAGCAAGCTTTCACTTATATGGTATGTTTTGGGTCCAAAATATCTCCCACATCTGGTAGAAGGCCTGACATTCTACTATTAAAATTGTATTTTTTCCTCTTGAAGGATTGGAGGCCTTAGGAATGTGTTATAAAAATAAAAATGACCTTTAAAGATGTCCAAACTGTTTTCCCCAGAACACTAGCATGCAAGAAGTGATCATTCAATAGGTCCTCTTCAAAGGACTTTATAAAGAAGACAAAGAAGTTTGGGGGGAAGTATATATCATAGGCCCCTCTTAGCTATTCACAGTGCATATCAGCATGCTAAGAGCTCTGAGAATTTTTGGATTAAGAGGTCTGTTTGAACTAAATTAACCCCAAATTTCCTAAAATCATTTGACCATGAAATATCCCCCCCACCCCGGTCCCACAGCACCTATTACTATCTCATTGAACTTGGAGGCAATTAGTTGTAGGAGTGGGGGTGGTTGGAAAGGGCAGGGCCTCAGGAGCAAGAATATCTACATTTAATTCCTGGCTCTGCTATTTATTAACTAGCCAATGTTGCCAATGTTGCTTAAACTTTTTTTTGGCTACAATTCTTTACTTGTAAAGTGAGTTTAATAGTCACTCAACTCACTGGGCTAAAATGATAAATATTAAGAAAGAACCACCTGTCAAAGTTGCTGACTTATAATCCTCTCACAAGAGATGTTGATTTTGTTAATTGCCCTCTCTCTCTTCCCCCTTCCTTCCCTCCTTTCGTTCTTCTCATAGGTGTCTTTTTCAATTTTCAGCGAACTGTTTATTTCACAATAGCTTCAGATGCACAGTAAAGCTGCAGAGGTAACATTCCATCAGCCTTACCCTCATTCGCCTCTTTTTGTGTTGTGTGCTGGGGGCTGCAGGAATAGGACTAGCACAGCGGGGTCTTCCTCACTCAGGTCCCCGGTAGAAGGGGCAGAGAGGGCAGATCAACATTACTGGCCTAGCAAGATAAGTGCGGGGCGAAACCCAAGTCATCATCCAGACTTCCCTTTCTGTAAAATTCTTGCAAAACCACCCACACGGACAGATTCACATTTGCAAAAACAATAGTGACTTTCAGCGGTGTTACCCAGAGCACCAAAGAATTATATTTAAAAAAAAAAAAAAAGAAATAAAATCTACTAGGAAATAGTGAGTAACAAAGAAGGGGAAGTAATTGTGAACGTTCAGTACAGCTGGAGCTGTGTGCTTCGTCATAAGTGGTAAGAATTATTCTCCTATGGAGAAATAAGAGCTAAAGGCTCCTCTCTTTTCAGAATCCCCATAGCACAATATATGAATCTTCTTCGTTGAAAATTGTCACTGCATAAAGTAGTCAGGACTCGCGGGAGCCTCTCCTGAAGGCCAGGTCTTCCTCTGACGGTCCGCGGCAGCTAGCTAAAGTTCTTGCACCCCGGCAGAACGTTTGAAGTTCAAGTTCTGCCCAGCCTTCCCGGCGAAAGCTACAGAGGAGCAGGGATAGGACAGCAAGCCGCTCTCAGGGTCCTCCTCTGAACGCGACCGACCCGGCGACTGCGGAAATGCCCTGAATGGGGAATGCCCATTTGTGCAATAAAGCCTGACTCTCCTCCACCCCAGGCTCCCCGGGACGCCTCCCCCCCCCCCCCCCCCCCCCCCCGTCCGCCGCGGCCGGTTAGTAGCTGAATCAAAGGCACCCTCCCCAGCCCGGGAGTTCCCCCAGCAAAGCTTCCTTCTTAGCCTTCACCCTAGCCCCCCGGGCTGGGGGAGGGGCGCGTCTTGTTCTGCTGCCTGCGGCGTCTCGGAGGAGCTGCGAGCAGGTGCTCGGTCTCCTGCTGAGGAGAAAGGGACTTCCAGGGCCTCGCGTCAGCGCCCGGGGCGGGGCCTGGCTCGGGAGCAACCGGTGTCTGGAGCCACCCTGCGGGGTGTCATTCTCCCAACACAGCCGACCAGAGCTGCTGGGGATTTAAGAAGTCATGTTCCCGGTCGGGGTTCTCCTGCCCCTGGTGAGTGTTCTCCCGCCCGAGGCGAGAGCTATCGCGCGGGTGGCAGCCGCGCCCCTGTTGGGGGCCCGGAGATGCGCGCGTGGGGGTCCGGGCTGTGCGGGCCAAGGCTGCCGGCGATGGACAGACCGCCCCCGGGGCTGCCAGGGCTTTCCCTCTAGGGCCGGCCACGGGAAACCCAGAGGGAACTCGCTTTTCTTGGGGCTCGGTGCCAGGCAGACGGGGTAGACCGTGCTTCGGCGGGAGCGCCGGAGGCCGCGCCCAGAGGTGGCGGGGCGGCAGGGACTTGGGAGGTTTCGAGTCGCGGGAGGGACAGCTGGGCTGCAGAGAAGAGGGGGTCTTCTGGGCAGGTCCAGCTAAAGGTCCGCTCTGGGCGGGTGGGTGTGTCCGCGCGGGACAGGGCAGAACTGGCGCTCGCGGGAACTGACCTCGCGCACTTTCCCAATGTAGTGAAGTTCAGGGTGTAAATCGCCCGAGGCAGCGGTCACACGCGAGGCTTTGGAACGCACCGCTTCTTTCTTGCAAAAGTTGTCCTGGCACTGCTTAGAGTCTCAGCAGCCTTGTTTACTCTGGTCTCGACAGAAAAAGAAACTTTTTGTTTCCCTTCCGGGAATCCCTGTCTTTGAGACAGTCAGTCCCTGTCTCAATTTTTAAAAATTTCTTTCTGCTCCTGTTTTCTTCTTAGAATCTTTCTAAGCTTTGCACTCCTGTTGTTTGCGAACTTGGCGCCCGCCCGCCTCGCCCCCCCCCCCCCCCCCCCCCGCCACACACACCTCACGCGCCCGGGTGTGTGTACTTGGCCTAGAAGCCTGAGCAGCACCCACGTCTCGGGGAGAGAGCCCCTGTATCAGAAATGCCAGCTTGAGGATGGCTAACTCAAGAGTCTTGGCCTCAGGAGGTCATTTTAGTCCCGAAGCCTCTGAGAGCCAATGGACTCATTTCACTGGTCTCACCGAGGTCCCAGGCACCGCGTCAGGAGTGTCAGGAGTGTCAGGAGTGTCAGTAAACGTCATCAGTCAATTCTACAGTGGCCGTGTCTCGAGGAAGGTGTCCTCATCTCCACTTTAGAGATGGCAAAGGGAGGTTCAGAGAGCTTAATTCATTCTAGTAAGATTCTACAGCTAGTATGTGACAGGGCTGGGATTTAATTCAGATCAAATGCCAAAGGCAGTTTGTTGATTGCGCCCGTTCCCAGACTACACCAGGTTGAAAGGAAAATACGTGCACACAGTAATGTCTGGCACCATCTTATGATGGAAAAAATATTCTCCCCGGTCCCTTCAGAAATAAAGTGCAATATTTGGGTTCCTTCAGAAACTTCCTTAGAGAAAATTTAAGATTCAAAATGGAGACACCTTTTATAAAATCTCAAACTCCAAACTTCTCGCCTTGGCCAGGTAGTTCAGTTGGTTAGAGGATTGTCGAGATAGCCAAGGGTGTGGTCGGGGCACAGGCAAGAACCAATCAGTGAGTGCGTGAGTGAGTGAGACAACAAATTGGTGTGGTTTTTTTTTCTCTCTCTCTCCTTTTCCTCCCCTCCCCTCCCCGCCCCTTTCTCTTTTCCCTCCCTCCCTCCTTCCTTCCTGTCTTTTCTTTTCTTTCTTTCTCTCTCTTTCTCTTTCTTTCCTTCCCTCTTTCTTTCCTTCCCTCCCTCCTCTCTCTCTTTTCTTTCTTTCTCTTCCTTCCTTCCTTCCTTCCTTCCTTCCTTCCTTCCTTCCTTCCTTCCTTCCTTCCTTCCTTCCTTCCTTCCTTCCTTCCTTCCTTCCTCTCTCTCTCTCTCCCTCCCTCCCTCCCTCTCTCTCTCTCTTTCTTTCTTTCTCTCTTTCCCTCTCTCTCTCTTTTTCTTTTCTCCTTCCTTCCATTCTTTCTTCTCTCTCTCTCCCACCCCCCCTTCTGTCCTCAATAAATTAAAACACGTACACACACATATACCCTTCTCTTCCTTGTAGTTAACGACTGAGTTATTGCAGTGTTGTTTGCTTTAGAAGCTCACCTTTTTCTTGGGGCAGCAATACTAATATGTGTAGCAAAATTATCAAAGCCAAGAGCTATGCTTATTTAACTTTTATAGTACAGCATCTTTAGTAGAGGTGCATATTTAAAGCAAAAAGGAAAGCTTGCTTTTCTAAAAAAATATATTAATGTACATTCATGTACATGTACATTTATTAATATTTATATATTATAATACCTATAATTTAAATTAAATACAATTTCTTTATAATTTATGTAATACATGGCCTAGGAAATTAAAGTTTATTAAATAAAATTTATAAGTGCAGATGAGTTCAAAGAAAAACAATCTGACATAACCCTATCACCTAGATAAACATTGTTTGTATTATGTAGTCTATCCTCTGTGTCTCCCTTATAAATGGATGGACTCTTTTCAAATTGAGTTACACAGAGTCCTGTCTTGCATCAACCACTTGCCCAATATCACACCTCTATGTTGAAAGCAGTTTCTTTCTTAAAAAATTAATTTATTGTGGTAACATTGATTAATAAAATTATATAGGTTTCAGGTATACAATTCTATAATGCATCATCTGTGTATTGTATTGTGTGTTCACCACCCAAGTCAAGTCTCCTTCCATCACCATTCATACCCCCATCCTCTTCCACCTCCCCCTAATCCCCTTTTCCTCTGGTGATCACCATACTGTTGTCTGTGTCTGTAAGTTTTTGTTTATTTGTTTGTTTGGTTGGGTGGTTGGTTTTGCTTAGTCCATTCACCTTTTTCACAAAGCCCTCCAAGCCCCATCCCTCTGACAGCTGTCTGTTTCTTCTCTGTGTCTATGAGTCTGTTTCTATTTTGTTCCTTTGTATTGTTCTTTAGGTTCCACATGTAAATGAAATAATATGGTACTTGTCTTCCTTTGACTGGCTTATTTCTCCAGGTCCATCCATGCTGTTGCAAAAGATAAAATTTCCTTCTTTTTTTACGGTTGAGTAGTATTCCACTATGTAAATGAACACATTTTTTATCCATTCATCTACTGATGGGTGATTGGGCTGTTTCCAGATCTTGGCTATTGTTAATAATGCTGCAGCGTCCATGTTTAATTTTTTGAGGTATCTCCATGCTGCTTTTCACAGTGGCTGCACTAATCTGCATTCCCACCAACAGTACCTGAAGGTCTCCCTTTCTCTATATCCTTGCCAACAGCTGTTTGTTGATTTATTGATGATAGCCATCCTGACAAGTGTGAGGTGATATCTCGTCGTGGTTTTCATTTTTATTTCTGATGATTAGTGATGTTGAGCATCTTTTTTCATATGTCATTGACCATCAGGATGTTGTCTTTAGAGAAGTATCTATTCAGGTCCTTTGCCCATTTTTAAATTGGATTGTTTGTCTTTTTGGTGTTCAGTTATTTAAGTTCTTTATAAACTTTGGATATTAACCCCTTATCACATATATCATTGGCAAATATGTTCTCCCATTCAGTGGGTTGGCTGTCTTTTCATTTTGTTGATGGTCCTTTGATGTACACAAACTTTTAGTATGATGTAGTCCCACTTGTTTATTTTTTCTTTAGTTTTCCTTGTCTGAGGAGACAATCAGAAAAATATATTACTATGAGAAATGACTGAGATTCTATTGCCTGTATTCTTCTAGGATTCTTATGGTTTCGAGTCTTACATTTAAGTCTTTAATCCATTTTGAATTTATTCTTCTGTATGGTGTAAGAAAATGGTCTAATTTTCATGTATCTGTCCAATTTTTTCAACACCAATTATTGAATAGACTATTTTATCCCATTTTATGTTCTTGCCTCCTTCATCAAAAGTTAAATGATATGAAGGCATAGGTTTATTTTTCAGTTTTCTACTCTGTTCTATTGATCTGTATGTCTGTTTTTATGCCAATACTGTGCTGTTTTGATTACTATGGCCTTGTGTATAGTTTGATCAGGAAGTATGATTTTTCCCACTTTGTTATTCTTTACATTGCTGTGGATTTTCAGGGTCTTTTGTGGTTCCATACAAACTTTTGAAATATCTATTTAAGTTCTGTGAAATATGCCATTGTTATCTTGAGTGAATTGCATTGAATCTATAGATTGCTTTGGGTAGCATGGACATTTTAACAATGTTAATTCTTCCTATCCATAAACATGGTATTGTGCTTCCAGTTATTTGTATTTTCTTCTATTTCTTTCTTCAGTGTGTGCTGTAATTTTTCAAGTACAAGTCTTTGCATCCTTGATTAAATTTAGTCCTAGGTATTTTATTGTATTGTATTGTATTTATTTATTTATTTATTTTTACTTTATTTTATTGTTTTATTTTAATTTTATTTATTTTATTTTATTTTTTTATTTGTTTGTTTGTTTTTTTGATGCAATGGTAAATGGGATTGTTCTCTTAGTTTCCCTTTCTGAGAGTTCATTAGTACTATGTAAAAAAGCTCTATGAAAATGATTTCTGGATATTTATTTTGTGTTTATCAGTTTTAGCAGTTTTATGGTGAAGTCTTTAGGGTTCTCTATATATGAGGAGAATCATGTCATCTGCAAATGACAGTTTTACTTCTTCTTTTCCAATTTGGATGCCTTTTATTTCTTCTTGTTTGATTGCTGTGGCTAGGACTTCCAGTACTGTGTTGAATAAGATTAGCGAAAGTGGACATCCTTGTATTTTTCCCCATCTTAGGGGGAATGCTTGTTGTTTTTGCCCACTGAGTATGAGATTGGGGGTTGGTGTTCATAATTGGCCCTTATTATGTTGAGGTGTGTTCCCTCTATTCCCACTTTGCTGAAAGTTTTTGTCATAAATGGGTACTGGAATTATCAAATGCTTTTTCTGCATCTATCTGTATGGTCATGTGATTTTTATCCTTCATTTTGTTTGTGGAGTGTATCATATTTATTGATTTGCAGATATTGTACCAAACTTGCATCCCTGAAATAAATTCTACTTGATCATGGTCTATGATCTTTTGAATGTGTTGCTGGATCTGGTTTGCTAATATTTTGTTAAGGATTTTAACATCTATGTTCGTCAGGGATATTGGCCTATAGTATTCTTTCTTTGTAGTGCCTCTATCTGGCTTTGAAATTAGGCTAATGCTGGTCTTGTAAAATGAGCTTGGAAGTTTTCCCTTCTCTCGAATTTTTGGAATAGTTTGATAAGGAAGGATAGGTGTCAGTTCTTTAAATGTTTGGTAGAATTTACCTGTGAAGCCATCTGTTCCAGGACGTGTGTTTGTTGGGAGTTCATTATTGCTTTAATTAGTTGTAATCAGTCTATTCATTGCTTTAATTAGTTGTAATCAGTCTATTCATATTTCCTGATTCCTCCTGATGTAGTTTTGGAAGATTGTATGTTTCTAGGAATTTACCCATTTTTTCCAGATTGTCTAATTTGTTGGCATATAGTTGTTTGTAATATTTTCTCATGATCCTTTGTACTTCTTTGGTGTCAGTTGTTACTTCCTTAATTTCTGATTTTGTCCATTTGGGTCTTCTCTCTTCTTTTTCTTAATTAGCCTGGTTAAAGTTTTGTTGATCTTATTTATCTTTTTAAAGAACCAGCCCTTTGTTTCATTGATCTTTAGTACTGTTTTTTTTTAATACTCACTTTCATTTATTTCTGCTCTAATCTTTATTATGTCCTTTCTTCTACTCACATTGGTTTTTTTTTTTTAATTTTATTTATTTATTTTTAGAGAGGGGGGAGAGGGGAGGGAAAGAAAGAGAGAAACACTAATGTGTGGTTGCCTCTCCCGCAGCACCCTGGACTGGGGACCTGGCCCGCAACCCAGGCACGTGCCCTGACCTGGAATAGAACTAGTGACCCTTTGGCTTGCAGACCGGCACTCAATCCATGAGCCACACTAGCCAGGGCTGCTTGTTGTCCTTTTTCCAAGTTCCTTTAAGTGTGAAGTTAGATCGTTTTACATTTTTGCTGTTTCTTGAGGTAGGCCTGCAATTCTATGAATTTGCCTGTTAAGACTGCTTGCATTGTTCCATAGACTTTGGGTTATTGTGTTCTCATTTTCACTTGTTTCAAGTTATATTTTGACTTCTTCCTTGCTCTCATTATTAACCCATTCATTGTTTAGTAACATGTTATTTAGTCTCCATGTTTTTGTGTGTTTATCAGTTTTTTTTTTCTTTTGATTGATTTCTAGTTTCACGCCGTTATGGTCAGAGAAGATGCTTGATGTGATTTCAATCTTCCTAAATTTATTGAGATTCATTTGGTGTCCTAACATGTGGTCTATCCTAGATACTGTTCCATGTGCACCTGAAAAGAATGTATATTCTGCTACTTTGATTTTCTGTCTAGAAGATCTATCTGCTGATATCAATGGGGTGTTAAAACTCCCTACTATAACTGTATTACTATTGATCTTTCCTGTTATGTCCGTCAAGATATGCATGATATATTCAGGTGTTCCTATGTTGGGTGTGTGAATATTTAGAAGGGTTACATCCTTCTGTTGGATTGCTCCCTTTATCATTATGTAGTATCTCTCTTTATCTCTTGCTATAGCCTTGATTTTAAAGTCTATTTTGTCAAATATAAGTATAGCTATCCCAGGTTTTTTCCCTTTCCATTTACATGAAATATCTTTTTTGATCCCTTTACTTTCAGTCTGTGAATGTCTTTTGTTCTGAGGTGGGTGTTTTGTAACAACATATATATGAGTCTTGTTTCCTTATCCATTCAGTTATCCTATGTCTTAGTTTTAATCCTCAACCAAGGATACATTTATTGATTTGAGAGAGAGAGATAGTGTGAGAAACATTGATCAGTTGCCTTCTGTGCAGGCCCCTACAGAGGACTGAACCTGCAACCTAGGCATGTGCCCTGACTGGGGATTGAACCCACATCCTTTCTGGTGTACAGGATAACACTCCAACCAACTGACCCACCTGCTAGGGCTACCCTATTCTTGTGATTGGAACATTTAAGCCATTTGCATTTAAAGTGATGATTGATACATATGTATTTACTGCAATTGCATTCTCGTAACTATCACCACTGTTGTCTTCTTCTTTTTCTTCAAGAAGACCATTTAGCATTTATTGTAATACTGGTTTGGTGGTAACAAACTCCTTTAATTTTTTTTGTTTGTTTTCTTGCCTGGGAAGCTGTTTATTTCTCCTTCAATTTTAAATGATAACCTTTCTGGGTAAAGTAGTCTTGGTTCTAGGTTCTTGCTTTTCATCACTTTGAATATGCCAATCCCTCTTGGCCTGAAATGTTTCTGTTGAGAAATCAGCTGACAGTCTTAGTGAGCTTCCTTGTAGGTAACTGCTTTTCTTTTGCTGCTTTTAAGATTCTTTTTGTCTTTAACTTTTGGCACTTTAATTATGATGTGTCTTGGTGTGGACCTCTTTGGGTTCATCTTGTTTGGGACTCCCTATGTTTCTGGACTTGTATGTCTTTTCCCTTCACCAGGTTTGGGAAGTTTTCAGTTATTATTTCTTCAAATTGCTTCTCAGTTCCCTGGCTCTCTCTCTTCTCTTTCTTGTACTCCTATGATGCAAGTGTTGTTATGATTCATGTTGTCCCTTAAACAATCTTTATTTTTTCAAATTCTTTTTTTCTTTTTGCTGCTCTAACTAGGTGTTTTTTGCTACCTTATCTTCCAAATCACTGATTAATTCCTCTACTTCATCTAATCTACTGTTTATTTCTTCTAGTATATTCTTCATTTCAGATACTGTATTCTTAATTTTGACTGATTGCTTTTTGTGGTGTCTATGTCCTCTTTCATGCTTTTGAAGTTTTCACTAAGTTTCTTAAGCATCCTTATAACCATTTTTTGAACTCTATATCTGATCAATTGCTTACCTTCATTCCATTTATCTTTTTATGTGGAGATTTCTCTTGTTCATTCATTTGGGTATGTTTCTTTGTCTCCCCATTTGGTTGCCTCTTTATGTTTGTTTCTATGTATTAGGTAGATGTGTTATGTCTCTCAGTGTTGGTAGGGTGGCCTGATTCAGTAGGTGTCCTGTGGGACCCAGTGGTGCAGTCTCCTTGATCATCTGAGCTGGGTGCTTCACAAGTGTCCATTGTGTCAGTTATGTGGGCTCTCCTGTTGTAATTGAGCCTTGATTGCTATTGCCCATTTATGTGTGGTATTGATCCTCAGGCTGGTTGATGGTGAGGATTGACCCTGACCACAGTACAAGCTACTGTGCAGGTGTTGCCCGCATGAAGTGGATTTCGCCTCAGCAGGGTCTGGTGCTTGCCAAGATCTTCCTTTGGATATGCTACTCATGAAACAAATCGGATTCTGCTCTGGTGTTGTCTGAGTTATCCTCTGGGTGTGTCTATTCTGGGGCTTCTTGGGAGAGCCTCTGGTGCAGGTCAATGTCAGACACTGACTGTGACTGGCCATGGATAATGTGTTTGGAACTACAAAGTGACGCACAACTTTTGGCTACCTCTACTGTGCCATGGCGTATGTAGGAAGGACAAAGCTGCGCACCAAGTCCAGCTTCCACTAGCACCAAGCCCAGTGGCAGCTCAGCAAAAGGGTCAAGTGTCCTTGAGATCTGTCTCTGCATGCCTCTGCCTACTACCTGCCTGTTAGGCTCAGCCACTGAGCCTCTAGTGATACTTGAGTTGCATGAGGTACATTCTCAGTGAGTCACCAGGTAGGGTTGAGTGGTGTTCATCAAACTGATACAGGTTCAAACTCAGTGCCAGTGTGGGGTCTGAAGAAATGTCCAAGGAAATGTCCCAGGGTATACCTAGTCTGGCTGCTACCCTTTGTGATGGTGCAGGGTCTCAGGCAGTTGTCAGAGTGAGGCCAGAAGAGTTAATCAGGCCCAAACAGATGAAGATTTGGCTGTGTGATGGGAGGGCTCTTCACTGGTAGGGTGAACAAGGGAAAAATGGCTCCTGTCCTAGAGACACACAACTTTGTCTGTTCCAGACTCTGTCAGGAGGTTAATCTCAGCAGGATGGGGCTGTCAGGTGTCAGGAGGATGGGACCAGTGAATCTCTTGTGAGGCAGAAGTATCAGTCATGCTTGGGAGAAGGTTGGAGAAGTGGCCCTTGCCCCTGAGCTGCACAACTCAGTCTGTCCCAGAATCTGCCCAGAGATCCCAGAGATCAATGGGGAAGAGCCGTTAAGAGTCCTGAGCATAGAGCTATGGGGAGCCCTGGGAGTGGGGCTAGTGGATCTTTTGTGGTGGGAAGCACTACCGGCCAGTTTCATGGGAACATGGGTGGAATGGCTCCTGCCACAAAGCTATACAGCTTAGTCACTGACACCCTGAGTCTGCCTAGACCAGTACACTGTGACCCAGGCAGCTGACTCCTCAGGAGGGCATAAGTTCTTCGGAGTGGGGCAACAGATAGTCCAGAATGTAGAGCTATTTCATTTCCTGATGGCTGATGCCATATGGAGGGAAGCTATCTACCCGAGAAAAATGATGTCTGTAGTATGGGGGAATGACTCAGCATAAGAATCCTGGAGGCTATCCCTTCAGCTCTCTCTCCACAGCCACAAACCCCATTCCCTCCTCAATCAACTCTAGTCCATTCTGCCCTCCCTCTGCCAAGCCCAGGGTGAGTGGCTATGAATGAGATTTTGTGCTTTGGCCCTTTAAGAGGGTGCCTGTGTCTCTAGCACTCTCATCTCTCCCTGGTGAACAGAATCCCTACTGATTTTCACAGCCAGATGTTATGTGGATGCCTCTTCCCAGCTCTGGTGCTCCAGGCTGGGGATCCTGACCTGAGGTGGAGAGCCAGTACTTCTCAGGGGGAACCTTTGCAGCTGAGACATCCCTCTGGAAAAGAGGACCTGGATTTGGATGCCGTTTCTGAGGAAATTTCTCTGGGACACTAGCCAAGTAATTTTCTTCTAAATACTTTTTGTAGTGGAAGTGTCTGTATTTCAAAAGAATCTCTCCAAAGGCTACTAAAATGCTTTAGGGATGCCAGCTCACTATAGTACAACTACCAGTTGGACAGAGTAACTGTTTTCTAAGAAATAGTTCAAAACCTGCATAAGGAAATCCCCCACTTGAAAACCCCTAGTGAGTTAAATACCTTTTTGGCAAATTATCTTGGGTCTCAAAAGTCCCTTAATGAGCACATGTTTTCTAATAGGTACTAAAGACATGATAAAATACTTATGATGAAAAATAATAAAATGGCATAATTTAAAACTTGATTCACAAGATAAAAAGCAAGTTAAACTAAATTAGGATGATAGCTCCATCTTTTTTTAATAGTTAAATATAGAGACATTATCATCTGATGTGACACAAAAAATGTTTTTTCTTCTTTTTTTTTAAAGATTTTATTTATTTATTTTTAGAGAGGGAAAGGAAGGGAGAAGGAAATATTGATGTGTGAGAGGTACATTGATTGGTTGCCTCTCGAAGTCCTCCTACTGGCCTGCAACCCAGGCATGTGCCTTAACCTGGAATCAAATTGGCAGCCTCCTAGTTTGCAAGACAATGCCCAACCCACTGAGCCACACCAGTCAGGGCCAAAAAGTAATTCTTGAAAAAAAAAGCTCAATATTTCACCACTTAATACAAGTTTTTTTGTTTTACTTATAGCCTCCTGGCCTTGTGTGCACACATAAAAAATTGCATGTTTACTCAGTGCTATTTATAGTCTGCCTTTTGTCACTTTGTGTACATATGTGTGTATATAATATATATATTGTATATTATATGTATATAATTAAATATTTTTCTATTTCTATATAACTTTCACCTCAGAATTTTTACTGGATGCCTTACAAAGAGGGCATCTATTAAATAAACTTAGAGTACTATAATTCTTATCACATTATTTTATTACTTATAATTTATTACAAAAACATTTTTTAAATATTTTACTTATTTATTTTTAGAGAGGGGAAGGGAGGGAGAAAGAGAAGGAGAGAAACATCAATATGTGGTTGCCTCTCGCACAGACCCTGCTAGGGACCTGGCCTGCAACCCAGGCACATGCCCTGACTTAGAATTGAAGAGGCGATCCTTTGGTTTGCAGACTGGCACTCAATCCACTGAGTCACGCCAGCCAGGGCAAAAGAAACATTTCTTAAATGTACTGAGAGATGTATACATATAATGATTGTGTGTGTGTGTGTGTTATATACATACACACACACACACATAATCATTACCAAACCTTATAGATATTAATATGTATATATTAATACTTAAAAATTATTTTAGAAATATTGTAAGCAGCTTACAAAGAGCTTCTTGATCCTAATAGTCTGTTCTTTTGCCTGAGTGTCTATACAAATTGAAGCCTGATTTCAACCACCGGGCCTACACTGCCCTGGTCCATACCTTGTTGGCCCACACAGTATTGACACTTCCAGTGTGTACGTGTTGTCTTCTTTTTGCTGTGTGTGCGCATCCATTCACAACAGCGACAAAACAGCATTTAACTTTCTAATGAATTCTTTTCATTTTCTGGAAGATCCTTGCTTTGAAAAGAAAAATAAAGTCACTTGCTTTTTTATGTGGTTGGACTGCTAACACCAATTAAGTATCTTTAATTCAGTCTTAAACAGGAACAAATAACTCAACCTACTTGCATACTTTGTTTGCGTCGAAGTGAGGACATGAGTAGTAAAGCTGAAATTAGAAAGAAGTTGATCATAGTAAGATCGGTGACTTCATCCTCCCCAAAGGAAGCGAACAAGACATCCTCTTTGATCACTGCTCCCTTTCTGATTCGGAATGAACTTTTGTGCCACTCCCTCTAAGGGCATTTAGAATCAGTGGTCATGGCAATATTGGACAACTGGCACACGTTCTACGAAGTGGGGATGATAGTGAACTAAGTGTGAAGTTACACATTTTGAGCAAGGAAATCTTGTAAATTTGCAAATCTTACTGCACATTTCAATCAGCAGATAGCTGTACTCAGTCCAGCAGGAGAGCAAGACTACTGCAGGTTTTGTTAAGTTGTGAACTGGGATAACAACTTTGCATAATTACAATAAACTTGGCATTGGATTAATTAGCAACAGACTGCCCTCTAGTTAAGACTTGCAGTATTATAGATTTGTGCACCTCTGTGTTCCGGGAGGCCATAAAGATATAAGATGTGATTAAAAAATGGGAGGACTGGGCCTACGTGCTGCATGGCCCTCAGTCCTCTGGACCAGATGGCCACCCCTTTCGTCAGGGGTGCCTCCCACTCATTCTTCTCTGTTCCCCCTGAGTGCTTTACTCCCGTGTTACCACTGTGGCTCCGCTGGGCATGAGGACTCCAGGGCACTAGTTGAGGATTTTGAAGCCCTTCCACTATCCTTTCCTTCCACCAAAGATGACTTGGGTTTTTTTTTTTGGTGTGTGTGTGTGGGGGGGGTGGTTAGGCTTATTTTTGGAAGGGTCATTATTTCTCCATGAAAAGTCAAATTCTGATTTCCAAGTGCAGAACACAGATGTTATTAATCTGTAAAGCTCATGTCCCCTCTGATGTAAATGTAACCTGCTAACCTTTGATTTTGTTTTGCCAAACTGAGCCCAGTTTTTCTCCAACAGCAGTGCACATCACAGTAACTGGGGTACTTGTTTATGATAATCACAAGGAAGATTAACTCACTCTGAACAATCTTGATTCTTTAGCTCTGTGGTGGCACCTACACATTTTTTTAAAAAAAGCATCATTACTTGATTTCAATGTTGTCAGGATTTTGAGAACAATGTTTCAAATGCTAGCACTAAACTCAAAATCTAATCCCCAATGGAACTTGCAGGGTCCCTCATTTTATTTTCTTTATTGCTTGATGAGTCAGAGGTTTAACCAGTCACTTCTCCACCTGCCTCAATTATCTTTCTCCTAGTCTTCACAGAAACTGATCTTAAGGAAGAAAGAAGACATTACTAAGATAAGATTCCTGTGTATCTTTATTTATACATTTAGAAAAAGAGAATAAATGGAATCTTCACTTATCTCTTTCGTGCGGAAAAATATATTTAATTAATTAATTAATTTTTTTAAAGATTTATTTATTTATTTTTAGAGAGGGAAGGGAGGGAGATAGAGAGAGAGAGAGAGAGAGAGAGAAACATCAATGTGCGGTTGCTGAGAGTTATGGCCTGCAACCCAGGCATATACCCTGGCTGGGAATCGAACCTGGGACACTTTGGTTCCCAGCCCGCGCTCAATCCACTGAGCAATTTAATTTATTTTTATATCAGTCTTTCAATAATGTACCTACTACAAAATGTCAGTTTTTACGCAAATATGTTAGAGATGCATTATTTAATTGGAAAGGTGAACTATTCATGGTATTTTTTGAACTTTTTCCTCTAGCGTTAATAAGCAACTAAAAGTCTAGAAAGCAAGTGAGCAGAATTAATCAGCTGAGCTTCTTGTATTTTTCCATTTGTGTTCTTGGCAGCAGAAGACAATGAGAATTCAACCCACCTCATGGGGCCTGGGAGGCTGATAAGAAACAGTTCAGGTTCCTATCAGCCCCTGATGATTCCAGATCTGAAAACCATTTGAAATCTTTTTATTGAGATCAGTGATAGTGCAAGATGAGAAATGCTTGTGCTCCCGTGAGGAATTCCAAGTGCATATGCACCATGACATCCTTCAAATCCAGAATCCGAGTGAATCCAGAGGCTGTAGATCGGTCCTTGTATTAATTTTCTAGGACTGCCTAACTGAGTACCACAGACTGGGAGGCTTAAACTACAGAAACTCAGTTTCTCACGGTTCTGGAGGCCAGAAGCCTGCAATTACGCTGTTGGCAAGATTGAATCCTTCCAAGGACCATGAGGAAATGACCTGTTCCAAGCGTCCCTCTGTGGCTTGGGAATGCTGTTCTTCCTGTCTCTACACCATCTTCCCTTTGCGTCTGTGACCAAATTTCCTGAAACAGATTCTTTCTTACAGGGACACTACTCATATGAGTTAGGGTGTATCCTACAGACCTCATTTTTCACTTAATTACCTCTTCAAAGATCTTAAACTATGGTAATATTCTGGGATACTGGGAGTTAGGACTTAAGAGTTTAGAGGTAGGGGAGACACAGTTCAGTCCATAACAGTCCTGAGTGTCTTGAGTGAGCAGAATGCCGCGGACCAGTCCTACACCAGTTGGGGACAGGGCCTCCTCTCTCAAATGACAGGCTTGGGTTGAGTCATCTTTAAACCCCTTTCCGCTCTAAAATTGTAAATACAATGATACTAAATTTCAGGTTGTATGTCTAAGATCTTAGGAATTAGCTGGAGATGACTAGTGTTAACACTAAAATATTTTCTCACTTTCTGTTTCTACCATCCAAGTAACCCATTGCCTTCTGTTAGCTCTTAGCTGAATTCTGAGAGAGGGTCTGAGTGATGGGGCAAGGGGGGCTCTTTTCCCTAGAACCCCATCATCCACCCATTCTCATCAATCTGCATGAAGTTCTGAGTGAGGAGTGAAAATGTCTGCTTTCAATTTGAGATATCTAATTTTTAAGTCACTATTAACATGAAATTTAAATGACTAAGAATTTTATTATACTTTTACATTGGGATAAGTATTAGACCTGTATTATAAGGTACAATTTTAAAAACAATGCATTAAAATATAAAATAATATTTCTGGTCTTTTAAAACACACTTTTTGGAACTTATACATATAAATGAATGTACCCCACAATCCCCAAAGTAGTTAGTCTGTATGGGTGACTACACATCCCTGCTTTCCTCAGTTACCACAGTCAACCGTGGTCTGAAAAGGTTAAATGGAACATTCCAGAAATAAACAATATATAGCTTTTAAATTAAACACTGTTCTGAGTAATGTGATGAAATCTTGTGCCATTTCACTTCATCCAACCTGTGATGTGACTCATCTCTTTGTCATGTATATTTGTGTTGTACATACTACCTGCCTGTTAGTCACTTGGTAATGGACTTGGTTATCAGACTGTCATGGTGTCTCAGTGCTGTGTTCAAATAACCCTCATTTTATTTAACAATGGCCTGAAGGCACAAGCATAGCCTACTGCTATGTCACAATGCCTGTATCATTCATCTCATTACATAGGCAGTGTGTCACCCCACAGCACAAGAAGAAAGGTGAGTACAGTACAAAGAGATACTTGGAGAAATAGAAAGACCACATCACATTTGCATAGTTTTTATTACCATATATTGTTATAATTGTTCTACTTTATTCTTAGTTATTGTTGTTCATCTTGTACTGTGCCTAATTTATAAATTAAACTTCATGGAGGAAAAGTCAGTATATATAGGGTTCAGTACTACCTGCAGTTTCAGGCAACAACTGGGGGACTTGGAATGTATCCCCCTTTGGATAATCAAGGACTGCATTATTAGATTTTTTTAAAAAAGATTTTATTATTTATTTTTAGAGAGACGGAAAGGGAGGGAAAAGAGAAGGAGAGAAACATCAATGTATGATTGCCTCTCATGTGGCCCCCACTGGGGACCTGGCCCGCATTGCCAGATTGTGTGATTGCCAGATTGCCTGGCAATCTAGGCATGTGCCCTGACTGGGAATTTAACTGGTGGCCCTTTGGTCCATAGCCCATGCTCAGTCCACTGAGCCACATCAGCCAGGGCTGCATTATAAGATTTGTTTAAGTCAGTTTATCAGCCACACAAGAAAGTCAGCCCATGTTCTCTCAAGATGTGTAGAAATAGACATCATTCTGAGAAATATCTCTATTTATTCATAGTTCAGCAATAGCACAATGAACTGCTAAATTATGAGAGACTTTGGGTTAGTTTGTGTTTATCATCTCTTTGACAGTCCAGCAACTCATGATGCATTCCCACCTTAAGAATCCATCAGGGTGTGCTTAATAAGGTATTCTTCTCTGGCAGTGTTGCTTCAGGAAGTACACCAAGATTTAATCAGGGCGAGTATTTACTGCAAACTGTGGTCACCATTTTGTGGGGATATACAACCAAGCTTTCAATTTCATAAATTAAAAAATTAGGTTCTTTTAATGTGAGACCTCTTTATGTCCAATTTTATTTAAGAAAGAAGGCAAAATTTTCTTATCAAAGAACTCTGCCATTGTAAGTGGTGATATACTTAGTCTCAGTTGAGCAAAGAGAAATAAAATAACCCTGATGACACTACTTTAATGAAGCATATCAAGTTAAAGGTGGACAGTTATGATGATGGATTTAGAAAAAATATAGTACTACTGTTGAAACCTAGAGTAGCCAAAGACAGAAGATTTATATGAAGGATTAAATGTTAATAATTCAAAGACTTAGCGCATTTTCCACCTTCCAAATTCTAGGCTGCTATTACAGATTCACCACTGTCATTACCCAGACTTTCTAATCTTATTGAGAAAGAACAGCACAAATGATAAATCAATAAAGATCTTTAAATTTAACACAATCCTGCTGCCTCCTAGCTTTAATCCTAACTTTAAGTTGTCCCTTTTGATTTTTTTCATTATACAACTAACACATGTCCAGTATGGGGAAAACAGATGAGTTAAGCAAAATAAAATAAAACAAAAAAATCAAAACAAAAAAATAACCCCACGAAACACAAAAAATAAGTCACTGATAGTCTCGCGAACTAGAAATGAACTCTTATTTGTTGTGTTAAAATAATTTCTTGCTGAAACATTTTTTTCCCATGAAATGTTCCCCCTTTCCCTGCTTCTTTCAGTTTTCTTAATCCCCAACCTGCAGCACCGAACCCTCTGGGTGACCATTATTCAGAGTATTCTGGCCCACACAGCATTTTTCTGCACCATCCAAGCACAGTGTATTCAATAAACTCCCTTCTGGGCTTCTGCCACTTCCCCCCAACTCTCTGCTACTTCTTAAAATCCTTTTCCAGTTTGCTTTGAATTTCACGAAGAATAAAAAAGGTAATTTTTTTACTTTCTTTTTTAAAACTGTTGTTCAATTATAATCGTCTCAATTTTCCCCCCACTGTTCTCCCCTGCCCTACCCCCCAATGACCACCCCCCATGCCCCTGGTCCCTCAGTGAGTCCCTGCCCTGTTGGCCATTACGGTGGGTCCTTTATACATGTTCCTTGATGACCCTTCCCTTCTTCCCCCCATTATCCCCCTTCCCCCTCCCCTCTGGTCACTGTCAGTTTGTTCCTTATTTCTACGTCTCTGGTTCTATTTTGTGCACTTGTGTGTTTTATTCACTAGATTCCACTTATAGGTGAGATCATATGGTATTTGTCTTTCACCACCTGGTTTCTAGCTCATCTCTCAGGGCCAATTGCTTCACTGATTTTTTGGAATAATTCTAAATGAGAGTTTCAGTTTCTTCAAGTGGTTTGTTCAATTCAGTCTCTGAGATGGTACTGTATTCATAACTGCCATGATAGATCTCGAGTGTGTGCAACTCCTGGGAAAGTGTGGAGAGCTTGCCAAACTGGAGTGATGTGCATAGGGGTTGCCATCAGTTTCTGGGTCTGGCCATTCCTGCTTCATTCCTTCTAGTTAGTAACCTCGTTTGCTGTGAAAAGGGATTCATCACTGATGCAGATAATTAATGAATGTCCATTTGTTCTCTCAGTTTCTCGTCATCTAAAACAAGCTGCAAACTCTCATGCAGCCCTGTTTCTAAGTGTTTCGAAAGGAGAAAATGCAAAGATTCTAGTGCAAGAGGATTTCCGGTCTCTAAGTATTTGTGCATTTCAGGTCCCCACCCTTGCAAGAGACTGCACTCTCCGGGAACACCATCGCTGTTGTCGGACAGTCAGTACCCAGATTGGTCAGAGGGAAACTCTTGCTTCCTCCCAGATTGCAGAGCAGGGCTGGGACGTTCTGTCTTGCCAGCCAGAACCCCAGCCTTGGTGGTCCTGCCACAGTTTTCCCAGACCAGAGGGCTTGGGACTGACTTCTGCCAGACCACCCTCACCCCCACCCCCGACCCCTCCCTGCACCTACATCCAACATGCATTTGCTTTGAAGGTTCATTGTACACTAACACTTAGGCCCTGCCAACTCTGCCAACCACTGTCTAAAAACAAATTGAGTTGTTTGCGTGCCTACATGTAAGAAAAATAATTAGGAAACTAATTGTGAATCTGAAACAGAGCCCAGATTTGGGCTAGAAGTGCCAAATCCTCCTGTAACCACTCCTAATTATGGATTATTGAACAAGTTAATATACTCTGTGCTCAGCTTTCTCAACTATAAAGTAAGACACTTAAAATTCTCATGCATAGTAGCTTATTGTAACTACCATGAAGCGATCCATATATGTCAATGGACTTTGTAAAAGGCCAGACAATGTCATGAGAGAATAGGTGAACAACTCTGTTAAGGATTGGCGCTCTTGGCATTTATTTTCATAAATGATTCAGGAGAGATAGAAGCACATTTTCTGATTTGCAGAAAATATTAAAATCTTGCAGATAATGAAAAACTCAAGGAAATCCATAAAAAAAAAACCTATCTGGAAGTTGAACAAATGTTTATGGCCCCTTTCTGCTTTGACATATCAAGATTCTATGCGATTGCAGCATCTATGGTTACGGTTGACCGTATGATTCCACTACAGTGTCCAGTGTTAAAATGTTAATTACCTGTGTGGTTCCAGAGACACTAATGTTCAGTTATCCTGATAGCAAACTGCTAATGGTGCTTCTGCTGAGGACCCCAGATACTTCTCCACTTTGGCCAAGCCAAGTTCCTCTGAGTGTGAGCTGCCTAGAAATTCCTTCCTCGATATCCACCCCCACAGCTCACAACCTGCACTTCCATCACGTAGCTGCCCAAATGTCCTCTTGTTCAGTGGCCTTCCCAGAGCACTCTTTCTGAAACAAACAGTGTTGCACCAGCCCTTGAACTCTCCAGGACATCACACTTGCTATATGCTTTCAAATAGCACAATTCCTCTCTGACAAACTATGTATTTCTTCCCGTAGGGGGTACGTAATTTTATGTGTCAGCGTTACTAGACCATGGTACCCAGATATTCGATCAAACATTATTTTGAATGTTTTGAAGGTATTTTTTAAAAGAAATTAACATTTAAATAGATAAACTTGAGCAAAGCAGCTTACTCTCCATAATATGGGTGGGCCTGATCCAGTTAGTTAAAGGCCTTAAAGGGACAACTGAGGAAGGAACTCTGCCTTCGGACTGCTTTCTCTGAACCCCACCTGCTGGCCTACCCCATCGGATTTTGGATTTTCCAAGCCTCCAAGAAAATTATAAAAGCCAGTTCCTTAAAATCTCACTCTCTGTCTCTCTGTCTTGCTCTCCATACACACATGAACCCCCTCAGTCCTGTTTCTCTGGAGAACACTGACTAATACATTTCACTCACAACATACTCTATGAGAACAGAGTCTTTATCTGTTCACTGCTCTGTTCCGAGATATCTCTCGGCCACATAGTAAGTACTCAACTAATTAATTGATTAATGGAATAGCTAATGTTTTTATTCCCAGCAGTATATACAGTTGAGGTTTCTCTTTTTAATCTTTATTATGATGACTATTTAAAATTATTTTTATCCCTCATGTTTTATCCCATTTGGTTATCATCTACCTTAGTTTATTCACATTTCAGAGCTTTGATTTAACCAATTTTATGGCTTTTCTCAAAAGCTTTTCTGATAAAAAATGTTTCAAACATTCAGATCATTTAGTTCTTTGTGGGTTTCCGGCCTTGTCACAGCCCAAATGCCCGTTTCTGCCTGGACAGTTAGGGTTAAATCTTTGCATACTGCAATCTTGAGTTAATGCAAAAAAAATAGTTAAGAATACAAGCTGTGTGGAGCACTGCTCACATTGTATCAGGCAGCAGTCACAACGTGTTCTTCAGGCCCATCTTTCTTTTTCATTCTTGACATAATTTTTGGATGCTGAACTAAATAAAAAATATTTCCAGAAATTTGACTCTGTGAGGCAGAGGTGAGCAAATATGAGAGGAGGTTGGTATCTGCCCTTCACGGTCCAGACGTTTGTAG
Organism: Phyllostomus discolor; assembly: GCF_004126475.2. Classification (NCBI taxonomy): domain Eukaryota; kingdom Metazoa; phylum Chordata; class Mammalia; order Chiroptera; family Phyllostomidae; genus Phyllostomus; species Phyllostomus discolor. The sequence continues at coordinate 143,877,747 of NC_040907.2, forward strand.
CTCTTCCCTGCTCTGCTCCAGGTTTTGTGTGTCTCAAATTCTGATTGTATCTTGGTCAGTAGATTTTGATTTTCAATCAAAACCTTTGAAAATAAAACAGAATGAATTGGAAAGTACATTTCTTGTAGACAGCCCCCAGAATGCTGAGTACATGCACACTTTTTCAGAAATAGCATTAATGCAACAGTCTGCAAATGTACACTGTGCTACTCCCCTGAGCACTTGATCATTTTAAACCGGGGGTTGTGGGCCGGCTCATGCTGTAGTCTTGTGAATAGTAGATGAAATTAGCACCCTCTGGCTAAGGACACACACACTCACACACTGCTGGGTATCAAGTCTGAGTGCCTTTGACTTGTCAGTTTTGGCGAGCTCACAACCTATAAACGTCTTGGAGTTTAAATCTGTGCTATTTTCTCCAGTTTCTGGAGAGAAAGGAGAATTGAAAGAGAAGTGATGTCTCACTGTTAACACCCTCTTCACAGCAGCCGAGGTGGCTGCTGACAGAAGAGAATTGCTCCTCCTTAGCTAAGTTGCTTAGAGTCTCGTCCCCTCTGACTGCTGTAAACCAGACTCACAGACCCCTTCTAGGTACAGAATGAGTTTCACAGTGAGTGGAGAATTTTCATGTGCTGTCAGTGTCCAGAATGTTAAATAGTCAGTATATTTAATTTCAGGCTGTCAAATAGAACAATGAGGTATTTATGGAAAAAGTTCTTAAAAATTGGAATGATTTTCATTTGAAAGCCCTTCCCATTTTAGCGATTAAACAATTGGTATGCTTTCAATCACATTATTATTTTCTAGAGTGACCAATTTAATTATTATTCATTAGCTATACATTTTCTGATCTAGAAGACGGGCTAACATTGTTAGAATGATAGGATGACCTGTAGAGAAAGTAAGAAGTAGGGAACTATGATCCTGAAAAGATAAATAGATGCTAATAAAATTTTTTGTTCAAAGCTGCATGAAAAGATCATCGATTCAAACGTGTTTAATGAGTCATGCAAATGTAATGTGTAAAACATTCCCAAGTTATTAATCTATTACACATATCATGCCCACGTGCAAATCTACTTTTGGAAACTTAACGTTCGTTTTTGGTTACAATCCATGTTTTTAGTCCCAGAACATGGCACATAGTAGGTGCTCAAGAAATGTCAGTTGGATTCAAGAGTTAGCTGTTTGAGAGGAAAGCCAGCATATTTCGGCATAATTCCTTAGATCTGTGTCTTAGTACCAGTTGTTCTCTACATGGAGTTGTTCACATACAGAAAGTGAGCTGTGTTCTGCAGAAGGTTCACCTGCCTCTTGGGTGCAGGGGTAACAACACTGTCATATTAGTTAGGAGACTTAGAAAAGTCCTAGCTCTCTATCTGTTGCTAATGAGCGACCCCAAACAAGTCAGCTATTTTCTTGATATTTTGGTGGCATTTTCCATCTTGAAAGACTGGATTTTAGTATTGCATTTTGAAATACCTTCATCTCAGGAAGAAAAGTGGTCAGCCACATCTGCATCTCTCCTTCTGTGTAAGTCCCATGGTATCCCGTAACGTGAAGGGAATACAGGCATTGATAACACAGGGCAAAGGGCTAAAATGCGAGAGGTAGGGACCCCTGTTGTAGTGACTTACATGTGTGGAACATTTAGTTCTCTTGACTCAGAAGATGTCGGTATTATTACGGTACCATAAAGTATGCAAACATATATACACGATGAAAACTATGAAAAATAACCTTGAGAAAAAAATACTCAGAACTAATAGATTTTGTGGTACTTAGCAATATAATTTTCTTATTCCATAGAAGATGAGAGATTATTTGAATTTATGTTTGGAGAGATAAAAAATAAATGCTAGGGAACCTGAGAAAAGAATCAACTGGAAATCACTCCCAAGTGCTTCCAAATGGTTTTAGGGGCTGATTTTTCTAAGGAGCTCTAGTCTGTAACTGAGATAAATTTGACACAAATATCACTTAGACTTATGTGCATTTGTCTTCAGAAGGAGGGAATAAAAACAGATTAAAATTGGTTTTCTATTAAGTGAAGTTCATTTTTTTTCTGAATAAAAGTGAAGAAAATTGTGTTGGCTTTATCGCATGATTTGGTAACCAGGAAGCATGAATTAAAACTGTTGATTCTATGGCCATGTATAGAGAAAGGAAGAAACAGAACATGCTATAAACTAAGTACCAGGTTTGGAAGAAATGATCACTTTTTATGTTCACAAGAACCCTTTACCTTTCATATCTATAGATCAGAAAATTGAGGATCAGTGAAGTTATATAACTTGCCTGAAGCAGAACTGTTGGTGGCAGAGCTGGGATTCAAACAGCATTCATACTGAAATTTCATGTTTTTCCCTACCCTACTATGATGCCCCTCAGTGGAACTTTATGATAATAATAACGATAATAATTAATAATAGTGCTTACTGGGCAGCTGTGTATTATGAGCCAGAAATTGTGCTAAGACCTTTAAGTACATTATTCCATTCAATTAACAAACCCATGAAGAAGAGATTATTTCTACTTTACAGACTGAAAAAAATAGAATTTAACCCACTGTCACCAGACCTCCTACCACTCAAGATGCTGATTCTAGGGTATCTTAGAGAACCCGAGATCTGGACTGCCATTCAATGGATCTGCTCCGTTTTTGGAAGTGAGTGGGTAGGAGGACGGAGCCCCAACACTGATTTTGCCTGTGTACCACGGCAAACACAGCCATTTTGGGCAATGTGTCCTTGCTTACCAAGTTGCTTAGTTCAGAACTCAATAACATTTTCTTCATGTTTTTTTTTTGCAGATACTTACTTTTGAGCTGTTGGAATCAAGTCAGAATGTTACTAAAAGGGAGGCTGGGTGCCCAGCCGGCCAACAGCGTGAGGGCGAATTCTGCTGTCAGCCATGCCCTCCTGGTATGTTACACATACATCCGGCAATCAGAGTGGCAGCCGGGGTGGAAAATACCATGTGGTAATAATGAAAAATATTTTTACAGTGTTTGGCTCTCCTGCATGATAGCATTACTGAAAAAATAGAAAACAACTATGAAATTATTTTCTTGAGACCAGTTCAATTCATCTTTATCACACCTGTTTGACGAGGGTATAAATAAATATACTTTACAAATGATGTGTATGTCTGAAATGAGAAGATTTATCTACCTAGTTTCATTTTGCATTAACAAAAGGAGACTCATTTGTGAATATTAAGGCTGGTCACATCAGAAATGATGAGAACGCATCATAATTGTGGCACTCTGAAAGCAAGTATCTCAGTACTTCTCCTCAATTAGAAAACACTGAAGCCTGCAAAATACATTTGCATTTTGCAGCTTAATAACTAGCTGAGCTGGAAAAGCAACAGACAAAAACCAACGGTTTTTTAAAATCACTATTTTGAAATGCAAACCAGTTTCAGATCGGCAATCTTTTAAACATCAGCAAAATGGAAGCTAAACGAAATGCAATTGCACAAGCTTTTTTCAACATGGAGTAAATTGACCACTGTTTCATACAGATATGAATCTCTTCTTGCTGCTTTGTGACGTGAGACAGGAAGGTAAAGGAAAACAATTCACGGATTTATGTGCCAGGCTACTGGAACTATAAAGGGTTGTCATACGGGGCCATGGTTGGCCTCCCAGGATTTCAGTACTCAGGCTGCTGTACAGGCGTGGGTCCTGTTTATAAGAAGATTCTGCCATTCTTCCTTGGCCTCCTGCCCAGGTTTTAATAACCCTAATGGAAGCTCTCTCTTATAATCCAATCTTTTTATACTTAAACTCATTTACTCTTCCATAACTAGGAATAAAAAATGTGGAATCTAATGAACAAACTGAACTAACAAGGAAAATGGGGACAGACTCATAGATGGAGAGCAGGATGACAGCTAGACAAGATGGAGTAAAAATGGAAGAAGCACTCAAGGACATAAACAACAGTGTGGTGATTGCTGGGGGGACGGTGTATAAGGGGACTAAATGGTAGTGGGAAAAAATACAAGAAGAAAGAGAGAGAGAGAGAGGGAGGGGCTTCTTGACTTTTTATAACTTGCTAACCACAATCAATTTGTTCTGTGAATCCAAATCTTTCATATTTTTTGAACCTAAAATGCAAATTAAAACAAAGATAACATGCTTCACATTTCAAACTGTTCAGGATTTTTGTCTGTTTGCTTTTTTTGTTTTGCTTTCTTTTGCATTCATTTAAAGAGTGCTCTCAGCCCTGGTGAAGTTTGCTTTTGAGATAAGAATGCTCATATACCACCAGCTCTTTTTAAGAAAGAAATTTGGATATGTGGATCAAAAACATGAAAAGTTTTTACCTACTGATACAGTACTTGATTAACAAGAAAATGTCTTAGGAAAATAGTCAAAATAAAGGAAAATATTGAACATGTGACATTTCCTTATGTCACCCCAATGATGTGCAACCCAACGATGTGCAACTAAGTAAATTTTGGAGTATTCAAAGGCTGGAATATTATGTTCAATCACAGTCTCATTTTTTGTTATATTTCTAATATAATTCTCAATGGACACAGATTCCCTTAAGGGATTTCTAACTGATCTGCTGGCTGAATTAACTAATTCTCTCTGCTCCATCTCTAAAACACCCTGGGTGGCACCCGCACCTGCTGAGCACGCCTTCCACTTCTATTCCCTCTTGTTCCATTTAGGCTGTATCGGCATTCAAACTGCTTCCACATCTCTTTATGCTTATTGGTGTTGTGACACAAACATGTTATAATTAAATATTATATAACCAATGGTATATAAATACAAAGAAATACAGATTGTATTTCTGTGAAAACTAGTTTGAATGCTTTGGAGAACTTCAGTAAAGTTGATAAACTGAGCTGATGAATTAAGTGAGGGCAAAATCAATGGAAAAATCATAAAAATCTTGAAAGCCTTTCATACAGATTATTGGTGTCTTTAAATTTTATTTCCACCAATAAAGAAAGGGAGGAAGAAGGGAGGAGGGAGGGTGCGAGTGGGGGGGGGGAAGGAAAGGGAGAGAGAGAGGAAGAAAGAAGGAAAGAAAGAAAGAAAAGTCGTTCATCAAAGAGGACAATTCATTTAGAAACCAAGATAATACCACTGGCAAGAAAATAAAGTTGTGCTTTGGCTTGGTTTTCTTTTAAGTATTGCCACGATGTTATAAAGCCCCGATGCACTGTATTTGAATTAGGTTCCAGGTTTCCATGGCTTGCCTATTTTTTTCTATTGATGGATATTATCTTTATTTACTAAAATATCATATGTGTCTAAATTAATTTGATTATGTAGTGAGTATTAACATTTTGTTTTATCAAAACCAAGCCTCTGAGGTTGTTGAGAAATGGTGTACCTAGGAAAGACAGCATAAATTATTCTTGCTGCACATGTGAGAAGAGCAGATTGGACTTTGCTTATTCTTCTTAATTAGTTATGCCATCAGTAATTAGAGTCAGTAGTCCTGCTTTTCTCTTTGATTCCCTGTTTTATTTTGTCTCCTTCTTCCTCATTCTCTATTTTTGTGACCTAATCTAGTTTTCCCCAAAGCACTTATCACCACTTGATGTCATATATTTATTTGTGCATGCCTTATTCTCCCGTGAGAATACGAAGTCCTGGAAGACTAAGGCTTTGTTTACTTCCTGTAGTGCCTTCAGCTTCCAGGAAGTGCCTGGAACACAATAGGCCTTTGATAAACAGCTGTTAAATAAATAAAATTTCCAGGAGGGGGCACTGTTGTATAATGCTCACTAATAGCAATATAATGACTTGTTTTATTTTTGAAGTAAATGAAAGCAAATATGAATATTATTTGAAATTGTGTGCTTTATGATAACAAATCTGATGATAGAGTTTGTTATATGTTCCTACCTGCCCATCACAACATACTCTGAGCCTTACTGGCAAAGGAATAGAAAGAAAGGGGAGAAAAAAAGGGCTGTGAGCCTTTGCTAGGCAGGCCCTGTGCAGTTCTGGAAGCAGTGCAAGAGAGGGATTATTGTCTCCATCAAATGCATGAAGAAATGTAGGCTCAGAGAGAGTAGGCACTTTGTTAGAGATCCTAGGGATACTAAAGTTTAGGCTGAGGCCCTTAGAACCCAATCCCCTTTTCCCTGAACTGCACTGTCTCTCACCATAATCTGTGGACTTTGGAAAATAAAATGAGGAGCCAGAGTAAGGTGAATGCTTTAGGTCATGGCCAGTGGCAACCACGATGAATACATACCCATCAACCTCTCCTCTCCCCACCAAAATGTAAGTAAGGCATTTTTCCCCAGTGCATTTGGTCACTCTAGCCTCTTTTGTTCCCCTGTCCCATGTTCCTATTGTTAATCATCCTATTTCTGTGTCCATCTTCCTTCAGTCACTCTTCCAGCTGTTATCTTTGGAGACTTTCTGTCCCTGGCATGGTTTTTACAATAACCATCTCTTCCATTGTCTTCATAGATTAGCCGACTTCCCCTGTGTTAGCAGAGTTCTATTGCCATCCTTACATATTCCCCATGCTGTGGCATCCAAACTTGCTCCATTCTATTCTTGGCAGGTGAACGGAAACGCAGTGACTGCAAGGCTAATGGAGACAAGCTATTCTGTGAGCCCTGCCCAGAAGGGCAGGAGTACACAGACACAAAACATTATTCTGACAAGTGCAGACGATGCAAAACTTGTGATGGAGAACAAGGTAAGTCTTACAAAGCAATTGGAAGAGACCAATTGTAGTACTCCGTGCAGAATCATTTGTAATACAATTGGAAATGGGGACCTACTCTGGTGCTGTGTTGGCATATAGGGAGGGACAGGATGGGGCTGACTGGGGTGAATGAAGCAGGACCAGGGACTGAGGTAACCGCTGGTCTAGACACTTAGGAGCCAAGCCTAGGCAATTCTCCCAGACGTGGCAAACTGACTAAATATGAACCCTGTGAACAAAGTTCCTTAGCTCCCATCAAAACTGCAGAAACCTTTCTTTTCTGCCTTGATTTATGTTTGTGTAATGGCTCTTGCTTATGGCCAGAAAGAGCTCAGAAACCTTCAAATCCAAGGACAGAGGATCCCGAGAAGAGGGTGGGATGCTTTACCTTCTTTGGGGATCTGGTTGTCCTGGTCATTCCAGTTGGGGCCCTGAATTTTCATGAATATCCCAATCTATTTTGATAGCCCCAGATTAAAATACAATGGAAGTACTCTCAGTTCTGGTTGACATTAAGGAATCTCTGGGGATATGTTTTTCTTGTCTCAAGCTCTAAAGCAATATTTCTCAAGCTTGGCTGTACATTAGAATCACATAGGAGCTATGAAAAATGCCAATGTTTAGGTCCCGCCTTAGATCAATTAAATCAGAATCTCTAAGTGAGAGCTTTGGCCTTGGTCTGCGTGAGTAGGTCCTGTGTGGGACCCAGCAATCTTCATTTCTAACAAGCTACCAGGTGACGCTGATGCTGTCGGTCCACAAGCCATGCCTGAGTAACCCGGCTTTAGGCTGGAAGAGCAGGGGAGCTATTAAAGCAAAGAGGGGCTGTCTTGGTTGCTGGATTGTCTATCCACTTAAAACTCTGCTAAATGTTTCAACCATTTCAACCTGGAGTTGCCTGTTGTGCATTTAAACATCAGTTGCATCAGTAAAGGCACGATGGTGCGACGGCTCTGGTAAGTGGCGGATCTCAGAAGTCTATGCAGCGCCTGCCCGTTATGTTCCTAGTGCATTTATAACTAGCTGCTGTGGTTAATAGTCTGCAAATTGGTTTTCTAGGCTTAGAAGTGGAAATAAACTGTACCACGACCCAGAATACCAAGTGCAGATGTAAACCAAACTTTTTTTGTAACACTCCTCTATGCGAACACTGTGACCCTTGCAGCACGTAAGTTTTAATCTTTTTTGATGAAAGCACTAGATATACCTTGAGAGATAATGCCTTGCTAGTGGGAAACAACATGGGCTGAGAGTCAAGAATTTGGGATCTAGGCTTGCTTTGCCTCCAAACAACTAGATACCCATCTGCTCATTCAGACAGCCAGTCTCCAAACAGGTATTGAACCCCTCCTGTGTGCTTGACAACTGCTGGCTGCTTAAACTATCAATATGAGCAAGACACATTGCTGGCATCCAAGCTCTCAGGCTAGGGCAGAGAGAACCAAAAAAGGCGTGGTTATTGAGTCAAGGCCATGTGGCAAGCATCAGGAGCACCTAGGGTATTAAGAGTTATATAGAACCTTTCAACCCTGCCTGGGGAGATGCAGTGAAGATGTGACACATGGCTTGAGTCTTGAAGGAAGGTGCACCTGGATCCAAAGGACACCTCATACAGGGAAACAGCAGCTACAAAGAGACAGAGGAGGGTCTGGAGAACAGGGTACCCATCTGGAGCATGGGAAAGACAGCAAAGGAGCCAGGGCCCGATCACGAAGGGCCTTGTCTTTCATGCTGAAGAGCTTGGTTTTGACCCAAAGTTAGAAAACCTGATTTGTGCACCTCACTTGTCTTCTGATTAACTGAGTGAGCTGACGCACATCACTAAACCTCTCTGAGGTTTCAGTGTCCTCATTCATTAGGACACAAATGATGCTCACTTGTCTCATTGGTCTCATTTCTGTGAAGATTGGTTTGCATAATATATTATAAAAACAGCTTTTGCTTTGTTAAGACATCAGTGTGCCTCTCCTTCAACTTGTAATTCATCTTAGGAAATATGTAGGAGTTACCTAGTAGGCTTGAAATGTAGGGGCATCATGCCTGATGTCTGTTATTTAATGGAGAAAATGTAAGGCATGTGCACTTACCCTTGCCTCTCCTTTCTAGTGCCAAGTGTCTGAGACAGCCTTCATGATGCCAGAAAAATAAGTGGGGATTATGGGTAGGGATTAATATAAGTCCAATAATATTAGTTATTTCATAGTCTTGATTTAATTTTCTTTTCACCATAACCCCTTCAGAAGGTAATATTATCTCCATGTTATTGGTGAGCAACCAGGCTCACAATGGTTACATGACTTGCTCAAGCTCATCTGGTTAGATAGTGGGCAGAGCCAAGCTTCAGTTCAGACCATCTGACTGTCCGTGTTTGTCTGAAGAAAAACCCCTGGAACCTCTTGAGCATCCTACTCACCACTTGGTGTTGAAAGGAGAAACCTGTATGGGCCAGCTGAGTAGGCTCCCTCGGCAGCATCGTGGGCATTGACTATTGTCTGGCCATTTTTATTCTATGACACTTCTTTGAAATTGCTTTTGTAGTTTATGATTGCCTCCTGGTATTTTAAGAGCACAGTTTATTGCCAATTTTCTGTTAGGGTCTATTTCAGCCTTTTTCCTGTCCATTCTTTATTACCTTCCTTTAACTCTGGGTATTTTAAAACATAGTCTTTCTTTCTTTATCCAAACATCCATATTATGTTATAAATTTTTACCAGTGTTAGAGGCTGCTCTAGAAATATTTGAGGGAATGTGTTTGATGGAGATGCAAAAATGAGTGTAATGGCCCCTTATTTATAGTGTGTCATTGAAAATGATCAAGGACTCCGTCCGCCAGGCTTTTTGAATCTCTTCTATACTTTTTCTAGGTGCAAATATGGAGTCGATGAGAAGTGCACACCAACCCATGACACCAAATGTAAAGAAGGTTATTATTATGAGTATATTCTCCTTTCTCCTATTCCCATAGTAAAATACGAAGAAAACCCAACCCCTTTGGGTTCTTTGAGAGAACCTTGTTTGATCTTACAGACTGCTTATTTTCATGTAAAATGTCCAATGTTCCAATCTACAGGACCCAGAACCGACTTACTGTGGTTGTTACTCCCCCTGGGGATTCTAATAGCCGGACTAATTTATTGCTGTAAGTTCTCACTTTGTTCAAATTGCACCTTGAAATAACTTGGGAAGTGCTTGTTCAAAGAATTCCTCTGTCTCCTACCTATAAGAAAGCTTCTACCAGGTAGGTAGCTAGCTCTGTTACATTGTTAACTCCTGACACTAAATGCACCCATGAGAGCTGATATGAATAGATTGTATTATCCCTCAGCTACTGTTTTTGAGCAGCCATCCAGGGGCACTGGGTGGGTATTCCCGGTGTCCCTATGTTTTCATCCAGGCAGCAGCCAGGGTGTCCAAGAATCACCAGCAACCCTTCACTGTTCACTGAGATTGCATTACAAGAACACAAGATGCAGGGGCGCTCGTTGCAGGGGACACTTGATACATCATTTCTCTCAGTGCTTCCTCAGCCTTGTTCAAACTCCATGATCTTTTTATACGTTCTCCACCATAATTTAAAATACTGTGCAATACATTTTAGGCAAGTTAAATACCAAGTAAAATCAGCCAATAAGCCAAAACTGGATGTAATCATAATTCCTCCAGAAAAATCCGTATAAATCATTCGCAACACACAGGGGGGTGCAGTTTCAGTCACTCGGAAGCACCCCGTTTTTCCTTCTCTGTTTCTTCAGCTCCACTGAAGGTAAAGAGTGGCCTTTAGAGGCTGTTCAGCCAAAAACACACGCTCATTGTCTAAACACCATGAACATGCTCACAGACCTGCAGATTCCCTTCTTCCAGCCCCCAGTGACTTCAGGACACGTATTCATTGAGTGTGCACACTTGAGTTGTTTGTGAGTGCATGTCCTTGAATTTCTGGGCATTAAATGCCACTTCATGGCAAGTTGATGTCAACTTCCCTGTCCTCTGCTTCTATGCCCTGCTGTAGCCATGACATCCAGCTCGGAGTTGGACAGAGGTAGTGTTGATGTCATACAACAAATGACATCAATGGTGAAGTCAAAAGCCAGCTTCAGGCTAGGCCAGTGGGAGGTAACTGGACGTGTCAACTAAGATGTGACGTATCTCTAGGACACTTGACCTGGTGGGCTGGGATTGTCCAGAATCAGGACAATGCTGTCTCTTGGGGACGTTTGGTCACTTTAAGCTTCAATGAACTTCTCCTTCTCTCTCACACTTCTCTAGTGTGAGAGTAGTGCTTCCTCCAAGGCTGAGTCAGGTTTTGATAGAAATTTCTTTGATCTTTCAGTTGTGAGAAAATGGCTCCGGAATAAAAATGCTCACCATGAATCTGTACCTCCAAATGTTGTAAGTGTTGAAATGTGCATCAGCTTTCTTAGAAACACAGAGAAAATAGTAATTCAACTTTTTATATGTTACTTTTTAAAAGTAAACATTAATTGTGTTTGTGTGCACATGGGTTAGGGACATCAAACGTGATTAAGGTGTGATGCCCAGTTTAGGAGCCAGCTCCACACGGCCTAAGAGTGAGCAAAGGCCTTCAGTGGGAGGGTGTTCGCGGTGAGTTGGTAAAGGGATGTGGCCAAGGACCATGTTCCACGCTGGCGTTATCCCTGCAGAGAGATTTCAGAGACACCCTTTCCCAGGGCATGAATTTGATACCCAAGCCCAGGCACAGAGAGAGCTCTATTACATCCTGTTATAAATGTACAGCTTAACTTTATTCAGCCACTTGTTACCATCGCTCTTGCCATATTTGTTTTCCAACATGGCATCAAAGCATTTCAAGTAGCAAAAGTTACACAGGGGAGAAAAACCAGGTCACTTTATGAATAATGAATTTCTTATTTGGGGCTAGGGCTCAGTGTAGCTTCCTTAAATCTGTGTAGAACAAAACAATTTTAATTTAAACCATTTTCTGATGTCAAAAATAAGAATAGTTATAGTAAAGAGAGTTTTGGAATGAATGTGTTTATTGTGTTTGTTTTTGCGAGTCTCTGTGAAACATCACTGCATCACACCCCGCGAATTCCCTGAGTTCCTTAGTGTATAAAAAATAAGCCAGTATTCTTTACTTTCTGGCAATGCTGAGATCTTTCAGAATAAAAATTTGAGTGCTGAAAGAATCCTTAATCACTTAGTCTAGCTAATGTTATGTATATATCAAGCAATTGATTGAAGCCATTGATTGTACTTCAGTATTATGGAAGAATTGAAAGATTACATTTAGACTATTCTATTTTTATTTTTCTCTCTCCCCATTCCTATTTTTTTCTCCCCAGGAAATGATTCCAATAAATTCAACAGGTAAGGCTTTTATCATTTTATTTCACAGAGGTGGCTTCCAAGGGAGTAATAGGCTAATTTGAGAGTAAAATAAATGTTCCTAATTTCAGTGACATATTGTGGAGTCTGCTGTTCTTTAAGCTCACAGATCTTCCTGCTATCATCAAGGGTCTTTTCAGGCGGTTTAAGTTTATAACTCATATTTCTAGTTCATTTGCCTTATGACAAATTTCCTTTAGAAACATTTAGGTGTGTTATAGAACTCCTTCTTATATTGACTTAGAGGTTACTCTGAATTGTATAGACTCAGTTACTGTTGGTGTATTCCAGCTCTGTAACAACATCTATGATTGTACTCAGCTTCCTTTTTTGAGCTGTGATTCAAAGATAAGATGATCACAAACTCTTTGGCTGCATCTTAGGTTTGTGGGCCGTTGAACATCAGATCCACAGGGGGCGTTAGAAGTGATCTTTTCCGACCTTGTTATGGATGAGAAAAGAAGATACAGAAATACTATGTTTCTTGCTCAGGTCATAGAGCAAATTACTGAGGATATAGGAGGAGTCAGGTTAGAAGGCAAGGCTGTTTCTCTTCCCCTATCAGCTCTTTAGACCTACAGGACTAATCTGTATTCTTAGGTACTTACTGTAAGAGGAGAAATATACAAGGTTTTCAGTGATGGTAATTTCATTTAAAAAAAACAAATTTTCAGAAGCTATTCTCTTTCTTTCAGACATTAACTTGAATGACTATATTATCACTATTGCTGAAAAAATGACAATAAATCAAGTGAAAGAGTTTGTTCGGAAGAATGGTATCAACGAAGCCAAAATTGATGAAATCAAACATAACAACCCCACTGATACAGCTGAACAGAAGGTCCAGCTGCTGCGTAATTGGTATCAACTTCACGGGAAAAAAGATGCATATTCCACTTTGATTAAAGGTCTCCAAAAAGCTAATCTTCATGCTCTTGTAGAGGAAATTCAAGGCACAATCCAAAAGGACAACGCTGATAAACATGAAAATGCTAACTCCAATGAGGAAAACGAAAGCCAAATCTTGGTCTAAAGTGAAAAACAACTAACTCCATTCTGAGAATAATAATCAACAGCAAGGAAAATGAGTGCTCAAATATGTTTTTGATAAACAGAGGCTTCAAATATTGCTTGACTTTTTAGTGAGTATGTTTTTTTCCTCACTGAACATGTACAGCTAATATATTTACAGGTCTAGAGGACCCTGTGTTTCTATCTTCAGGGATGTTTAAAATCTAAACAGACCTGGTGAAGAATAAATGCGGGGTGTGTTAAGTACACAAATAGAAGTGTTTGCAAAGACAAAAGACTGGGATCATGGGGTGGTATCTAATGTGTGTTCTGTAGATATGAACGCCATTACTGTGTGTGATGACAAAGATCTGTCTACAGGCTGATCCCATCCATGAATCAATAGAAGCTATGACCTCCTGATGCAATGTCACAATTACCGGAGAGACGATTTTGCCTCTGAATTGCCTCCCCAGCCCCGGGGTGAGGCTGGAGATTGTACTGTATAGGTAAACTTTGTTTATGACTCAGTATATTTAGGGAATGCTGGCGTATACCTCTGAGTGCGGAATTTCAGTAAGGTTCTACTTCAAAGATTTTTTCATAGATGATTGGCATTTCATTGTGAACTGTTTTAATTTCGCATTCACATGGAAAATGCAGCCTCGATTATCATGCTTGAAATTTTATATTTGTGTGGCATTTTACTGGCATACAAATATAATCAACTTCTTTCTCAAGTGCCAAAACATTTTGATCAGGGATGAGTTCCTGGAGCTCTACCACCTCCCCATTGTTTTCCCTGGATGTACATCTCGAACGCCTCTACCTCTCACACCTGGAAGCCTCATCTGTGAAACACGGACAGCTACTGAGATCTGTTGCTGCTCTTAGGAGCTTCTAGCCCGGGTTGGAGGGACTCAGAGTCTCTACTCGCACGGAGGTCGTTTTCTGGCACGTCATGAACCCGTGTTCTAGCACCAGAGCGGGTAAAGTAGGTTCTTCTTTTGCCCTGTCCCCCACAAAATGGTCAGGAACTCCCCATGTTTCTCTTGCTACCAATGCAGCTTATGCATCAGGCTTTAGGGCTTGTTTTTGCTATGTCCTGTGGCTTCTTAGACACATAAGCCCCTCTCCCCTTCTCAAGAACTCACAAAATGTGTGTTAATTTTCATAAAGACTATTTATATTTATATTGATATAAATGGAAGGGGATTAAAAACTAAGACAGATGCTTAGAACTACCTAAAGAGTTTTCCCTGATGGGACATTTTTGTTCCTTATGTTTGGGAATGTAAAGTAGATGTAAAAATATTTAATTAAAATTATGTTTTTGATATTTCTGGTTATTCTTTGTTGTTGTTGTTGTTAGGGCCTTTGGTTTGTTTTTTTGTTTGTTTGCATTTTCTCTCACTACAGCTAAATATAACCTATTTATGAGTCTTCAGTGCTTTCTTTGGTCTCTCGGGAGGCACTTCCCTTTGAGGCTCCTCTTAGTCATGAAACACCCTTCACAGGCCATCACTGCCAAGAACACCGCTCCCGAATAGCATGCTAGTATTCATTATGTGCGGACTTATTATAGCAGGATTATATGTCAGGCACTGGATAAGAAAGTAAATATTTCAAAAGAAATATATTCATAAGAAAGCTAAACAGGATTTTTGAAATATTCTTTCCTGCAGTCTTTCCATTGTGGCTGCTTGGTGGCCACTGGACTCTCTCTTTTTAAACACTTAATTTTAATAATATATTGTATTAACCCACTACCCCCAAAATATTATCATTTTAACAGGTAATCAATATAAAACTATTAATGAGATGGTTTACATTCTTTTTCTCATACTAAAGCCTTCTAGATCTGGTTTGTATTTTATTTATACTGAAAAGCACATTTCCGTTTGGACTGGACACTTTTCAAAGGTTCAATAGCCACGTATGGACAGTGGCTGCCACACACCAGATGCTCCAGGTCTGCATCTTTGTCGGGATGGGGTCAGCAGCCTTGACTCTGTGGGGGCTGGTTTAACCCTGCCCTGAAAACCCAGCATTTCTGCATCTGTTCAATGACATCTCTTCGCTCTGGTTGGTCGGCCAGTCAGCGCCTCTCACCCCTACGTTAGCTTTGGGGATTGCTGTGCCTACAGTGCCTGGTAGTTCTCCTCCTGGCTCCTGGCCTCTTACCTCTGCACGTGCACAGAGTCTCCAGCCAAAGGCCCCAGAGACCCTCTGTACAGATGTCTGGAGCTCTCTTGCTGCACAGCTTCCTTCAGCACTTTTGCTCTGAAAGGCCTGCCAGCCTCTGTTTCCTCAGTTTGAACCTCTGCTCCTCCCTCAACAAGATACCAATGCTCTGTTGAGGGTCCCCTCCTGGGCCAGGTCTGGAAAGTGCCTGCGGGCAGAAAGTCCGAGTGATCGTAGGGTCACCTCCTCAGTCTCTCTTCCTCGAAAGGGTGCAGTTTGTGCCACCCGTGGCCCTGTTTTCTGGTGGCAGACGGCACTGCCTATGGTTCACGGCCAGAAGCGGAAGTCCTGCTTTGCAAGGTGAAGTCGAGTTAGAGAACGTGCTGCACCCAACTCTGAGTTTCTGCCAGGAATTTGAGGTTCCTTTGGGAGGAGGGCAGAAGTTGAGAAAGTCTTGGGACTTGGTGGTGTGGCTCTTTCCCTCATTGTTTCACCTGAGCAGGAAGGCTCCCACGTCACCATGTTTCTGAGTCTGAGGTTCGTAACTGACTCTCTTTCCTTCCCCTGGCCCCTCCAAGCCGTTCTCCAGACAGCAGCCACCCCGATCTTGCCAAGTGGCAAACTCCATTGTGTTGCTTCCCGCTGAACATCCTCTGTGTTTTCTCATTGCCCTTAGAATAGAGCCCCAGCTTGATTAAGGAGGCCCCGTGCTCCCCGGGGGTCTGTGCCTTTCTAGCATCCTCTCTCAATGCTTTCCCCTCTCCCAGTCTAAAGCCACGGAAAACTACTTGATGCTGCTGTCCTGTTCTCCCTTGTCCCTGAGTTCTTCCTCTCTTGCTCCTTCGCCCGTTTGACCTTGTTACTTCCAACTTACTCCTCAGATCTCAGCTTTCAGTGCCATTTCCTGGGGAACATCAATCACCCCTGTGTCTCAGCCACACACCTCTGATGTGTTCATGGATCATACTGTCTTCTATATGGTTCTTTGTCTCTCCCTTGTGAGGCCACAGGCCACCTGAGGGTCGAAATCAGGGTTAACGCAGAGCAGGTGCTCATGCAGTCAGTATGTCTTGGGTGACCCAGTTAATGATGGAATAAATACGTGCACCAGTGTTGTGTGTGGATTTGTGACTGTTTGGGTAGGAAAGCTAGCGGTGAGTGGCTGGCCACTCACTGTATGGGGAGCCTCATCTTTTTCCTAAGAAATGATCATGTTATTAAATTTATCACATGTATCCAAGGCCTTTCAAACTGCTTCCCCTCCCTCTGCGTCATTCCAGCCCTATTTCCCAGTGCTTCCCTGAGGCCACACACTCCTTCTTTCTCACACCATTATCCTCAGTCCAGATTCTGTCCTGGATTATCCGTGCCCTGTGCTCCCCCTGCCAAAAAAACATGTCACCAAATCCCACTCCATCCCACTGGCTCCCCCAAGAAGCCACCACCAACTCTCTGACAGCCTCGAGTCTCTTCTGAAGTTATCGGCGACTGTCTCCAGGACCTCCCCTGGCACTTCAGCAAGTTCTCTGCACCATATGACTCTGTGTGTGTGCGTGTGTGTGTGTGTGTGTGTGTGTGTGTATTCCCCTTATATACACTAAGGTCCTTCAAGGCAGGAAAGGAGCAATAAAGAAGTGGTTACAAGGGCTGGTTCCGAAAACAGTACATTTGGAGCTCTGCCATTCTGGGAGTTGAGACTTCCCCACCTCAGGCATATCACTTAACCTCCCTAGGTCTCAGTTTCCTTGCTTCTAGGACAGGGATAGATATTAATAGTTGCCATGTAGTGCTTGCTGCTCTGAGGTTAAATGAGCTATCTACCTACAGCACTTGGGGTAGTGCTAAATATAGCTTTTCTGTAATTACACTAACCTGCAGCATTCCACAGGTACATGAGTGACACGGACAGGTCATCCATGAAGTTGGATGCTTGAGGAGACCACGCAAAGAGCTGTAGCTTTTAGATGTCTCATCTGCTTTAGAAATAAAAATGATTCTGTGGCACAATGCAGTGAAATGGCCACCAGAGGGCAGTCAAAGACTGATGGATGAAATGGTAACAAGGAAAAGATTAGGACTGCCCCTCATCTCACGCTTTCCTTTCACTCTCTTCTCGATGATGCTGTGGCAACTGGAGCAAATGTGTTTGTGTATTAGTCAATGCTGCTCTAGCAGATAGTGAAGAAGTTATGAGATAGGAAGGGCCATCAGTGTAAGAAACGTTCTAGCTGCTGGAATGAGGATGACCAGAAAGCATTTCTTTTCCCGTGTGGCATCCTACCTGCACCCGCCACACACCAGCTGTATGAAGTATGCTGCCCAGACTAGTGGCTGCAAGAATTTACACTTGCCTCCTAACGCTGGCACCCAAAGCTCTCGTTTCAGTGGGCTCCCTGCCAAGCGCACCTCATTTGAAAATCTCCCCAAGGATTCTAACAAATGGTCCAGCCACCAGACTAACGGTTGTCTTCCCCTATGCACCTTTTCTTGGACAGCTTTTGACATGGAACTCTCTTCTCCCCATCTACAAAGGTCAAATGCCACCCCCTTTTCCAGGCTTAGCTGAAGGCCACCTCTTTATGAAGCCTTCTCTAGTACCTTGAGCCAAAGGCACCTTTCTAACTCTAGCATTTGTTGAGCTGGGGTCCCATCTGTGTACTAGGGCTCATATGCCTGCTTCACTTTTTGTGGTGTGTGTTAGAGATGATTGTGCAAAGTGCCTAGCACAGTGCCTGGTTCACACACAGAATCTGCTACCGTATTATAATCACTCTCATTGTCATTAATAACATGTGAAGTTTATCACCCTAAAAGCAGCAGGGTAGGAGTTACATATGACTCATCATGCATGTGTAAGCACTCACAAAAATTCTGTTGCACAAACAACCACAGAAATTAGTGGCCTGGTCAATTCTTAGCTCATTCCCAGAACAACATTAGGAGCAAAGGACTCCTTGTGGTTTTGTGATTGTGACTCTGAAACACAGCCCAGCAAATATATTCATTGTTTCTCCTCCCTAGTTACAAAGCCACACATAGTCATTTAGAAAATTCAGGCAATACAGAAAAGTTTATAGAACAGAGTGCAAATTCACCCAGTCTCACAGAGGAGAGGTAACCACTCTCATGCATTTCCAGGAACACACACACACTCAGAGATAAATAAAAGTGATCACACCATATATACATATAATCTGCTTTTTACTCAACAATGGGTCATGGATGCTTATCCATATACAGATAATTTCTTTTTAATATTCCTTGACAATAAAATATCATTTTAGGATGCATAGTATTCCTCCAGTTTGAGGTATCATGCTTTATTAAAATATAAATGTTATTTATTTTGCTAAAATATAAATGGTACATAGGAATGTGAAGACATTTAACCACTATGGCCGTTAACACCTTAGTTCTTATTGGACTTGTTTAACCCTAAACTGAAGACTTGGTGGGCAAGTGCCAGAAGGCAATGCCTCAGAACCCAGGCACTGCTAGGGCGGCAGCCTAGGTAAGCACGGTGCCTCCAGGTGGCTGAGGAGCGGGGCAGCCCTGGACCAGGACTGAAGGAGGACAGGTTGGCGCTGAAAATGCACTTTGCTAAGTAGACGTACTCAGGCCAGCCCTGACAGATGTTTCAGGCCTCTTTCACTCCCAACCCCCAACACAACAAGGCTTAGCCAAGTTCGAAGCTGCCAGAAGACATTATTTTTTCATATTATGCAGTGCTGGCCAGCCAGCTAATGAGGCAGTTACAAGGAGGAGGGAAATGAAAGGTGGTTAGAGAGGGAGGAACTCACTTGTTTGAGTGCTCACTGTCAGCCATGCTGCATGCTTATGTGACACAACATTTGACACTATTCAACATCTATTCTTGACAAAATTTTCATGAAAGGAGGAATAGAAGAGAACTTCCTTCATTTGGCAAGAATGCCTGGGAAAAACCCACGACTAACAATAGCTAATGGGGAAGATTAAATGTATGTTATCTGGTGACTCCTTCAATGGCCCTGTTATCCCCAGTTTGTAGATGCAGGAGGTCAGGGATTATAAGATCCGTAAACTCACCCAAAGTCACACAAGCAGCAGGAGCCAGAGTACTCAGAAATCATCAGGCTGCTCTCAAGCAGAAACGTAATTTTTCAAGGTCTTGCTAGGACTCTAACATTCTGTCTAACCTTCCCCCTTCTTGAAGTTTGGATTTAGATAAATAGGGTTTAAGCAGCAACTTTGAGATATTTGGCACCAAATAGATTTGAGGGAGTGAGGCTGAGATTGTTAGACCAGGATTACTGTCACACCTATCTCTTCATTTATTTGTCCGTTCATTCATTCATTCATCCACGCATTCATTCATTCACTCCTTTATTCAACAAATGCTTGTCGCGCATCCACTCTGCACCAGACACTGTGCTAGGCTCTGGCCTATCAACATGGTTTCCTACTGGAGCCCCCAGTAGAGAGGCAGACATCCATGGGGCAGTGACACAACCAAATGCTAAATCACAACTTTGACAGGTGCCATTAGATAAAGAACAGTAGAGGGGTGGCAGAGTTGGAGGATTTGACCCCGTGTGTGAGGTCAGGAAAATGACTGATGCTCTGAAATCTAAAGGAAGGCTCCCGTGGCAGGAGTGAGCAGGAGGAATGGGGAGGCAGGAGGATGGGCAGTCTCGTGGAGCTGGGGAACTGAGAGAGGCAGGGAGTCCTGGAAGGGTGGGCAGGGGTTGCTGAGTATGGCTCTACTGGGTGGCACCTTGGGAAGTTCGCCCTTTGAGGCAGGGGAACACATGTGAAGATTTCTGAGACTGAGGGCTGAGTGGTACATGACAATTTGCACAGATGCCTCGGATAGTTGAAGTAGACTTTTGGTTATCTGGGAGGCTGAGTGTTTCATGTATCCTTGACTAAATACCAGGCTTTTTGGGGGGGTTCCAGATGGTTCTGTGGTCTGTATGCTGCACCTGCCCCGTGGCAGCTGCTGTGATGGTTTCCATGTGAACTTGCAGAGGTCAAGGTGCTGGGGCTGAAGGGAGGAGAAGATTGGGGGTGGGGGATTCTAGTCACCAACACTGAGATCACACCTTGGTTCTGTCAGGAAGATTTTATCATCATGACAAAAAAAATCTTTTAAAATTAAAATTAAAAAAATAAAAAAGACTAAGGATCTAGACATATAAAATACACTGGTTCCAGAAAGTATTTCACCAGGGTTATTGTATGGCACTAATCTTGTGGTCCCTGACCTAGATGAGTAAATTAAGTTCAGCTAGGAGAAAAAAATCTCAGCTACAGAACCAAAGGCCAAAGGCTAAAGGACTAGTCAGGTGCACCAGTGGAAAGTGAGGATGGCTCAATGCAAATCCATCAGTGAAAGAGGCAGAAGGTGAAGCAGAAGGAAATGACCCCGAACAATAACAAGGCTAGACATTGTTTTCAGGCGGCCACAAGATGGCAGTGTTTCTCCTCCTACTAGCTTGGCCTTGCTTGTGTAAAGTTATCCCCGTGGAAATATAATCTTGTCAAATACATTCATATTTTGAGTCTTTTAAAAAAGATTTAATTTATTTATTTTTAGAGAGAAGGGAAGAGAGGGAGAAAGGAAGGAAGAGAAACAGTGATGAAAGAGAGAAGCATCGATCAGTTGCTTCTCGTACTCGCCCCAACCAGAGACCCAACCTGTAACCCTGGCATGTGCCCTGACCAAGAATGGAGCCAGCAGCCTTTTGCTTTGCAAGATGATACCCAGCCGATTGAGCCACACTGGTCAGGACTTGATTCTTTTATTTTCTAGCAAAAGAGCACCACAATGTGGGGTAGGTCAAGGGCTGCATCTGAAACCATGCAAATCCTGGTTCAAATTCTAACTCTGCTACAATGTTGAGCTTGTATGACCTGGGATTTCACATTTCTAAGTTTTTGTTTCCCATCCATACAATGAAGCCCCGTCTCACCTGCCCCTTGTTATAATAGCAAGGCACAAAAAGAACACCTCTGCAAGTGTAATAAATCATAATGCATGACACTGTCCCTTAACCATTAATGTGTGTGAGAACCAACAGTGTAAATCTCTTAAATGCATGTTCCCAGGTCCTGCTTCTTGAGATGCTTCAGTAAGTCGAGCACTGTGCCTCGGAATCCACACGTGACCAGGCACCCTTAATCATTGTGATGCTAAAGGCCCTTGGACCATGATTTAAGAAACTGCACTCTGCAAGTACATCTCAGTGGAAGGGGAGAGGTGAAGAAGGCACAGAAGCTATCCTTAGTTTCCCTTATAATGGGATCTATTCTCTTCCTTTCTGAATGAACATTTTACAGCATCTCCACTCCTTGTGATTACCTAATGAGGAAGGACATCTGCATCCTGGTCCTTCTCTTACATCCACAGTAAGTCTGTGGAAATGGGTGACAATCAGACGAGCAGAGCATTTCCAGACATTTCATCTCATCTGTGGGTATGTTTGGGTGATAGGATTTAGCAGACTCAGCAGAATTGTCCTTGGCTTTGTCTTTGTACCCTGCCGGGCTAACTTTTCCTACAGAATAAGTGACCTGTGCCTTCTGGCAATGGTTGAAGCCTGGGCCTCTCCCTGCTGTGAACAGCCTCTTGTGCAGGGTCAGCCTCGGGAGCCCCCCACCACTATGGCTATCTCCAACCACCAGCATTTTTCTGACCAGTACTGGCAGGGGTTTTACCATTTCTAAGCAAAGATTCAGCCTCCCTACCCCTCAGAGGATGCTGCCCCCATGGGCTGTTTCCCCAGCAGAGAGGGCTTGTTTCAATGAGTAACTAGAGCCGCAGAGATACGCAGTGTGGTCCCTTGGCTCATGGCCAGGGGAGGTGTAATGGCTTGGATGTGATAACCTCAGCACCTGGACGTGGATGTCTGCTCTCCTCGGAGGTAGCAGCAGACCGGGCAGTTAGCAGAGTTTTCAGAAATGGCTCTAGAAACTTGCTTCCCTCACACTGCGTTCAGACTTTGTAATAATAGAGAAAGGAAGGTGCTCACATGGAATTGCAGGATTATTAGTCTTTCCGCAAATATTTACTGAACAGCTGCTGTTTTTGAGCCAGGCACTATCCTAGGCTTTTTTTTTTTACTGAAATATTAATAAAATATCCAAAAACCACCCTTATGAACCTGAGAGTCTAGCAGCAGGAAATAGACAATAAACAGTAAATGGATTTGATTGCACGCTGGAGGGTCTACAAAGACCACTTGTTGAATGAGCTGAAACCCCAGTCAGCAAAGGAAGGGTCTCAGTGCAGTGCCTTCCACACCCTGCACGGCCACGTCTCCCCTGCGCTGAGGGCATTCTGCCGGCGGGCACTCTCCCCTCTCCTCCCGCACACAGCTCTGCCAACGGTGGACTATGCATCACACCTTACTCAGCATTTCACTGAGAAAAAACTTTCTTAAGAGCTGAAATTTGGAAAGTCCCTTTCTCCTCTGTCCCCTTTTTGGTTAGAATGAAGCTGAAATTTACATACCATAAAACAACCATTTTAAACTGCACAACTCAGTGGTATGTGGTATACGCACAAGTTGCGCAATCACCACCTCTAGTTCCAAAATGTTTTCATCACTCCCCAAGCCCTGAAACCCATCAGTGGTCACTTCTCACTCTCCTCCTGCTCCAGCCCCTGGAAACCACCAACCTGCTTTCTGTCTCTGTGGGTTTAACTCTTTTAGATATTTCATATAAATGGAAACCACATGTAATACGTGGTTTTGTATGTCTGGCTTCTTTCATAAAAGTGTATTTTTTAGTGCTAATAAAAATATTCAAGTGAAGCTGCAGATTTTAATTACTGCAGAAAATAAAGTGATATCAAAGGCTTTTCTGATTTCTTGGCTTCCATAGGTGATACGAGGAAAATAAAACATATAATGATTGCTAGACTTCCATTTCTTAGGGCTGGTTTGCTTAGGATAAAGATCCAGAATAAGATGACAATAGTTATAGTTTTAATAGATTGTCTCAGAGCCTTACCTCAGTTTCTGCCTTTACTAGTCAATATGAGCCAGGTGTCTGAACAGAGAAGTTTACAGAGGTGGTTTCCTGCAGGCAGTGGGTATGGGGGTTCTCAGATGTGGAGAGGTTTGAAGTGGTCTGTCTTTTCCATTTACAGAGTATTATCATTGGTCCATGCAAGAACCCTCCTTAATTTTATTTTCATCAAAGCAGTTTATTCCCAGACTTTGAGATAGGTATTATTACCCTCATTTTAAAGATGATGAAACTGAGGCTCCAAAAAGATTAAGCTTCATGCAAATTCATATATCTTTCCACTGACAACTCAGACTGAGTTTTTATACTCTTGAGAGAAGATTCCTAAAATAGTGAGCAATGGCATTTGCAGCAACCCTTAATAATGCCACCACTAGATGCCCAATGAACTTGCAGTGAAAGCCTGTATGGGTCTGCCAGGGGATCTAGAGTTAGACTGAGGGGGGCACCTGCCCCCACGTGGAAGAGGATCTGAGTCGGCACCAGATAAGATGACCGGACCAGGCTCACATCAGCCAGGTACCTTCTATGTCTCATACTGCTTTTCATAAAGCGTCTGTATGTGTGTGTTTGTGAATCCTCTATTCTGTTTCAAGTTTACAAAATGTTATGGTTCCTAACAAGAGCTATCGTGGCATTCTTTGTTTCCACGTGATTTTTTCATGATTCCATTTGACAAAATGATTGAGATACCAGCTAGTTGGCTTTAGTATCACACAAACATATACACACACAGACCATTGAAATTACATTTTGTTAACTCAAGAAATATGTTTGGATATTTATCCAACTATATTTCTGCACTCAGTTAAGTGCCGGGGATATAGCAATGAATAAGATAGACAGTGTCCTTGCCTCACTGAGTTTATCTCACAGTGGAAATGCAGAGCAGAAAACACCTATAGTAATGAACTAAATAATTCTGTCTCTGATAAGGGGTGTCAAGAAAAAGTAGAGTTCTGGCCAAGATGGAGGCATAGGTAGAAACCCTTCGCTTCCTTGCACAACCAAAAGGAGAAAAACAGGCAATCTAAAATCAGTAAACAACCAGAAGTGCCAGAAAATCAAACTGCATGGAACTCCGACAACCAAGGAATTAAAGAAACAGTCAAACAGAACAACCAGACCGGTGAAGCGGCAGACCAGGCAGGCAGAGCTGGCTGCAGCCAGGCAGCAGGCTTCATGGGAGGGGCTGACTTAAGGGAAAACCAGGACTGAGAGGTGGCTGTGGACTATGGAAGTTGCCACAGTGGGAGAAACTCCCAGCCTCACTTGAGAGTTCTTTGAAAAGTGTCCTAGAGATGAGCAGGTAAACTGCATTGTTCCCTCTCTGGCCCCTCCTACAGCCAGTGCAGAAGCGCAGCAAGGAGGGTTGCCCTGTCAGGATGGTCACCTAAGGCCTTGCTCCCTTACAACCTATCAGGGGCCCTGAGACCAAGAAATATGGCCCAAAATGAAAGAACAAAGCAAAACCTCAGGAAGAGAGCGAAACAATGAGGAGATAGCCAACCTATCTGATGGAGAATGTAAAGCCCTGGTAATCAAAATGCTCACAGAACTGATTGAGCTTGGTCAAAAAAATGAAAGAACAAATGAAAGGTACCCAAAATGAAGTAAAGCAAAATATTCAGGGAACCAACAGTGATAGGAAAGAAACCAGGACTCAAAGCAACAATTTGGAAGGAAAGGAAGAAATAAACATCCCACCAGGGCAGAATGAAGAAACAAGAATACAAAGAAAATGAAGAGAGGCTGAGGAATCTCTGGAACAGCCTGAAACATTCCAATATCTGAATTATAGGGGTGCCAGAAGGAGAACAACAGCAAGAAATTGAAAACTTATTTGAACAAATAATGAAGGAAAACTTCCCTAATCTGGCAAAGGAAATAAACTACCAGGAAGTCCAGGAAGCCAAGGGAGTCCCAAAGAAGTTGGACCCAAGGAGGAACACACCAAGGCACATCATCATTAAGTTCCCCAAGATTAAAGACAAAGAGAGAATCCTAAAAGCGGCAAGAGAAAAGGGGACAGTTACCTACAAAGGAATTCCCATAAGACTATCAGCTGATTTCTCAAAAGAGACCTTGCAGGCAAGAAGTGCCTGGAAAGAAGTATTCCAAATCATGAAAGACAAGGACCTACATCCAAGATTGCTCTATCCAGCAAAGCTATCATTTAGAATGGAAGGACAGATAAAATGCTTCCCAGATAAGGTCAACTTAAAGGAGTTCATCATCACCAAGCCCTTATTATATGAAGTGTTAAAGGGACTTATCTAAGAAATTGAAGAAAATCAAAAACTATAAACAGTAAAATGACAATGAACTCACAACTATCAACAAATGAATCTAAAAAAAGAAAAACAATGAAAACAAAAACTAAGCAAACAACCAAAATAGGAACAGAATCAGAGAAATGGACATCACATGGAGGGTTCTCAGTGGAAAGGAGGAAGTAAGGAATTGGGGGGATGGGGAAAGGTACAGGGAAGAAGAAGCATAATTGGTACACATTAAATAGGCCAGGAAAGGTAAAAACTGGTATAGGAAACAGAGGACTCAAAGAACTTATATGTACAACCCATGGACATGAACAAAGCAGGGGGAATGCTGGAGGGTTGGGAGGTGCAGGGTGGGAGGGGGATAAAGGAGGAAAATTGGGGAAACTGTAATAGCATAATCAATAAAATATAATTTAAAAATAATAAAAGAAAAAAGTATAGGCGATATGAACTGATATAACAGGGAAATCTAATCTAGAGTGGGAAGGGGGGAAGATAAGGGGCGAGGACATCAAACCGTGCATCCATCTATATCTGAATGTATCTCTATACAGATATGCACAGATACTCATGAAAACTTAAACACGATTCTCTCCAGACGATGGACATTGGAATTATGTGGGATTATTGATATATATGTATATGTACAAAAGTTTTATATGTATGTGTGTGTGTATATATATATAATCTCCATTAAAGTTATTTTTATTTTATTTATTTATTTTTAGAGAGAGGGAAAGGGAAGGAGAGAAACATCAAAGTGCCAGAGAAACACCAATCCATTTCCTTTCCCACGCCTCCAACCAGGGACCTGGCCTGAAACCCAGGCCCCGGCCCTGACTGGGAACTGAACTGATGACCTTACTCTCTGCGGTAGGATGCTCATTCCACTGAGCCACACCAGTCAGGGCTAAAGTTATTTTTTAAAAGGAATTTTCTGTGCAGATAAGGTACATATGCACTTTTTGAAAGTTAGACTTGAACAAAATCAAGTCAAGGCTATCATTGGGTTGAACCTTGCTGTTTTGTATCTTCGACGTTGTAGCTTTGACTTGATAAAGTCAAGCCTTGGCTTGATATTCACAGGGGGGCTCGGGAAATCTCAGATATTTCACTTTTCCAAGGAACAGATTGCAAAATACTCATTACAAACTCAGAAGCAGGCAGCACCTGCTGGATCCTAATGGAAGCCATCTCAGGAGGTGAGGTTTCCTGTAACGCTAGCAGTGAACCTCCTTTATGAAGCTCCCTCTCTCAGGTCAGGGCCGCTCTGCAGTGGAAGAGGCTGGGCAGACCTCCCGCTACTCAGGAGCTTGCTGGCTGGTAGGGAAGACAAGTCCAGCGCAGAAGCACACACTCTGCTGCACGTGGGCTGCGTGCTCTCATTCCTGTGCATAACCCAGAAAGTCAGGGAACTTTAAAAGGTCATTTAACCTCTGCAGCATTGAACGAGCATGAATCACTCGGCAGGGTTAGGTTTACAGTGTGGAGGATTCATCTCGTGCCCAGAGATGCCATGCATAATGCAGAAACCAGAATTCCTAACATCTCTCTCCAGGAATAAATTCCAGTGATGCCCCCGGGAAACAGTGACCTACAGGACCTGTAAATAGTCTTCAAGGAGCCTTGAATCCTCTAAAATTATGTATTAAATTGAGCTTGCATGTAAATTGGTTTAGGACACAGTCTATTCTGCTTAGCAGCTCCTCTGAATTCATGTCAAAAATGGGTTAAAACTCAATCTCCTTGGACAGTAAACGTTGCTGTGCACTTCCCAGTGCCAGGCCCTCACCTGGGCACTTACGTGCCTTGCCGTTCCAACAAAACCCTGTGGACTACGTCTTTCACAAACGATGATAAATCTGAAGCTCAGGGAAATTCAATATTCCCTCCTCTCCTTCAACACCCCCACACAATTCACCCATTTAAAGTGCACAGTACAATGTACCTTCACAGAATTGTGCAGCCATCACCATAAACCACATTTACAGTGCTGTCATCACTGTACCCATCAGCAGTGAGTCCTCATTTTCCACTTTCTGTCTCTGTGTCCTTGCAAATCTATCGAGTTGTGCAGTATGCTGCTTTTGTGACTGGCTGTTTTCATTTAGCATGCTTTCAAGGCTCCTTTGTGTTCTACTATGAAACTGTACTTCAGGAAATGTGCAGGAAACCATTACAACACCACCGGGGCGTGCTCTCTGGCTGCTGCTGCCTCCCCCACCCTCACCTCTGGGACACGTTAAAGAGCCAACACCATGACGGACTCCAAGTCCTTCACAACCAACCAAAAGGGAGAAATCTTTGAATTAAAGGCTGAACTCAGCAGTGAAGAGAGAAAAAGAGAAAGGAGGCTGTGAGGAAAGTGATTGCTGCTGTGACTCTGGGCAAGGACATCGGCTCTCTCTGTTTCGATGCAGCGAATTACATGCAGACTGACACTAAACTAAAGAAGCGTGTGTATCTCTGCTTGATGAACAATGCTAGGAGTCAGCCAGACATGGCATCCTGGCTGGCAACAGCTTTGTGCAAGACTGTGATGATCCCAGTGCTCTGATTCGGGTCTTGGCTGTCAGAACCACAGGGTGCATCTGGGTGGGCCAGATGACAGAATGTCTCTGTGAGCCCCTCCACAGTGCTTGAAGGATGAAGATCCCTCTGTCTGGAAAATAGCAGAGGTCTGTGTGGCAAAACTCCACGATATTAATGCCCAAATGGTGGAAGATCAGGGATTTCTGGATTCTCTGAGGGATCTCATAGCAGATTTCAGATCCAATGGTGGTGGCTAATGCTGTAGCAGCATTATCTGAAATGAGTGACTCTCACCCAAACAGCAACTTACTCCATCTGAACCCACAGAACATTAATAAGCTGCTGACAGCCCTGAATGAGTACACTGAATGGGGCCAGACTTTCATCCCAGACTGCCTGCCCAGCCATGACCCTCGAGATCACTGAGAGGCTCAGAGCGTCTGTGAGAGGGAGACTCCCCAGCTGTCTCATGCCAACTCAGCAGTGGTGCTCTCAGCAGTAAAAGCTTTAACGAAATTTCTACACTTGTTACCCAAGGACTCTGACTACTACAACACACTGTGGAAGAAGTTGGCCCCTCCACCCGTCACTTTGCAGTCTGGGGAGCCACAGGTATAGTAGGTTGCCTTGAGGAACATTAACCTAATTGTTCAGAAAAGGCCTGAAATCTTAATGCAGGAAATCAAAGTCTTCTCTGTGAAGCATAGTGATCCCATCTGTGTGAAACTGGAGAAGTTGGACATCGTGATTCGTTTAGCATCTCAAGCCAACATTGCTGAGGTTCTGACCTAACTGAAGGAACGTGCCACACAGGTGGGTGTTGACTTTGTTCACAAAGCTGTGCGGACGTTTGGCACAACATTGTGTAAGTACACTGCTTGATCTCATCCAGACTAGAGTAAATTATGTGGTCCAGAGGCTATTGTTGTCATCAGGGACTTCTTCCATAAGTACCCTGACAAGTTCTGCTACTCTGTGCGAGAATTTAGACTCGCTGGATGAGACAGATGCTCGAGCAGCTATGATTTGGATCGTGGGAGAAGATGCTGAACGAGCTGACAGTGCACAAGGGAGCTACAAGAGAGCTTCCTGGAGGGTTTTCAGGATGAAAGCACCCAGGTGCAGCTCACTGTGCTTGCTGCCACAATGAGGCTGTTTCTCAAGAAACCATCAGAAACACAGGAGCTGGTACAGCAGATCTTATGTTTGGCAACACAGAATTCTGATAATCCCAACCTTTGAGATAGGGGTTATATTTATTGGCAGCTTCTCTCAATGGACCCTGACACAACCAAAGATGTAGTCTTGTCTGAGAAGCCACTGATCTCTGAGGAGACAGTCTTATGGAGCCAGCTCTTCCGGATGAGCTAAGCTGCCACATTGGTTCTTTGACCTCTGTGTACCACAAGCCTCCCAAGGCCTTTGTGGAAGGAAGTCATGGAATTCATGCGATACATCATGGGAGCCCTGATGCTGGTGACAGCCCTGTTGGCACCACCACTGCCACCAGCCTCCAGCAGCCTCAGGTTATTCCCTCTCAAGGTGCCTTTTAAGCCTTGACCTTGGCCCCCCAGTCAATGTGTCACAGGTATCCTCCATGCAGGTGGGAGCAGTGGATCTCTTGGGAGGAGGACTAGATAGTCTGCTTGGCAGTGACCTTGGCAGGGGGCATTGGAGGAAGTCTGATGGTGGGACAATCCTTCATCCCATCATCAGCGCCTACAACCTTTGCTCTTTCCCCTGCTCCTGCTGTGGTCAGCAGTGGTCTGAATGATCGATTTGAGCTCTCCATAGGAGTAGGCATAGCACATGGTGGGTATGTGGCTCCTAAGGCTGTCTGGCTGCCTGCAGTAGAGGCTAATGGATTGGGGATTTCTGGAAAGTTGACTCATTGTCAGGTGCACATTTATGTGGAAATGAACTTCACCAACAAAGCTCTGCAGCTCATGACAGAGTTTGCAGTCCAGTTTAACAAGAACAGCTTTGGTGTCATCCCCAGCACTCCTCTGGCCACCCACACACCACTGATGGATGCCAAACCAGAGCACTGGTGTCTCCCTGCCTCTCAGCACTGTGGGCCCAGTCATGAAGACGGAGCCTCTGAATAACCTGCAGGTGGCTGTGAAAAGCAATATGGATGTCTTTTACTTCAGCTGCCTCATCCCACTCAATGTGCTTTTTATAGATGGCAAAATGGAGTGTCAGGTCTTCCCTGCAACGTGGAAGGGTATTCCCAATGAAAATGAACTTCAGTTCCAGATTAAGGAATGTCATTTAAATGCTGACACTGTTCCCAGCAAGTTGCAAAACAACATTTGTACTATTGCCAAGAGAAATGTGGAAGGGCAGGACACACTGTACCAATCTCTGAAGCTCACCAATGGCATTTAGATATTGGCTGAGCTAGTATCCAGCCAGGAAACCCCAATTATACACTGTCGCTGAAGTGTAGACCTCCTGAAGTCTCTCAGTATGTCTGTTAGGTCTATGACAGCTGTTTGAAAAACTAATAGACTGGTCCGGTGCCCTCCGGCCACCCTGTGATTGGTGCAAGCCAGGAATTCTTAACTGGAAGAAATTATATTGCTGTATAGAATTTGAACCCAAATATACTGAGGTCACGCACCAAGGTAGTGACTAGTGTAACCTAAATTAGTGTAACTAGTGCTAAATTAGGGCATGACCCGTTGGATAGTTTTAGCTTCCTGTGATCATTTGTTAACCACTGCTTCAATCACTTCCCGCCTCTTGCCACCTGCTGCTGCTATCTGTCCTCATTTGTGGGTTTCTCCATCTGTGCCAGTTGAGAGCATTTTTTAGTGTAGGTTGATATTTTATAATTGAGAGCTCATTTCAAAGTCAGGAAAAGACAAAAATATTAAAGCAAGGGTAAATGTCACTGAAACAAAAAATAAACTGTACTTCAGTCCTTTTTGTGGGTGAATAATAGTCCATTGTATAAATACATCACATTTCATTTGTCAGTTGATGGACATGTGGGCTGTTTGTATGGCTTGGTGTCATGAATAATGCTGTTATGAAGGTTTGTGTACTAGTTTTTGCACGGATATATGTTTTCATTTCTCTTGGGTATATACTGAGAAGTAAGCAGAATTGCCAGATCATATGACTCTATGTTTCACATTTTGATGAACTGTCAATATTTTGCCAAGTGACCTCATCATTTTACATTTCCAGCAGTAATGAAGACAGGTTCCAATTTCTCCACATTCTCCCTAACACTTGTCTTTTTTATTATAACCATCCTAAGTGGATATGAAATGGTGGGTCATCGTGGTTTTGATTTGTAACTTCCTAATAACTAAAGATGCTGAACAGCTTTTTATGTGCTTTTTTGGCAATTTGTACATCTTCTTTGGGGAAATGTATATTCAAATCCAGTGCTCATATTTTAATTGACTTATTTGTCTTTTTATTATTGAAATGTGAGAGTTCTTTATGTATTCTGGATATAAGTCACTTACCAAATATATGATTTTCAATATTTCTCCTATTTTGTGGGTTGATTTTTCACTTTCTTTTTAAAGTATTTTATTTATCTATTTTAGACAGAGGGAAAGAGAGGGAGAAAGAGAGGGAGAGAAACATCAATGTGTTGTTGCCTTTTGCATGCCCCCTACTGGGGCATGTGCCCTGACTGGGAATTGAACTGGCAACCCTTTCGTTCATAGGCCCACATTCAATCCACTGAGCTGCACCAGCCAGGGCTCTTTACCTTTTCTTAATGGTATTATTTGCAGTGTTAAAGTTGTAACTTTTAATGTAGTTCACTTTATGTTTTTATTCTTGTCATGCTTTTGGTATTGGAGCTAATAGCCTATTGTTTAACTCAAGGTCACAGATATTTATTCTAAGTTCTCTTCTAAGAATTAATAGTTTTTTACTTAGTATTTAGCCCATGTTCGATTTTGAGTTAATTTTTCTGCATGGTATGACATAGGAATTCAACTTAATTTGTTTGTATGTGGGTATCCAGTTGTCCCAGCACCATTTGTTGATGAGAGTATCTCTCCCCATTGCATTGCCTTAGCACCCTCATCAAAAACCAATCGTTGGTAACTGTAAAAGTTTGCATATGGACTCTTAATTCTGTTCCATCTATCAGTATATCTGTATTTATGCCAGTGCTACACTGTCTTGGTTTCAGAATATTTTGAAATAGAAAAATGTAAGTCCACTAGTTTTGCTCTTCCTTTTTAAAGATTATTTTGGCAATTTTGTGGTCTTTGTATTTCCATATAAATTTCTATAGGGTCAGCTAGTCCATTTCTGTCAAAAAATGCATATAACTGTAAAGTACATTTTTATTCTTTCTCTTTCTCTCTTTTCTTGTTATTAGACTCAAAATATATGTCATTGGCAGACATTCATATTATTTGAGATGTTCTGTTGTTAAATAATGATTCCATATTCAATTCTCACCAAAGGAAAACATAATTATAGCAGTCAAAATATCTGCAATATTATGGTTGGTTTTAAAGTTTTCAGAGCTTAAACGCTTACTAAGTGTTGTACTCAAAGGCTTTTATACTGCCTCCTGACTGATTACTGAATAGAATTAAGGTTATATGCTTGAGTCTAACATTTGATATTAAAAAGTCAGCTGGTTTATTGTTAGCATTTTAATGATTTCCTTTTAAATGATGAGACAAGGATGAGTTTGCTCTTGGTAAGCACCTTTTCACAATAATGTATTATAGATGATAAAAATATTGCTTCCAATGAAAAATCAGGTTGTATATCATTGGGACTCCCTTTTTTCTCTTAAACTGACTTTTTTCAGCATTCAAAAGTTGCCCAGAGTCCTGTGGTTTTGAATAATCACACAGTAGAAAAACTGAGGAGAAAGAATTGCATTGATAACATTTTTTTTCAGTAATGAGTATCTTACTTATCAAATTAATTTAGACAACACTATCCAAAAACAAACAATGAGGCAGGCACTGTGCCTATCTCCAGGAATGGAGTGGGAGCAAAGCAGACAGACTCTACTCTGTGACACTGGTCAACTGGAGACTTTCCTCTAAGCTTGCCAATTTAGTACTGTGACCTGCACGTTCCTTCCAAATCTCTCTGCATTCCTAGCTGTGTGGCCTTGGCCAACACATGTAACTTCTCCGAGTCTCACTTGCCTTGCATGTACAGTGTGTATGGGATTGTGAAGATTAGATGATGTGATTCAACCACCTGGTATGCAGCAGTGACATAGAAACAGAGACTGGATTAAGTATAGGGCACAAATCTTATGCAACCCTTTAAATTCCTTCAACTCCACATATCTCCCAGGACCCCAGCTACTCCACCTATCAATATGCTACCCTAAACTCTGCTTAATCCTATCATTCTGCTGCCTAAGTCCACCCAGACTGTGTTATCTCTGCCTTGGCTGGCTACCTACACACTTGGAGTTTCTGGTTTTATTCACTATTTCTGATTTTAGGCAGAACACCACATACCAGGGCTTTAGATCTAACAAGAGGTCATGGAAGGGACTGGATGACACAGCCTAGGACTGTGGGGTTTTATTTTCTTGTGGGGAAAACTTGACCATTGGGAAACATCAGATGGGAGGAATCTGGACAGAGAAATTCTCTCTCCTTCCTCTTTTCTCAAGAATAGTTTCTCCTTACCACTCAAATGGAAAAATACCCAAGTAGATATGCCTGCTGATCAACCCTCTGTGTCTTTTCACGACTTGTGGTGAAGCAGTAGACAGTCATTTCAGATGACTTCACATTCTTCTTTGCCAGGAATTCTCAGACACATTTCAGCCGAGTTCACATCTAAATTGTATTGCCATTACATCCTTTCTTGGTTGAAGGATTTTGTGTGTGTGTGTGTAGACATTGGGTAAGAAATTGTTAAGATCTTTAAGACATTGAGCAATTAGTTGGTAAACTAATAAAAAAACTCATGCCTCGAATATGTGTCTGGAAGCTTCTTTTGCACAAGATCAGGTTCTCTGAGAAGTAGGAAATGGTAACTCATGAAACATCCCAGCTGTTTGCTCCATCTCAGTGAGGAATCATTTAAGCTAGAAAACTCAGACATCCTCACCTTCTGTTTCTCCCTCATTTTCCAGATCCTATCTATCACCCATGCTGGTCCCTGGAACTCATTAATATTTTTTATCCAGTACCTTGTTCTTTGTCCCATTATCAGTTTATTCAGACTCCACTTACTACTCTTCTAGACAAAAATCCTCAGAACTGTTCATCAGCTAGCATCCAGTCTCACCCTACTTGCATCCATTCTCCAAATGGCAACCAGATTAGTCTTTCTAAAACTTATAAGGTAGATTATTTTGCTCCTCTGGTCACATATCCTCAATACCTTTTAGAGAAAGTCTTCAGGTTAAACTCATTCTATGACCATCTGCCCCTCCTCTACCAGTAAAGTACTGTAAGTCCTCACTTAACACCATGAATAATTCCCTGGAAACCATGGACAGTTTAGATGAAACCACATATACCAAAACCACGTTTACCACAGGCTAATTAATATAAACAAGAGTTGAGTTCCTACAGCACATTTCTGGTCACAAAATTTCAGACTTCCAAATAAACTCAAATATCTTTAGTATTAAACATTGAACTCTACGGACATTTAAAAAAGAGGACGAGCCAGCTGGACTGAAGGCTGAGGCAAATGCAACACCATGTGGATGGCCTGAGGGTGCAGAGCCCACAGCCCGGCACTCCTTGTCCTGCTGCGGAGACTGGGCACTGGGAAAGTAGCCACTGTCTTTGTTCCAGCCTCACCTGCCACATGGCCTGCTGGGCCATCCAGTTGGGTCCTGGTGCCCATGGATCCTGTTGCCTGAGGAGATGGCTGCCCAGGGGCCTGGAGTGGGCTCAGGGGCAGTGCCAGGCAGCTGCCATGGGGAAGGACTGATGGAAGGCTCCAAAGGAAAGTGGGATCGCTGCAGTGGAAGAGGATCCAAATATTTTAGAACATGCTCAGGAGGTGAGCATTTAACTAGAGAGTCTGAGAACCTAGTAGAAAGTGATGAAGGGGAAAGCCCCGGAAGCAGTCATAGGCCTCTTACTGAGGAAGAAATTATTGACCTAAGAGACCTGGGGCATTATGATTCTACTGCCAAAAAACAGAAGGATCTTTTTTTCAGAGAGAGAGAAACATTGATTTGTGTTCCACTTATGTATGCATTCGTTGGTTGCTTCTTGTGTGTGCTCTGACCATGGGTGGAACCCACAGTCTTGGCGCATCTGGATGATGTTCTAACCACCTGACCTACCTGACCAGAGCCCCAAAAGATCTTGATATGAAAATTAGAAAAGAATTGATCTACAAGAAGAGAAGTGAAGACTACAAGAAGAAGCTTTACGGACTGCACAGTGTGGAGCGGGCAGGGTAGCCAAGCAGCAGAAGCTCTGGGAGGAAAGGCCATGCACTGTGCCTGGGACGCCCTCCAATGGTGCAGAACGTCAAAGCTCAGGACCTGAAGATAACTTTGAATCTTGTTTGATAAATATAAAGTCACAGGATGAAGTTTTTCTGTGTAGCAGACTCTCATCATACCACAGTTTTGACACCAAATACAGAAACAATTGTGATTTAATGACCAAAACTAAAACAGGTAGTGGAAGTGATGATAGCACATCCTTAGATCTCAAGTGGGAGGGTGAAGAAGAATTGAATTGAATGTGTCCAATGAGAGAGAGTGTTCTACGACAAGGAAGACACTCCTGCCAGGAAGTCATCCTGTAGCAGCCCCTGATGATGCCAAGAGGCCACAGTGGCAGAGTGATTTTGTGAGTGCTGCCACGGGCAGTGACAGTTCCGAGTATTCCGGATTTGTAAATCCTGTACTAGAACCATCTGTTTCTGCCATGAATCAGCTTGATGGAGATGAACAAAGTGAGAGGGTAAAATTTGTGTCACCCTGCTTAGCAGTTAAGACCAAATGGTGCTAAGAATCAACGAGAATGTAGAAGCTGTGGTGAGCCTTCTCGTCGGGAGGTGGAAACCGTGCTGGAAGCGCTGTTAGAGAGGACTAGGAAAGACAGGCTGCCTCCGAACCGCTCCGGTGTTCGGCGCAACATCGTCATCTGCCCCCCCCCCGTTTCAAAGGCAATTTAGTCATTCTGTCATGTTATCAATTACACTTGTTTTAACTCTTTTGTAGCATCCCTGTTCAATCTTCATAGATTTTCACTTTTTAGTCTTATTTAGTATGTTTTCATGAGCTGATTTCAGCAGCTAACTACGAAAATGTTACGGCATTCTGGTTACTGCTCAGCACACGTGAGAGCACGTGACTGACTACCAGATGCAGATTTAGACAAGTGCTCCCTTTCCAACACGTTCTTTATTCCTACAGCTGATTTAAACTTTACGATCCAATAGCGGTCAAAATTAATTTTACTAGGTGATTCTAAATAAATGCTCAAGTATCATTTTCTTTCTATATTTATTGCATATCCAAGTATGATAATGTTGATTCTGTCTGAAACAAAGGATATGATATGGTAAAGCACACTTGCAGAGTTTGGACACTTAATGCTGGTAACCAAAAGCAATATTGAAGAAATAAGTACACTTCTGTTTTCACTTCCTTTCACATGCACGGTAAATGAACATTGACTTTAAATTCATTTGTATATTAAATTCCTACATGTCATTTTAAAAATTTTTATATTTCCAGTTACTGAACTTAGGAAGATTTTACACTGAGCATATTCCCTGTGCATGATTTAGTGAGAAAGGGAAATCTAAAAAGGTAATATGGGTAATTATTGCAAAGTAAATAAAATCCTTTCTGGTATGAAAAGATCTATAGATTTTTATTTAGCTTTCCTTTGTCTTGTAATATAAGGTGCATTTATGGGATAAAACTAAGTTTATCTACTTATATGTGTAAAACTACTTTTTGTGTAGTACAATGAATCTTAGCTCTAAAATTTAGTTATCAATTTAAAAGGTCAAGAACATAAGACACTCCCTAATTGCTTCCTGATTTTGCCGAGGACTGATATGATTTCAGTAAGCAAACTCTTTTGAGTTTTTCCTTAGTGTTTTCTCTTTTCCTTACAAAAATGACAAGGCATATTCTCAAAAATACAGGAAGTTCCAGATATAAGTAGCAACTGAAAGTTCTTGCTGTACTTAAAAAAATAATGTAGTCCTTTCAATATTTGTACTGCTAGGCAATGACACAGTTTCATCTTTTTTTTAATCTCATAGAAATACATATGACACTTTAAGTAATATTTATTTTGGTTTAACATAATTTAAGTTGTAGCTATATCATGGAAAATATTTTAAAGGTAATCTATATCCACACTGCCTGTGTTATGCTTTTTAAAGTTTATATACATCAGATGTATATTTTTGGTTTGGCATAAGCTACTATTGTATTTTCTTTGCATTTTGTTCATAAAGAATTTTTTGAAGGAACAGTAACTTCTTAAGGATGGTTAATAAACACAGTTTTACATTTAAAAACTAAAAAAAAAAGATGATATAAACCAAGATGATATAAACCAAGATAATTATTTTCCAACCCACTTATTCCAGTTCAGGGTCATGGGGGCCAGAGCCTTTCCTGGAAGTTTAGGTAGGACCTGACCCTGGAAGGACCTGGAAGGCCCTTCCACATCAAGGCCACTCACACACACATCCACTCACACCCACACCCACTCACACTTAGGAATGAGGAGTATCTGCAGCAACCTTCGCTGGAATTATTTTTCTGCACAGAAGACTTGTCTCCTCAACCCTATTTATTGCTTTCTTCCCTCATGTGTTTATATCAGTGTGAGCTGTGTATGGCAGCTTTCTTTCAAAGGGTAAGGCATGGAAGTGGTGGGCAGGAGTTACCTCACAGCGGAGAAACTGGGCAAACCCTTTCTGAGCCAGGTGACATGGTGAACATCCATTAAGCATATTGATAATATGTAGCCTTGATATCATGTGATAAAAATGGCGC
This sequence comes from Phyllostomus discolor, assembly GCF_004126475.2. Taxonomy (NCBI): domain Eukaryota; kingdom Metazoa; phylum Chordata; class Mammalia; order Chiroptera; family Phyllostomidae; genus Phyllostomus; species Phyllostomus discolor. The sequence continues at coordinate 143,915,810 of NC_040907.2, forward strand.
TTCACCTACCTGGGATCTTCCTTCCCCAAATTCATAACCCCTGTTTGATTATGAGACAACCTCAGACAAATCCCATTTAAGAAGCATCCTACAAAATACCCGATGGGCACTCCTCAAAACTGTCAAGCTCACCAAAAAACAAAGAACTGCCGCAGCCAAGAGGAGCCAGTGGAGACATGTGACTCAGTGCGATGTGGTATCCTGATGGGATCCTGGAACAGAGTAAAGACATTCAGTAAACCTAAAGAAATCTGAATAAAGTATGGACTTCAGTTAATAATAATGTATAAATGTTGTTTCATTATCCTCACCTCAATTTTTCTGCAAAACTGTAAATTGTTCTAAAAAACAAAGTCTAGTCCCGGCCAGGTGATTTGGTTGGATGGAGCATCATCCATACACCAAGAGATTGCAGGTTTGATTCCCGGTCAGGGCACATACCTAGGTTGTGAGTTCAATCCCTGGTGGGTTCAATACGGGAGACAACCAATTGATGTTTCTCTCTCTCTTTCTCTCTCTGCCTCTCTCTCTATCTCCCCCTCCCTTTTTCTCCCTCTCTCCTACTCTCTTTCCTCTCTCTTTAAAATCAATACACATATTCTCAAGTAACATCAAAATAAAATAAAAAACAAAATCCATTTTTTAAAAAAGAAAAGGTTTCATTGTCTTCCAAACACAAAAACAAAAATAGTTCATCAACTATTTGGATGAAAGTCGGGTCCCAGTGCTCAGAAAGGAGGAGGAACTATGTGCTGTGACCAGGGAGTGACTCCTGCAGAGTTCACACCCCAGCGAGCCAGCCACCTCATTTTGTGAGTTCCTAGAGGCTTTTCTGGGCTTGAGCTAATAAAAGCCTCCTTGAGGATCTAGGCCTTATGTGTTTGGAAGCCTTAGAAAGAGGGGCAGCAAAAAGTGTGGAATTATACTATTGCTTCTGTTTCTTCTCCGGGTGGTGCATTTAGCTGTAAAGCAATTTGATTATGTTGTACTGAAGTTAGAGCTTTGCCTTCCCTTTCATGGTAAAACCAGTTTTTCAAGCTGACAGGTTAGCTGGTCAGCCCAAGCTAATCTTTTTCTCCTTTTTCATTCTTGCTGGGTTGGATTTAAGTTATCTTGGAATTTGCATCATATGTTGATGGTGGGTGTTGTGTCGTAACCTAGTGCCAACATTTGGAGTGCTAAAACTGGGCAAAAAGTTTGTTTTTACTTGAAATTTTTAAATATAATATAATTATATATGTATTATATACTGTATATATCTGATACATAGAAATATAATACAACATTATGGAATGCAACAGGGCAATACAGCATTCATTATACTCATCTTCTGAGTGTAACAAATACCTACAGTTTGTCATACGTGTTTCACATATTTTAAGAAGGGAAAAAATGTTAAATATATATCCCCCAAAAAGCACTACAAAAATAGTCACACCAAAAATTGCATTCTAAGAATATTTCACTGTATCTTCAACCAAGTAAGAAATTAATATGCCCAGCCTTAAGGGAAGAAAAATAAAAATTGTAGTACAAAGCACGGAGCAATAGAAAATTACTAGAAATGTGTACTTTGAAGAGGAGGGGAAAATATCACATGTTTCCTCTTATAGTGTCAGGAAGTAATTTACTTGAAAAAATGTGGAAAGGCGAAGCCACACCTCGAGTCCATGTTTCCTGGAAGAGGACAATCGCGCGCGCACACACACACACACACACACACACTGACCAGCCCCAGTGTTTTTTTCCCCACAGAATTTCCAAAATCACTGAGAAGCCAAACACACTTTGTTTCTGATTTCTTTGGCTCGTATATCTAAACAAACATCACCTTATCATTTACTATCATATTCCTTGATTTAGACGGTTGAATGGCCTATTACATAACTCCATAGTGCTGTTAAGTCTTATCACTAATCACTTTATAATTTCATATCTTATACCCCCAAATGGGTTGCAAACCCTTTAGTAAGACTTTGGATGTTAATATGATTTCAGAGCCCTAGCACTCAGGGAATTGAAAAGTTATGCGCACTATAAATCTTTAGTGAATACCTGTGGTGTGACTGAATAAACTGATGTTTTTAAATTTTTTTTAGATTTTATTTATTTATTTTCAGAGAAAGGGAAAAGGAGGGAGAAAGAGAGGGAGAGAAACATTGATGTGAGAGAGATACATCAGTTTGTTGCCTCTCACACACCCCCAACTGGGGATCTGGCCCACAACCCAGGCATGAGCCCTGACAAGGAATTGAACCAGCGACCCTTCTGTTTGTAGTCCAGTACTCAATCCACTGAGACACACTGGCCAGGGCTAAACTGTATTTTTAATGTATGTATTATAATTAGTGATTTGTTTGTATTTTTAAATTTTCTGTTAACTCAGAGTAAATGCCCTCTATTCCTGAGACCATCGCCAAATTCTATTAATTTTTAAAAGCCCATCCCAAGCCCATCCTTCTGGAAGAAGCCTTTCAAGCCCTCCCAACCATAGACATTGACGTTCCTAACCCATACAGATCACTTGGAAAGTTTGGAAATAACTCATATTTTCCTTTAAGTAGTACATTGTGCTTATATTTCAGTTACATTGTAACTTATATTTTCACATTTGTACCTTTTGTAACCTACTACAGGGTGGGGCAAAAGTATGTTTACAGTTCTTCATATGAAAAACCCCAATAATTAATAAATAAATAATACAAGAATAAACTCTGTGTTTCTCATACTCACAACTGTGAGCCTCTGGCTACATCAGTGTAGGCTGTGCTCCTGAGTCACTTGTGTTAGTCACCTCAGGACAATAGGAAACCATCTCAGCTCCCACTCCATCCCAAGGGTGAGATTAGGGGAGTGAACCATCCTTTCCTCTGAGGGGTGTTGGAGGAACGATGCCAGGAGTAGATGGGAAATTCCTCCCATGGGCTGGGAAGTGCATTGGACCCTCAGGGAGGTCTATTAAGTCCTTCAGGACAAAAGGGCCCATTTTATAAGGGCTTTCTTAAGCAGGAGTTTTCTAACATGTGAATGCATAAAAATCATAAGAGTTTGTTAAAAATGCATATTGCCTGGGTCCCACTTGCTAGGGGATTAATTTGTTGTGGATAGTGCCCAGGAATCCACATTCAACAGTCACAATTCTCCTCCTTGGTAACTAAGTTAATACAGATAATCCTCTGGCCCAAATTCTGGAAGGGTTGTTAGGTTACCAAGAATTCTTGTCTCTAAATGGGACAGCACCTTTCTTGGCAGAGACAGGTAAGTCCAAAGCCACGTATAATATTGATTGAGCTGGTAGGATGATACCCTTACTGCTTTGGCAACATGAATTCTAGTAGAACCAGAAGCAATAAATAGATGTGGTCATTTAAATCCTCAGCAGTTTAAAAGATGAACTCATCATCCTTTTCTTGGTGTTGTGTGACCATCCAATGAGTGCATAGTAAGGACAGTACTGCTAATGCCTAAACAACACAATTGCATCAATAATAAAATAAAATAAGAAATGAACTTAAGACCCCCAAATTCTGTCTAATTCTAGATGACACACATTTAGAGTGTTCCAGGATAAGTCCAGAAAAAGAAGATCAAGATGAAGAATTTAAAAACTATGGCACATGTGGAGTAGCTGAAAGACCAGAAGTGTCTGAAAGCCATGGGAAAGGACCCACCTTCAGGGAGTGGCCGCAGAGCTGTCACAAGGTGGGGTGGGAAGGGGAGCATTCATTCTGTGTGGCTCCAAGAGGCGTAATGTACTCATCCCTGCAGAATGGAACCCTGACCAACATCCCCTCACTGAGTGCATTTGACACAATGGTTGACCTCACAAACATCACTGTGATCACAATGACATGAACAGCAGCATAAATAAATTTAAATGGTGATCAGAATTTGGTTAAATCTTTGAAGCATCAGAAAACACTTTTACTCTGTAGGAACCCCAAATTGTCCTTGTGCTTTTCCTTATTCTACCTCCATGTCTTCTTCATTCACTCAGTTTCCACTCTCTCAAGTACCTCCCCTCCCACTTCTCTGCCTGGTGTTCAATTTATTCTTAAAATTAGGCAATTCCTTTAGGAAGCTCTCTTCAATTTCCAGACAGAGCTCTTGTGATTCTGCATGTCTTATGAGTGAAGCACTAACTATCCTTTTGTTTCTGCCTTTCTTTTCAAGGGTGTTTATAGGAACAGCAGCCTTGGAAGGTGAACATAGTGCCTCCCTCTGAGGGTTGTGGCAGATTTGTTTTCTGTGTAGTGTCAGAGACTCAGGTTCCCTAAACTCAGGGACCTCAGCTGTGACACATGCCCACTGCTTGTGCAGGCTTATGTGGCTCCCTCTGTGTCACCCTTGTGGGAATTGCTGGCTAATGGGAAGTAATGCAGACATGTGCTTATGTTTGTGTCATGAGTAATAGAGTCCTTTACCATCGATCCAGGAGAATGATGTCTTCTGCCAGCATCCATGAAGCTGTGTTAGATAAACTCGTTAGCTTACAAGGAGGGTAATATCTCAGATCCATCACAGCTCTTGATAAATGGTCTCCCTGATGAATTCTTTTATCATAGGAGTAGCCATCTCTTATGTTAAAATTATTAGTTTATATTGTGAGACCCTCTAGGGAAATAAGTGATCATTCCTGATGCATCTTTGCTTTCCCTGTACCTAGCACATGGCGCGCACTTTCATGATAAGAGTATCCATGTTTAAGAACATGTAAACTTTCAAAAGCCTATATATCTAAGTCTACTTGCTTCAAAGTTTAAACTGTTTACTGAATAATAGCAGTATGTGTTAGTGGTGGAAAGAGTTTCTGTAATTTTGCTTTTTATCCCCACTTCTCACTGTAAACAAAGTTAATCCTAGATGGACAGATGCTATTACAGATAAAATAATAAAGCTTCTCTATTAAAATACAGAATTTCTTTATAACCTTGAAGCAGGCAAAGGCTATACAAATAAAGTACACTCAAAAGTACTGTCCATAAAGAAAAACAAAGATGCATTGGACTACATTATAGTTTAAAATGTCACTTCTAGTGAGAAGCAGATGTGACAAATGACAGCCCCCACAGAAAGCCACTGCCTGATGACACTTGGAAGAGTGTCTTCAACATCACAGGCCCAACACATTGAACATTGTAGAGATACACAAATAGTGGTACTTAAAAGAAGCTTTATTGGCTTTATGTGATAAAGGAAGCATTTTTAACTGAAAAAATGAGAATGTCAGTTAATGAGAAGACATCACTAAGGCAGTGAAAAGACAAGCTGTGCAATGGGAAAAGATATTTGCAAAAGAAATAGGTCAAAAGCATTTGTATGCAATATAAAATCATAGAAACGAATAGGAAACATCAGATGATGCAATAAAAAAGGGTAAAAGACATGAAAAGCTACTTTACAAAAGGAGATATTCAAATGCTGGATCAATATAGGAAAAGGTACTCAACTTTATAGGTTTTTACAGAAATGCCAATTAAAAACAATTTAAACACCATTTCACACTTAGACAAATGGCTCAAATGAGATAAGCAAGTAAGTTCAAGTGTTGCTGATATTGTAGATCAAGCTGCATTCCCCTACCTACTCCTGGTGGGAGGGCACACCAGGGCAAGGGCTTTGGCTCACTGCCTAGCAGTATCTGATAAGACTGAACATGAGCATTCTCTATGACCCAGCAGTTTCTTTTGTGAAAATATACCCAGAAGTAATGCATACAGATAATCATCATAAAATACATACAAAAATGTATGCAGCAGAATTATCTATAATCTCAAATGAATACCAACTCAAATGTACATTAAGAGTAGAATAAATATATAAATTATAATGTTTTCACACAACAGCAGTGAATCATATGCAACAATGTGGATGATTTCACAAATATAATATTGAACAAAAAAGCCAGTATATGCTGTATTATTCCATTTATGTAAAATTAAAAAAAACAAGAAGAGTAATCTCTGTTATACATCAGGATAGCAGACATTCTTAGAAGGGTAATTCCTGTTAAGGGGCACGAAGGTGTTAGTAATGTTTTATTTTTTGATTTGGGTGCTGGTTACATAATATATTCATTTGTAAAAAAAGTTATTAAGCTGAACACTTGTATATGTGTTACATTTTAATAAAATGCATATTTAAAGAAATGTTGCTAAAGAAAATATTTACATGTTTTATTACATTATCTGGTGGAAAGGTGAGTTAGAATAAGATTAAAAGTAAACTTAGGCTTCCAGTCAAGATGGAGGAGTAGGCAACCGCTATACTTACCTCCTTTCATGACCACATCAAAATTACAGCTAAACTACTAGAACAACCATCACTGAGAACTTCCTGAGACCTAGATGAACAGAAGCTCCATAACTAAGAATATACAGACTCAAGATGGAGAGCAGGATACAGCTAGTGGGGGGCAGTGAGGGGGTAGAGGGATTGAACAAAAAGGAAAAAGGACTCAAGGACATGGACAACAGTGTGATGACTGTTGGGGAGAGGGAGATACAAGGGGACTAAATGGTAATGAAAAAAAGTACAATAAAGATTAAATTTTTAAAAATATACAAAAGAATCAACATGGAGACTGGAAGTAAAGATGGAGACAAAAACAAGATGACCCAACACCCACTTGTAGCAGTTAATCTAGAAAGCTATCTTGGTTGTGGAGGTGCCCCCTAAGTAGCATGGAGTCCCAGTCCCACACCAGTATTCCTAGTCTGGGGTTGCAGTGCTGGAAAGAGAAGTCTCCATAACTTCTGGCTGTGAAAACCAGTGGGGATTGTAGCTGAGTGAGATGTAGGGTTATCAGAATCCCAAGCATTCCTCTTAAAGGACTTACTCATTGAGGGACTTATTTGCTCTGAGCTCTGGAGCTGGGGAAGCAATTTGAGAGGTGCTGGGGACATATAGGGAGGAACTTCATTGTCTGGTTTTGGGGTGAGGGCTTGAGAGGCATCATTCTCCCAGACAGAAGTACTAGTAGAAACCATTATTCCTTTGCTGAGCCTTCCCCCTGCAGGTGCAGGCAAGTGTTATACCTGAACCTCCATCAATCTAGCTAACACTGTGTCTATCCCCTCTACCCCGTGATTCCCTGAGATCCACCCCACTCAGCTTGTAGGCTCACCCAAGCCACTTCTGGTGGCTTTTCCATACAAATAGCCTATCTTGGTTCATGCTATCTTGGTTCATGCTCTCAAAGTTCCAAACCCCAAATAAGCATTATCTGGTCTCAAAGTACCTTGTGCCTCTGGCTAAGCAGCTCTAGACCCATCACTAGTGGCAGCCAGCTGGCCTCTGAAGCTTGGCCTCTCTCAGACACCTCCAAGCCTAGCACAAATGGCAACCATTTGCAGATCACATTGTAGCTCATGCTTGGTGACCATGGGCAGGGCACAGGCAGTGGCTGACCTTGGCCTGAATCTCCTGGGAGCCCTCACAGCCAGCATGCCCAGTGTTCAGCTTCAGAGCACACTGCAGCACCACCTAAGCACCTGCACAAACAACACACTCAAGGGAAGGACTTGGCAGGCACCAGAGCCCTGCTGAAGCTAGTCCCATTCTGTGAAGTTAACTCCTGCACAGAAGCTCCTCCACTGTGATTGCAGCTGGTTCTTGCAGTTTGGGGGTCAATCCCTCCCACTGATATGCCAACAGTAATCTAGTTTCAACTACAACAGGAGGATGCACATAACTTACACAGCAAGGAGCACCTGGAGCACCTTGCTCAGGTGCCCTGGGATCTGTATCACTGAATCCCACAGGACACCTATTACCTGAGGCCACTCTGCCAAGACTAGAGAATACAGCAACTCCACCTAATACATAGAAACAAACATAAGGAGGCAGCCAAAATGGGGAGTCAAGGAAACATGTCCCAAATGAAAGGCTAGAATAAAACTCCAGAAAAAAAGAACTAAACAAAATGGAGCCAAGCAATCTACGAGATGCCAAGTTCAAAACAATGGTTATAAGGATGATTAACTAACTTAGGGAAAGAGTAGATCAATTCAGTGAGAACTTCAACAGAGAGATAGGAAACATAAAAAGGAGCCATCAGAAATGAAGTATACAATAACTGAAATAAAAAATACACTAGAAGAAACAAACAGGAGAATGTATAAAGCAGAGGAGCAAAATATCAAATTGGAAGATAAGGTAGCATAAGACACTCAATCTGAACAGCAAAAAGAAAAAAAAATTAAGCTGAGATAGTTTAAGAGGCCTCTGGGACAACATAAGCCTACCAAAATTTACATCATAGAGGTACCAGAAGGAGAAGAGAGAGAGCAAAGAATTGAAAACCTATTTGAAGTAATAATGACAGAAAAGTTTCCTAACCTGAAGAAGAAAATAGACACTCAGGCCCAGAAAGTTCAGAGACTTCCAAACAAGATAAGTCCAAAGAGGCCCACACCAAAACACATCAAAATTAAAATGTTAAAAGTTTAAAGATAAAGAGAAAATCTTAAAAGAAGCAAGGAAAAAGCAGTTAGTTATCTTTAATGGAGTTTCCATAAAATTATCAGCAGGTTTCTGAACAGAAACTTTTCAGGCAAGAAGGGATTGGCACAAATATTAAAAGTGATAAAAAATAAGCTCCTACAACAAAGATTACTCTATCCAGCAAAGCTATCATGTAGAATTAAAGGACAGATAAAGAGCCTTTCAGACAAGGAAAAGCTAACAAGTTCATCACCAGAAAACCGGTATTACAAGAAATGTTAAAGGTCTTCTTTAAAAAGAAGGAGAAAAGATAAAAAATATAAATAATAAAATGGCAACAAATACATATCTATCAGTAATTACTTTAAATGCAAATGGATTAAGTGCTCCAATCTAAAGACACAGGGTGGCTGAATGGATAAGAAAACAAGCCCATTACATATGCTGCCTACAAGGGACTCACTTCAGATCACAAGACATACACAGACTGAAGGTAAAGGGATGGCAAAAGATATTTCATGAGAATGGAAATGAAAAAAGAGTCAGGGTAACAATACTTATACCAGATAAAATAGACTTTAAAACAATGGCTATAACAAGAGAAAAAAAATCCCACTTCTGCATATTTATCCAAAGAAACCCAAACCATATTTCTAAACATATATCTAAAACATATTTCTAAAAGATATACGTATCCATGTGTTCACTGCAGCATTATTTACAATAGCCAAGATACGGAAGCAACATGAGTGCCCATAATAGATGAATGGATAAAGAAGTGGTACATATATACAAAGAAATACTACTCTGTCATAGAAAGGAATGTGCCCCGGCTGGTATGGCTCAGTGGACTGAGCACCAGTCTGTGAACCAAAGGGTCACCAGTTGATCCCCAGATAATAATAAATTTATTATTTAAAATAAATAAATAAAATCTTTAAAAATTGTAGGATTATGAGCATCAGATAACCCTCTGAACAGACCTACTACAAAAAGCTGTGAATTATATCATTATGCACACTTTCATTACTCAGGCGGCTAAATTTTCTATTGTTTTATTCTGATTATCTATGCAGAAGATAAATTTCTTCTCTGTTTCTGTGACAATGGAAACATCACAAGCATTAGATGGTCAGTGTGGTAAACACAAACCAAACCAAGGGGGCTGACAGATACCAAACAAATACATCTTCAAACCCAAGTTAAGCCAAAATGTTTAACGTATAAAAATCATGTTCCCAGCTAAAACAAAAATACTTTGTGCACGATAGTGGGTTAACTTCCACAACTGCATTTAATAGTATATCAAATGTCCCCTACATCAGCCATGATTAATTAGTATAAGGCAATAACTATACCAACGATGTGGAAACACCAAGATATTATGTGAATGAAGTAGTAATTATATTGGAAAGGATTTAAGAGATAATTCTGCCAGAAATCATGTCCTCAGACTTGCTGGACAAATGATCATGACTGAAGCTGAGTGATACTTGGAGCTTCCAGTCTCTACTTTTGTACATCTTTCAAAAGTGATAAGCATATACCTCAATAAAAGTGGTATTAATTTTTAAAAAGTGATAAGAAACAAGAAAATTATAGAAAAATCTAAATCATTCTTTTTACTTCCCTAGAAGTAAGAATAGAGTTTTAAGTAACAGCATACAGAAAAAAGTGAATAATTCTTCACTGAGTATAACTGGCCTTTACCACAAACGCAGTTCATAATCATTAAAAAAATTTTCAGTGAAAAATAAAAAGTAAACTTAGTTGCAAAAAAAAAAAAACAAAACCAAAAAACCCCAGACAAACCCAATTTGTCCTCAAGCAGAGTGTGTGCTGAAGTCCTGAAACCTAGGCAGGACAGGAGCTCCAAACATGTTTTCCTCTTTGACTTTCCTGAACTCTGACTTGGTCTTTACAGTAAATTCTTGACTTGGCTCCTCTTGGTAGCTCCTCTTGGAGATCCAGCCCTCAGCTTCCTGCCCAGCTCCAGCTTGTCTCAGCCTCCTATGTAATTTCAGATCCCCATCCCAGCACTGGTTCATGTGCAGTCTATGGCCTCATCTCCTTGATTTTTGCCTTCACATCAGCAGTCTCTAATTAATTAGCTTACAATCTGAGTTGATGAAATCACTGTTCGGATAAACCATGGTAAGATATATAAAATTATTAAAGAAGTTTTGCCCTGGCTGGTGTGGCTCAGTGGATTGAGTGTGGGCTGTGAACCAAAGGGCCTCCAGTTCAATTCCCAGTCAGGGCACATGCCTGGGTTGCAGGCCAGGTCCCTGGTGGGGGCCACATGAGAGGCAACCACACATTGATGTTTCTCTCCCTCTCTTTCTCCCTCCCTTCTTCTCTCTCTAAAAATAAATAAAATATTTAAAAAATTATTAAAGAAGTTTAACAACCAGTGGAATTGAAGCAGTAATCAGAAAGTTCCTGACAAACAAAAGCCCTGGACTGAATGGCTTCACAGGTGAATTTTACCAAATATTCAAAGAACTAATACTTACCTTTCTCAGACTATTTAAAAAAATTCAAGAGGAGGGAAAACTCCTAATCTCATTTTACCAGGCCAGCATTATCATAACTCCAAAGCCAGATAAGGACACTATACAGAAAGAAAATTACAGGCCAATATCACTGATGAACATAGATGCTAAAATCCTCAACAAAATATTAGTAAATCAGATCCAGAAATACATTCAAAAGACTATGCACCATGATTAAGTGGGATTTATTCCAGGGGTGCAAGGTTGGTACAATATCTGCAAATCAATAAATGTGATCCATCATATAAACAAAATAAAGAATAAAAATCACATGATCATATCAATAGATGCAGAAAAAGCATTTAATAAAACCCAGTACCCATTTGTAATAAAAGAAAAAAGAAATCTCAACAAAGTGGGAATGGAGAGAACACACCACCACGTAATGAAGGATGTAGAAGATGAATCCATAGGCAACACCATACTAGGTCTACAAACACTAAAAGTGTTTTCCCCCTAAATTTGGGAACATGACAGGGATGCCTGCTTTCACCACTCTTATTCAACATAGTACTGGAAACCCTCACCATAGCAATCAAAACAAGAGGAAGAAATAGAAGGCATCCAAATTAGAAAGCAAGAAGTAAAACTGTCATTATTTGCAGATGACATGATATTGTATATAGAGAACCCTCAAGATTCCACCAAAAAAAAAACCCAACACCCTACTAAAACTGGTTAATGAATTCAGTAAAGTAGCAGGATACAAAAAAATAAAACCCTAAAAATCTGTTGCATTTTTATACACCAATAAGAAACTGTCAGAAAGGGAAACTAAGAAAACAATCCCATTTATAATCACATCAAAAATAAATAAATAAAATACCTAGGAATAAATCTAACCAAGGATGTAAAGACATGTACTCAGAAAAATTATAAGACACTGAAGAAAGAATTTGAAGAAGATACAAATAAGTGGAAGTATGTACCATGTTCACTAAAATGTCCATACTACCCAAAGCAATATATACATTCAGTGTAACGCCTATCAAGACACCAATATTGGTATTGGTATTACATCATCCAAAGAAGTTGGACCCAAGGAAGCACACACCCAGGCACATAATAATTACATCACCCAATGCCATATACCAATACCAATATTTCACAGAACTAAAACAAATATTCCAAAAATGTATATAAAACCATAAAAGCCCTCAAATAGCCACAGTAATCTTGAGAAAGAAGAACAAAGTTGGAGGAGTCATGCTACCAGTTGTCAAAACATACTACAAGGACATAGTAATCAAAAGAGTATGGTAGTGCCATAAGAACAAATATATAAACCAATGGAACTGAATAGAGACCCCCAAAATAAACCCCAGACTTCCAGCTAAGGTGGAAGTGTAGGTAGATACACTGTGCCTCCTTGCACAACCAAAAGAAAGACAATAGCAAATTTAAAAGCAAAAAACAACCAGAACTGACAGGAAATTGAACTGTATATAAGTCTGACAATCAAGGAGTTAAAGAAGAAACATTCATCCAGACTGGTAGGAGGGGTGGAGACAGGCAGCCGGGCAGAGAGGATTCGCAGCAACACAGCGGCCAGAGGACCAGGGCAGGCAAGGTGGCAGGTGGCAAACAGGGTGGTCCCACATTTGAATGCCGGTAAACAGGGAGGAACAACTGGGAGGCAAGACATACCGTGCAACCCAGAGTTCCAGTGTGGGGAAATAAAGCCTCAAGTCTCTGAGTGAAAAAACCTGTGAGGGTTAAGGCTGACAAGAGAAACTCCCAGCCTCACAGGAGAGTTCATTGGAGAGACCCACAGGATCCTAGAATATACCCAAACCCACCCACCCAGGAATCAGCGTCAGAAGGGCCCAATTTGCTTGTGGGTAGTGCGAAAGTGACTGAAAACCAGCAGGAGCAGAACAAGCAGCATTGTTCCCTCTTGGACCCCTCCCCCACACACAGCATCACAACTCAGCCACAGGGGTTGCCCCACCCTGGTGAACATCTAAGGCTCCACCCCTTATAATGTAACAGGCCCTGGGAGACCAAAAAAAAAAAAAAAGGCCCAAATGATAGAACAGATCAAAGCTAAGCAACAAAGAGATAGCTAACGTATCAGATGCACAGTTCAAAACACTGGTAATCAGGATACTCATAGAATTGGTGGAGTATGGTTGCGAAATAGAGAAAAAGTGAAGGCTATGGAATGTGAAATAAAGGAAAATACACCAAACCAACAGTGAAGGGAAGGAAACCAGGACTTGAATCAAGTTTGGAGCAGAAGGAAGAAATAAACATTCAACCAGAGCACAATGAAGAAACAAGATGCAAAAAAATGACGAGAGGCTTAGGAAGCTCTGGGACAACTTTAAAGGTTCCAACATCTGAATTATAGAGGTGTCAGAAAGAGAAGAGGAAGAGCAAGAAATTCAAAACTTATTGGAAAAAATAATGAGGGAGAACTTCCCCAATTGGGCAAAGGAAATAGACTTCCATGAAGGCCAGGAAGCTCAGAGAGTCCCAAAGAAGTTGGACCCAAGCAAGCACACACCCAGGAACATAATAATTACATCACCCAAGATTAAAAATAAGGAGAGAATCTTAAAAGCAGCAAAAGAAAAGGAGACAGTTACTTACAAAGGAGTTCCCATTAGACTATTAGCTGATTTCTCAAGAGAAATCTTACAGGCAAGAAGGGGCTGTAAAGAAGTATTCCAAGTCATGATAGGCAAGGACCTTGATCCAAGGTTACTCTATCCAACAAAGCTCTCATTTAGAATGGAAGGGCAGATAAAGTGCTTCCCAGATAAGGTCAAGTGAAAGAAGTTCATCATCACCAAGCCCTTAATATATGAAATGTTAAAGGGACTTATCTAAGAAAAAGAAGATAAAAAATATGAACAGTAAAATGGCAACAAACTATCACAACTATCAACAACTGAACCTTAAAAAAAAAACTAAACAAACAACTAGAACAGGAACAAAATCACAGAAATGAAGATCACATGGGGGGTTATCAGCAGGGGAGGAGGAGGGGGAGAAAGGGGGAAGAGGCATAGGGAATAAATAGCATAAATGGTAGGTAGAAAAGAAACAGGGGGAAGTTAAGAATAGTATAGGAAATGTAGAAGCCAAAGAATTTATAGGTATGACCCATGGACATGAACTAAAAGGGGGGGAATGTGGGTGGGAGGGGGTGTGCAGGGTGGAGGGGAAGAAAGGGGTGAATGGGACAACTGTAATAGCATAATCAATAAAATATATTTAAAAAATAAACCCACAACTTTAAGGTCAATTAATATTCAACAAAGGAGGCAAGAACATACAATGGGGTAAAGATAATCTACTCAATAAATGGTGTTGAAAAAATTGGAAAGATACCTGCTAAAAGCAAAGATAGACCACCTTCTTATACCATACAGAAGGATAAACTCAAAATGGATTAAAGACTTACATGTAAGACTCAAAACCATAAAAATCCTATAAGAAAATAAGGTAGTAAAAATTTTATCAATTCTCACAGCAATATTTTTTTCTGATATGTCTCCTCAGGCAAAGGAAGCAAAAGAAAAAGTAAACAAATGGGACTACATCAAACAAAAAGTTTTTGCACAGCAAAAGAACCCATCAACAAAATTTAAAGACAACTCACTGAATGGGAGAATATATTCACCAATGATACGTGTGATAAGCAGTTAATATCCAAAATTTATAAATAACGTATACAACTCAACACCAAAAAAACAAACAATCCAATTTAAAAATGGGCAATGGATCCACATAGACAGCCCTCCAAAGAGGACATACAAATGACCAGTAAACATATGAAAAGATGCTCCAAGACACCAACTGTCTGAGACATGCAAATTAAAACCACAATGAGATATCACCTTACACCTGTCAGAATGGCTATCATCAATAAATCAACAAAAAAACAAGGGTTGGCGAGGATACAGAGAAAAGGGAACCATTGTGTACTGTTGGTAATAATGCAGATTGATGCAGCCACTCTGGAAAACAGTATAGAGTTTTCTCAAACAATTAAAATGGAACTGTATTATGACCCAGCATTTCTACTTCTGGGAATATTTGAAGAAGCCTGAAACACTAATTCAAAAGAATATATGTGCCTTTATGTTCATAGCAACATGATTAACAATAGTCAAGATCTGGAAGCAGCCCAAGTGCCCATCAGTAGATGAGGAGATAAAAAAGATGTGGTACATTTACAATGGAATTCTACTCAGCCATAAAAAGAATGAAATCTTACCTTTTGCAACAGCATGGATGGACCTGGAGAACATTATGCTAAGTAAAGTAAGCCAGTCAGAGAGACAAATATCATATGATTTCACTTACATGTGGAATCTAATGAACAAAATAAACAAACAAAATACAAACATACTCATAGATAATAAAAAGATTGACAGCTGTCAGAGGGGATCTGGGTTGGGGGAGACTGGGTGAAAAACTTGGAGGGATTAAGGTAAAAAACTCACAATTGCAGATGACCATATGGTAAGCATCAGAGGGAAAGGGGGTGAGGGGAGATAGAAGAGGGTAAAGGAGGGATAAATGGTGATGGAAGGAGACCTGACTTGGGGTGGCGAACACACAATACAATATGCAGATGCTCTATTATAGAATTGTATACCCAAAACCTGTGTAGTCTTATTAACCGGTGTCACCCCAATAAATTCAGTACAAATTTTTTTAAAAGAAACTTTATTTTGCAGACAACAATAGCTCTGTCTCTCTCTGTTCTGGTTTTTATAAAGCTACCAGAAATAAAAAGTAAAGAATCTTCATCACAGAAGAAAGACAGTAAGGCAAGAGTTATGAACTCCAATGCCCAAAGGGTCCAAGCAAATGAAAATGATTAAACTTTTGTGAAAATGTGTTTCCTTATGAAAAGAAAAGCATATGCTCTTTTTCATTTTTCTAAAATTATACAGCTCCCTGCCCTTACCAGTATGTCTCAGCTGGTTGGGCACCATACTGCAAACCGAAAGTTCACCCGTTTAATTGCTGGTCAGGACACACGCCTGGGTTGAGGGTTCAGTCCCTGGTTGGGGTGTGTGCAGGAGGCAGCCAGTGCCCGTCTCTCTCACACATCGATGTTCATCTAACTCTATTTCCTTCCCTTCCCTTCTTTCTAAAAACATAAAATAATTAAAAACCCTTAAAAGATAAATTTATACAGCTCTCATTCTAAACTTGTGGTACAGAGGACATGTGTTTACTATACATATGAAGAGTAACTGTGTAAATAAAATCAATAAAGGCAATCCTCTTAGAGCGGGCATGTGCTGTCATAAAGCGTAAAGCTCATGCCTAGCCTACAATAGACAGCTGACACTCTGTCCCACCTTTGTGGAGCTGCAGAGAAGTATAGAGATAGAATCTATACTTTTGGGTAAGATCTTCTGCCTGGTAAATTTTAATTAAAAAACTTAAAAGACCATGAAAGTCAAATAAAAAGTGTTTGGGGCTGGATTCAGCCCAGGGATCATTAGTTTGTAACCTCTCCTATGAATTAATTGCATATTCATTAAACTCATCCCTTCAACAATTTCATTGTATCCCTTCAAACAATTTCAGAGGAATACTTGAGACCCTGGTGCTGCATAGTGTTGGACCAAGCAAGAAAGAATCAATGTCAACCACTTTTTATCAGATTCAGAGACAGAACCAGATTTAGATGGGTAAGCCAATTCATTCATTTATTTATTTACTCACTGACCATTTACTAAGCAGCTGCTTTCCAGATGTACTTCAATTTGGTTAGGTTTGAATTATTTATTTTCTAATGGACAACCAAATGTAAGCAGACACACAAACCAAGAAAGCCTTTGGTCAAATGACAACCCTGGACTTAAGATTCAGAAACTGTGACCCCTCCCTGGGAAAACCGTTTGGCACCAGCTTTTATGGTGGTTACTCAGGGGTTAGTCTGTGGAGTCTAGGAGGAAATTAAAAGCCTCTAAACCACATCAAAGTCTTGTCAGCTCATGAATCACAAACAGTTGAATTGATTAATTCACACAGAATATTTGGAAGTAGAAACAGCAGTTAAGGCTAAGGTTCTAAGAGTTAAGGCGAGATCCACGAGCAAAGTTTCATGTACACCTAAGTGGTCCCCCATTCCACCCTTTCAGTTTGCTTTTGTTTTAAAGGGAGGGGCGTAAAGAATAAAATTCTGCCATTCCAACAGCCTTTTATTTTTTCCCCTTAATAGGAGGAGTGTTGAAGTCACTACTTTTTTGTTGTTGTTGTTGTTGTTACTGTGTCTGGGGTCTAGTTTTGCCTTACATACATACAAGCCAATCTTAAATAAATATTTTTCTTCTCACAATATCACCCAAAGAACCCAAATTAATGTTTCCAATGACAGCAATTACCCTTTTATGCAACAGCCCCTGTGTTCTACTCAGGGGCTTCCCAGAGATGTTGAAGCTGCCAACTCAACCCATATTGAGTGCAGGGTCAAATTGAATCCTTTCCTGGAACCAGAGTGCGTCTTTCTGAGCTTTGTTTACAAAATTTAATTTCTTCTTTTTTTTGTTTCAGCAGAGCTAATGACAAAGACATATGAGCACATTCTTTAGCAATCCCAAGGTCAAGATCATAGGACAAAAGGGCCCTGTGGTTTATTCCTTCTTATCAACATTTGTGCAGATGAAAAAGGATTACTGAATTTCCCTGTATTGAGGTAGTCAAAAATCATGTGTGATTCATAAAAAAAAGAGGATATTGGACTGGATTTTGTTTGCCTGGACCTCATCCTTAAAGAAAGAAATGGAAATGCTTGGCAAACTCTCCTTGTCTTACTGTAACCTCCCCACACCCATAGTACTTTCTCTATACCTGCTTCTTTCAGCCTAACATCTGTTGATTTATGGGCATGGGGTAGTGCCTTCGTGAACATAGCACAAGGCTCCTTGCCTCCTGGGTTTCTCAGCAGTGACATTCTTTAGAAGAAGATGGTCCCTGAGGGTCACTAGTATGATGGGAAAGTCCTAATTTTGGACTCAGAAGTCTAGCTGGACAAGTTCATCTTGATAGCTTCAGTTTCCTCATCTGTTTAAAGGAGATAAATATCCATGTCACATAGCAGCAATAAAAATTATATTAAATAAGGAATATAAAATATCTAGAATGGTACTTAGTGCCAAAAAAAGTTTCTAATAAATGAAGGTTGAATGTGAATTTCTAAGAAAAACTGGCATCTTGAATATTGATCATGACATTGTGTATTATTCACAAAACTGCAAAATGACAGGCAACCTGAGTTACTTATCAATGTATCTCTTTACTTGGTTTTAAAAAGCCTAAATGCGCTGGAATTTTACTAAACTAAGCATATGTTATTTTTTTTCAAAATAAACACAGGCTTCAACTGTGCTGCTAGGAACACCATCACAGAACTCAAACACATGTTCAAAACATAAAGTTTTGAAATTCCAAATCAACTCTCCAGGAAATTAATACAAAATTTTAAAACAGAACAATTTTTCTAGTTGAAAAATTCTGTTTATTTTTCATCCAAACATTTTATAAATCTAAAAAAATGGATTATATTTTAAATGTTCATGTTGGTCCATTTGATTCTATTTGTTTAAAGGGTTATGGAGTCTGGCCAGGATTTTTTTTTTTTCAGAATCAAGGGTTCATTCTCTATAAAGATCAAAACCCACCTAGTCTGGACAGACTGATAGTGTTATACTAATTCTTCTTATCAACATTTGTGCAATTGAGGCTGAAGCAAAAACTGAACTGAAAAATGCGTTGACATATAACATTCTGAAAAAAACTGAAAAAAATGCTTTGACATATAACCTTCCTACAGGAAAAAGTGTATACCTCATAATTGCACAGCTCAAATAAATTTTACAACCTGATCACACCCATGTAACAAGCACCCAAATCAAAAAACAGAGCACTCCAGCATCTCAGAAACCTCCTGGTGCCCCCCATCACCCAGCATTGCCTACCCCAGAGTAACGTGAGAACATAAGAGAGTGGAATTTTGCCGTTTTACATGTTATATAAAGTGAGTCATACAGTAGGTATTCTCTTTTGGTCTAGCTTCTAGCTCAACAAATATTTCTAGTCTGATCCATGTTTTTGCTTGTATTTAGTCCATTAGTGTAGTATTTTAATTGGGTGAGATGTACCATAATTTGGTTACCTATTGTGCAGGTGAATATTTGAGGGCTTTTTTTCTTCTAGTTTTTGGCCTTTACAAATAGTACTGCAATAAACATTCTAATATTGTCTTTTGGTGAGCATGTATATATATTTATATTGGTTATAGACCTAGAAATGGTATTTACAAGTCTTTAGATGAACACATCTCTGGCTTAGTATAGACGATGCTAACAGTTATCTTAAATGACTGCCAAAATATACTCCCACCCACAGTGTATGAGAATTCCGAATGATGCACACCCTCATCAACACTTGGTATTATGAGTCTTTTTTTATACTAGCCATTCCTCTGAGTGTGCAGTATTATTATACAGAAAATATAAATTTTGACACAAATTTATTGTATACAGAAAAAATATATATTATTTTGCCTTGAATAAATATTGTCAGGGAAGTAATTTTTTAGGATTAGGAATCAAACTTCCACGGAGATGAGCTTCCCTATGTATTATTCACAAAGTACAGACACATAGTGGGGAGATTTAGACCAAGGCTTGATGAATTGAAGCCACAAATGAGCTGGTTAGCTTTCTATAAAGTAAAACTCTTCTGATTCAGAGTGGCACCCCTCATGTCTGCTAGCAACCTTGTAAATAGAGGTTGGCCTGTGGAATGAAGTGGATGGATGGATCACCACAAAGCCATCAGGGAAAACAGAAAAATTCAAAATTCTTTTCAAGTGGTACTGCTATAAAATTCATCACTATATACTTGATATAAAAATCCCTTTTACTATATTAGGTACTAGTGAAACATAGAATCTGGAACCAGGCTGCTAGGATCTGACTCCTGGGTCTAAACTTACTAGCTTTCTGACCTTGCCCAAGTTTCTTATCCTCTCTATATCACAGTTTCCTCATATATAAAATGTAGATATAATAATACCTACTAAAAGTGTTGTCATGAAGATTAAATGTGAGTGCAATGAGTTATAAAATTGCTTCAAACAGTGTCTAACACATGGTTGGTATTATATAAATATTTGTCATTATTTTATAGTATTATATCATAAAACTATGCTCTATTACCTAAGATAGCCTTCCAACAGTCCTTGAAAATCTATCATCATATGTGGACAGACTTTCCATGTGCAAAGGAGGAAAAGTTAGAGTCATAAATTATGAGTCAAGCACACTGTGCAGTATGAGTTCTGGGATCTCTTGCAACTATGAGATTTTCTAACTGTGAGATGGAGCCCCACTGAGTTTTAGAATAAGAGGTGTTGTTTAATATCTGAGCTTGCTGACTTTTTCATCTTGGAACTTTTTGCTTATTTCATGGATAAAATAGACCACCTCACCAAATAAAGACCCATCTTAGGGAAACTTATACAGAAGTTAATCAAGAAGTAAAAATTAGTCTAGCTAAGCAATTGTATCTGGTAGAATGTATTATAGAAATAATGGAAAATCAAATTCAAAAATGCCCAATGACAAAGGGAAATTTAGTGTCTGTAGATAACAGGCTTCAGGTATATTTTGATCAGAGCTCTAACTCCCATTCCTCTGAAATTATTGTTGCAATGACCTTCTCCATTCTTCACTGCCAGCAGAATCATGACTACATGGTTCTCTGGTTCACATCCAAAGAGAGAGAGCATCTCTTCCCACAATCATTAAGCCAAAGTCCTCGGAAGTACCACAACGGAACCTGCAACATGGACCCTGAGGTAAGAGCTGTGGTTGAAAGAGTAGAGATGGTCTGGATAATCTAGGCATAGAATTGGGCACAGGGTAAGCCCACACAAAATCTCAGTGCTGCTATGTTTCAGGAAGGAAGCATGGAATAAATATGGGGGCGAGTGGGGCACAAATGAGGTTCACACGATCAGAGATGGTTTATAGCATTAATTTGGATGTGGGAAACTGAAGATAAAATGGAATCACATAAATAAAAGGGCAAGGAAATGTTGTAGAGACAAAAACTAAAGAAAGAAATAAGAATTGGAATCTTATAAACATTATACCTGAAAGCCAGCTTTATTTAACCTGGTCATAAAATATTTGGAGGAAAGAACCAGGATTGGAGATTTGTTGATTATTGACTTACTGACTTATTCTTGTAGCAAAATACACATATTGAAAATAAACTGTATGGAGAAAGACTGCTTTATAGAGACTGGGTGGAAAAATCACAGATTTGTTTTAAAATGGGTAAGGGCTTTTAGTGTTAAGTAAACATAACTCAAATTGCCCTGAGTATGCCAGACTCTTTCTAGGCTCTGACTAAAAGTTCCGTGTCCAGAATGCTTCCCTCTTCACCCTCCACCCCCTGCACCACCTTTCTGCTTGGAACCCTCCCTTTAACACCCAATTTAAGTGTCATCACTTATATAAAATCTTTTTTGATTTTCAAGGAGAAACAATTACTTCAACCTTTGTATTTTATGGCAATTGCTATAATGCCTCTAACATAGCATTGATTTACTGTAGTCATCTGCATGGCCTACATTTGCATTCCAGCTACTAGCTCTATGAAGCTATTTAAGTTACATTAATTAAACTTAAGTAAGATTAAAACTTCAGTTCTTTAGTCATACTAGTCACATTTCATATGTCCATACCCACATGTATCTAGTACCTATTGCATTGGACAGTGCAAATATATGTGATTTCCTTCCCTGCAGAAAATTCTGTGTGACAGCACCTCTAAACTCTAAGTTCCAGAAGCATGTTAGTATTCTTTTAATCATCTCTGTACCCATAGAGCTTAGTACCACATCTTGCACATGACACATCCTTAAGATATATTTTTTGATTGATTGATTGATTGATTATTAATAGACATTATTCTAGTTAATACTATTAAGTAGTAACTATGCTAGGCACTGTACAAAGCACTTTACAGAAGCCATCTAGTTAAATGTAATGGCCTTAATAACCATGTAAGGTAAAGTGCTACATTTATTTCTGTTTTAGATAAGAAAATAAGCTCAGAAGCAATTACTAAAAAATAGTCTAAAAAAGAAGTTTTTATTTTGAAAAGATATAGTCTAAGAGTAATATGATTTTGGTTTATGAAAACCACAAAGGGAATGAATAATGTAAGGATAATCTATTTCACTAAATAAATCTATTTCGTTAAATAAATCTCCAGATACACTGATACCAGAACTTCAAGGAACTAGCCATGGGCAATACTAGTATCAAAGCCTGAAGAAAGAATATGAATGATAAAACTAACCCCATAGTTAGAAATATCGCTCAAGACCTTGTCAAAAAAGAGAGTTAGACATCTTTTAAAGATTTAATAATTAAACAATTTGTGACAAATAGGACAAATAAAACAAAGGAAACAACTAATTTGTCAAGGCAGATGTATATATATGAAATCAATTACATTCAAGGAATAAAAAATAAGAAAGAAAGAATACATAATAAATAATAAATAGATTTAAAAGTATAAATATATGAAAAACACCCTTAGGAAGTCAGAAAGTCTGGGAGGCATCCTTTGTCCTAATATCTGGTCCGCATTTAGGACTGGGTGGCTTGGGGCCATGACTCCCAGTGGCCTTTCTTTTGATTGGCTCCAGTTTGATCATTTAGAAGCAATGTGAACCTAGTCCCTTCACCTGTAAAATAGGGCTGTGAAACCTGCTCCATTGGTCTGTGAGGATTAAACACGAATATTACAAATGATCAATAACAACACATTTTTCAGTTTTGTAGGTAAGGAAAAAATTAATAGTCTGTGTCGACTGGTTTTACTCGACAATGAATAGAGATAATGTAGCTAAAGTCTTCTTTGAATATAAGCCTCAGCAGAGACAAATAATTTTCACAAGAAGAAACTCCTTCAAATGGTCAGAGAATGTAGCTGCAACACTGCCTGGAACTTGGCAGCGCTCAACTTCGGCCAGATGGTCTCTAGATGAGAGGACGGTGGTGAACTAGCGTAAATCCACTCCCAATCAAACACTGACTGATGTGTTTCTCACCAGACATTGTTATTCAGCTGAAGGAAAATGTTTCTTTTGGCAGACCCATTAGGCTGGATTGACCAAATTTAGAGACCTTGGAGGTGGGGAATGTTTTGAGAAGGGAGGTTTAGAGATCTGCTGGCTTTCTCCTTAAGACATTTGCTGCATTTTGAAGTTGCCCATGGAAGAAGGTTGAAGAGAAAGAGAAAACCCTCAAAAAATGGGAAGGTAATTGGGAAGTTTCCAAGTTTTGACAAAACAACTGGAATGCAGGATTCAGCAGTGGGAAGTGGCCCCAGGTGCTTCCAGTTAGAAGGTCACGCTGTGGGAAGTAAGTCTCCTACCTGGCAGTTAATCTCTGGGGGTTAAGAGGTAGCAACAGCTTCCTGATTATTTAGGGTCTTAGTCTTAGTGTCCAGCTGTGATGGTTAATTTTTTTAAAAATTTTATTTGTATTGGTTTTGGATGTAAAGCTTAGTGGTTAGACAATCATATAATTTACATGGTGTTCCCCTGAATATTTCCGGTACCCCAACTGGCACCATACATAGTTATTACAATATTATTGACTATATTTCCTATTCTTTACTTATTTCCCATGACTATTTTATTACTGCCAATTTGTGCTTCTTAGTCCTTTCACCTCTTTCACCCTGTGCCCCAATCCCCCTTTCCTCTGACAACTACCAGTTTTTTCTGAATCTGTGAGTCTGTTTCTATTTTGTTTGTTCATTTATTTTGCTCTTTAGATTTCACATATAAGTGAAATTATATGGTATTTGTCTTTCTCTAACTGGCTTATTTCACTTAGCACAATAGTCTCCAGGTCCATCCATGCTGTCACAAATGATAAGCTTTCGTGCTTTTTTATGGCCAAGTAATACTCCAGTGTATATATGTATCACAACTTTTTTATCCACTCATCTATGATGGGCACTTGGGTTGCTTCCATACCTTGGCTATTGTAAATAACACTGCAATTAACATAGGAGTATATATATTCTTTTCTGTTTGTGTTTTGGGTTCCTTTGGATAAATCCCCAGGAATAGAATCATTAGTTTATAAGGCAGATACATTTTTAATTTATTGAGAAAACTCCATTTTCCTTGTCTACTTGGTTAGGTTTTGGTACCCAGTTGGTTGGCCAAACACTAGTCTAGATGTTGCTGTGAAGGTATTTTGTATATGTGATTAATATTTATAATCAGTTGACTTTAAACAAAGGAGATTTTCCTCAATAATGGTGATAGCCTCCTCTAATTCATTGAAGAGTTTAGGAGCAAAAACAGGTTTCTTGGAGATAAACTTCTGCCTCAAGACTGCAGCATAGAAATCCTGAATTTCTAAACTGCTAGCCTCCTGTATGGATTTCAGATTTAAGACTCCAACCTCAACTTCTGCCTGATTTTCTCTCTGCCAACCCTAGAGATTTCAGACTTGATGGGCCATACAATTCCATGAGCCAGTTCCTTAAAATCCACCCCCCTACACACCCACACACAGTGTTCTGTTTCTCGGAGGAATTCTGACTGATACACGCATTCATTAATCCTAACAGGCCCACACACAAAGCAGATCCCTTCAAACATGTCTGAGTTCTTAGGAGGCGCAAATATAGGACCTCGTTTCGGGAAACAACACATCAGTTGACTTATAATTTGCAAGCTCACTAACAGTGAGTTTGCTGAATGAGACTAAAAATACCACCATTTCAGTATGAGGCTGTTTCGGGCTACAATTAAACAGATTAACAAAGTACTTTTAAAGATGAGTAACTTAACTTATTTATTCCAGCAATTAACGGACCAGCTGCAGACACTATTTAACACCGCTGCTTCGACAGCTGCACCACCAACATGGTTGTTTTCAGCCCAGAGTGTTTTCATTTTAGTTTGAGTTATAAACCATCTTAAGGTCTCAGTTTCTAATAAAGATGACTTTCATTTTATTTAGTGCCACAGTCCGCAGAACCCATGGCAGGGAAAGATTAAAGTTAGGCTAAAAATCTTTAATTACACTATATAAAGAATGACCATGTTAAATGTGGAAATTAAGTTTGCATTTTGTAGCCAAGTTTCCATGAAAATCACGAATAATACAAAAGCAGCACATAAATGCCAAGAGTTCTTTATTGAGCCAACAGGAAAATTTGTTTTGAACTACCCATGTTTTGCAGCTGTTAAACAAGTTTGTTATTTATGGCAAGACCCTTTTGGGTACTGTTCCTTTGATCTTTTCTCTCCTTTCTCATCCTTTTCTCCCTGTCTCCTCTACCAGCTTCTCATAACCTTTTCTCATCTTCGATATGTGGGATGGGTACTTCCTAATAGCATTTTTCAAATCAATTAAAATAAAATATATCTATATTTCAAACAGCACATTATATTATGAACTGTCCATTCTGTAACACAACATTCAAGAAATGGATTATCAGTGAAAATATATTTTCACTAGTAGGCTATCTATTCACAGTTAGAATGAGAACGATGGCTCGGGCCAACATGTGAGCTCATGTGAGAACAAGGAGTTGTTATTTCTTTTTTTTTTTTAAGATTTTTATTTATTTTTAGGGAGGGAAGGGAGGGAGAGAGAGAGAGAGAGAGAGAGAGAGAAACATCAATGTGCGGTTGCTGGGGGTTATGGCCTGCAACCCAGAAATGTACCCTGGCTGGGAATCGAACCCGGGACACTTTGGTTCCCAGCCCAAGCTCAATCCACTGAGCTATGCCAGCCAGGGCTGTTATTTCTTATTATTTGATGGATATTTGAAATTTTCCCTGCAATTCAAATACACATTTATTATGAGCTTTAATGACTCTACAGAAAACATTTGTACATTTACCAATATTCACAAGTACTTCTAGAACATATTATGGGCCAGTTAATTCACATCACACTTGTGATGGAGGGACAACCCTAATACAAGGTTGTGCGGGAGCTGGCACTTACAGAAAGAAAGTAAAGCTTAGAGGCATATTGTGGCCTGTTTAAAGTGGATAAATACTTTTAAATTTATGAGGGAGACTATGGAACAGCCTTGAAGGGCTAAAGTAAATGTGAATTATTTGAATTCATCACAGATGAACATAATGGGACTCCAAGCAGTGGGCAGCTCCAAGTTACGCTGGATAGAAGAGGTTCTGAACCTGGGGGGGTCATGGTTTAAAAAAAAATAATAAAAATTAGTGGAAAACCAAGGAGTGAAAAATGAGAGAGAGAGAGAGTAGCTGATTTTCTTAGATGGTTCTTTCTGGAAGGCTTTCCATGGCTGATTTGATCTCACCCTTCAATGTCAGCCTTTCATTGACCTTCCAGTTGAAGGGACTCTCCCTCCCCACTGATCTTTGTCCTGCTACACTGTTTATATCAATTATCCCTCTTACCATGAAATTATTATTACATCTTTCACTTGTGTCTCATCACTGGTCTGGGAGCTCTGGGAGAACTAAATCCTGTTGATCTTGTTCATTGCTGTAATCCTCAGAGCAGCAGCCCATTATTGTTGAATGATGGATCAGTTGATTAAATAAATGAATGAAAAACCGAAAGAACTGATTTGCTTCTAGGGAGAAGCAATAGACCATAGCAGAAGAGCTGGTAGACAAGAAAATTTATACTGAAATTTTGACTTTGCCACATACTAGTTACGGTGGTCAAATTATTTAACTCCTTTAATGCTCCATTGCCTTTCCTATAAGTTGGGTAATATTTCCTACCCTTTTCGGTGGCTGTGAAGATAAAAAATATTTCATGTGAACTCATTAGCAAAACACTTGTATCATTAGCTACTGCTGTGTAAAAAATTACCTCTAACCATAACAATTAGATACAAGGATATTTATAATTTTACCACTTCTATGGGTCAGGAATCCTGGAGCAGCTAAACGAGGCCTCTCACAAGGCTGCAATCAAGCTGTCAGTCATGGCTGCAGTCATCTCATCTCCAGGCTCCTGTTGGGGAGGGTCCCTTCCCAGCCTCACTCACGTGGCTGTTGGCAGGCTTCAGAAGACTCATCCCATATGTGAGCCTCTCCGAAGGCTGTCTTATAAGGTGGTCGCTGGCTTCCCGCAGAGGAAACAATCCAAGCAACAGCAAGGGAGAAAGCTCAGGATGTCAGTCTTTTTATAGCATAATCTCAGAAGTGATATCCCATCCCTTTAGCTGACTTCTGTTTGTTAGAAGTGAGTTACAGGGTTCTGTCTCACTCAAGAAGAGGAGAGTACATAAGGGCAGAAGTATCAGGAGCCAGGTATCAGTGGGGCCATTTCAGAGGCTGCCTATCACAATACATGAATATGGGGATCACAACATAAATAGCATTGAATGTGGTTTACTATCTGCCAGGAAAACGTTTTATATATCTATATCTATATCTCACATGTATATACATATCTGTATATATATTCAATCTATTTAATTCTCACAGTGCTGTGAGGGAGATATAAGTTCAATTAGCAGCCACATTTAGTGGTTGAGCAAACTTAAGGCAGAGAGGTTAAGAAACCCTGTGAGAGTCTCACAGTTAATGTGCAGCATCCCCAGGCTCCACAACATGATAGCTTGACTGCAGGACCATTGTCTTCACCTCAGGCTAAACTTTCTCTCAGAGAAGAGTTCCATAAACAGTTGCTGTTGCCATTACACACAAGGACAACTAGTGCTGTACAATATTCAAAGAGCAGCGTAGGGAGGCAGAACCCGGGAGGCGGGTAGTTCAACTCAAGAAACTGAGAAAAAAGTGGAAATTTCTCATCCAGGAGAAAACACAGCAATTTTCTGTAGGTTAAATCCAGGGATCAGGGCCATCAGGGAAGCATCTTAGAGGTTACAAAGCATGCGTCTGACTCAGAAAGGAGCGAGCCTTGCTAAAGACATCACCAGCGTACAATGTGGGGCAGCCTCCTGAGCATGGGGGCCAGGCAAGCTTTGTGGGGCCTTAACCGTTTGCCAGAATATCATGATTATTTTTCCAGGGAAAATTCTTGTCCTGGGACTCCCACGCTAAGTTATTCTTTTCAGAAACTGAAAATAAAAAAGTGCATTTACCAAAATAACATATATCCTTTTATCTATTTCTCTATGTTTTAAAGTAATTGTTTCAAAAACGACCCATGACTCAAGAGCCAAGCTTGCGTCACATTCCTGGATAGGAAAGAGTGGCTCTGCACATGACACCTGGCAAACTGTCCCACCACTCAGGGCCTTGGGAACACTTGTTATGGGCTGAGAAAAATGAGGCATTAGGAAGTGAAATGGCAGCCTATCTCTTCTAAGCTAAACATGCGGTCAGAACATTTGGTTTTGAGGACAGGAAACAGCAGATAAAGGTAATTTCATTTGGACCCATGCTTGCTAGTTACATCCAAACAGAGAGTTGCAAAGGAAGCCACAGCTGGTGTTCAGATAATCATACAAGAGTGCTAGCAAAGTCTTAATAGAAGGTCACATGAGTCACTGAATTTTTCAAGGGAAGAGAGAAAATTGATTCCTTGACCTTTCTCCAACACTGGGCCAGAATATGCAGTGGAGTATGAATGACATGTAGCAAGCTTTTCTTAGGAGTATGACTCAGTTTAAGAAATGCAATGTGAATTTTAAATTGAAGAATGAGTAATATTGAGGGTGAATATGTGGTATTCATAAGTATTGTTTAATTTCAGAAAGGATCCTGTTGAAACTTCAGAGTTTTTGTTCTCCAGAAGTTGGCTGGGAGTCATGGCATCGCAAATCTTGGGAGCTGGAGAGGACATTGCAGGTCGGAGCCAACCCGAGAAGCGCTGTGTTGGGGAATAGAGACCATGGAAGGAGGTCAGCTTGCTGCTAGTAAAACAAAGTTTTACCTGATTGTGTTTCTGACAGGGCAGAAATGAAGGTGGGGCAAGGAGTGGGCTAGATGAATCATGGAATTTGCTTCTTTCCCTAGCTATTGATTTTAGTTTGGAAGAAAGATGCACAAGAAAATCCTCTTTCAGGATTCCTCAGGTTATATTTATTCAATTTCCTTCATCCCAAAGCAGTTTGGATGAAGCTCTTTGTACCTGAAGAGAGACAGAGTCAAAGTCCTAATGAAAAAGTACAGTCTCAGAGGTGTTGAAAACTGTGGAGTTCTATGATTTTCTCTGAGAACTTTTATATCAGTAATTCACACTTTACCACCTGAGTCAGTATAAAATGCCTAAATATAAACTCCTTGAGGGGGGAGTCCCATCACTCTGCCTAAGGTGCTCAATGAGTTGCCATGAATATTTTTTTGAGAATTTTGGTAAGAGTTTAGCTAAGCCAAACTGATGATATAAGCTGGGCAGCAAAATCTCAAATGCTGGTTTTTGAATGGTAGTTAATGACACCCCCCAGTATGTTGGCTGTGAAGGCTAAGATCAACATGTCTGCCTACACCCTTCACTTCTCAAAACCTGAGCAAATCATACCCTAATACTTGGGCTGGAAAGAGCCAAGGAAGATTCCTGAAGGTTCTTTTGAAGCCCTGGTTGATTCATGGAAGCATGTATCTATTAATTAATTCATTAATTTGTTTATTGAGCACCTTCACATTAGGTACTTTCCCACATGCTTAGCATCAAAAGATAAAAACAATACCTTCCCCAAAAGGGCATCTTTTCTTAATAAGAAAAACATAATTCAATTGATAAAATGTATGTGTTCATTTTATTTACCAGACATGAGAGTGAGAACAGAAAGTCGATAATCCAATATCAGAGCCAGGAGCCCATCCAGAAGGGGACGCAGAGTGCCCCGGTGCACAGCCAGAAGCACAACGGGCCAAGAAAGGGTTTGTGAGCACCAAGCATTTTAAAAAATTCTTGTGCCCCAGCACAAAATGGTGCACATTGGCAGTATATGCAAACAGTGGAAACAAGCTAGAAAACAACTGAGTTCATTCATTTGGTTAAGATGATTTATTCTGGGAAAAATTCTGCGTTCATTGTCCCATTCTTGACTGCTGAACTTCCAAGTTCATGTCTTCTCCCTTCCTAAGGCGTATTATGCCCACTGTAATCACAAAGAGAAAGTTCTTAACCATTTTATGTCCCTTTATTTGTGCTCCTGCAGGTAATTTGAAATAGTAGTGAAAGGACAGAATAATCCGAATAATTGCAGGTATTCATGGGATGAAGATCAGCAGAGCTATCAATCATTCAGATACTTAAACAATTGATCATAGAATTTTGTATCTATGCTACAAAAACATTAAAATGACTGAGTGTATTTTCCATTTTTTTTCCTGCATGTGTGGAATCTTACTAGTATTTGAGCACATTAACCAAATTCTTTTTTAATAAATGGAAAAAAATCTACCACCCCAGTCAAGATTCCCAAGATGTCTAACCCCTGAGCTTAACTTTAACTTTAATTTTTAAGTTTCCAAGGAAAATTCTCCTCCAAATAAATTTTTTTCTAAAAAAAATGTATTTTAACATTTCATCTATTTAGAGAGGCCTGTGAAAAAGTTAAGTGAACAAGTTTTAAATAGACCAGACATATTCATTCTCTGAAAAAGGTCCAAACCAAGCAAGCAAATAAATAAATAAATAACAAGTAAATAAATAAGTAAATAAATAAAGCAAGCTGCATTTGGTGAATCAGTGGCTCTGGTCTTATGCTTGAATATGCCTGCTAATGCCAAAGCTTGAGCTACTATGTAGCATAGGATGGGCTTTGGGAGACAAGCCCAACACCAAAGTTGTGTTTCCTGGCTCCTCAGGAATAAGCCAATAATCTCACAGCTATTTACACATGAGGAAGAAATACGAGTATGTCCCAAAGTCTAACATGTGTATCTCCTGCTTCCTTACGCCTGCTCTCCTTCAGAAGCCCGAGGTTGTCCCAGGCCTGTATTTGTCTAGGAAACCATATACGTGGCGCCCAAGACCTTAGGATAAGGTCTCACAGCAAAACCACAGAAGCACCTCTGTGATGTAAATTTAAAACTGAAAAGAAGGGATAAAAATAAAACAATGGAAGCTAGAGTAACTGCTTTGTCCTTTTCCTGACATCTGCAAGACCAAGAAAATTTCATAGACTGGGGCGAGGGAGAGGAAAATCTATGAAATAGGGAAGGAATAAATTGAGAAGCATGAAATCAACAGGAAGAGACAATCCACATTCATGAGACTAAGTATCACTGGTCGGCAGTGCCAGGAGAACCCTTCACGGGAGTTGAGTTCAAAGCTTCAAACTTAGGATCTCCATTCAAGGACAGTACATGTGTGTTGGGAGCTGCATGAGTTTTCCTTTTTATTGTATTCCTTTGAGAAGAATTCATAGACAGCAGCCAGAACCTCTCATCTGATGATCATCCTAAAGGATGGATGTCCATCCATGTTCCAAAACTTTGCTTAGGACTACACCTCCCAACCTACCCTTCTCTTCTCTGTTGTATTTATTTTTTCTTTCATTAATTCCAAATCTTATTTTATTATATCTTTCTTTCCACTTTGGGGGGGTTCCTTTTGTTTTTTAATTTTCTTCATTCACAAAGAATATATTTAACTCATTATTTTTCAGTCTTTGTTTTCTAATACAATTATTTATGGTTACATATTTGCCTCAAATCATCATTTTTTCTGTGCCCCACAAATTTTGTCAGTCTTTTAAAATTTTCATTCAGTACTAACTTTTTAAACATTTTTTATTATGATTTATTTTGTTCCCATAAATTATTTAGGCTTATTTTTTCTAAATATGTGGAGGATTAATATTAACATATTTTAAGTGAATTTGTAACATTTATCATGGTCAAAAATCATGGTCTGTATGATACCTGTTTTTAGAAATTTGTTGAGGCTTATTTTGTAGTCTGGTATATGATCAATCTTAAAATATGTTCTATGTGTGCTTGAAAAAAATGTATTTTTATAACTGTCAAATGCAGAAATCTCTGCCCATTAGGTTAAGATTGTTTTCAGTTTTATTTAGATCTTCTATATCTTTGCTGGTTAATGTATATAACATTAATTATCAAGGGAGTGTGTTGAAGTCACCTACTATAATGGGGGGTTGATAATGTTACTCTTGTAATCTTATCTACTTTGCTTATATATTTCAAGACTATTTTCTTAGATGCATACATGTTTAAGATTGCTTTATATTTGTTGGGAACCACCCTGCCTGGTATCAGAAGCTGTAACACCCCCATGGTAAGGCTGAGTGAGCGACTTCGGACCAGAAGCCACTAAGGAAACAAAGCTTATCTCCTTGGCAGAGGTGCCACTTCTGCTCCTTTTTCTTCACCCTGCCTGGCCCCCGATGCTTGGTCAGTTAGCCAATGACGGGTAAGATTCCCCAAGGTGGGGAATGACTTAAGACAGGCACGATCATGTGGAGGCCTTCAGGGAAGGACTTGGGGGGCTATGGAGAAAGGTGGTGATGGATCCTTGCCCTAGGCTTTGAGAAAGCCTGAGTCCTCATTCTGTCTGCAAGAAGTCTCCTAATTTCTTGGCTGCCTTACTTCCCCTGCCTGACTTAAGCCTGAAACAATGACAGAGGGTGGTGCAGCCCTGTATTGGAAAGGATGGGTTCCCCAGGTGATCAGGCCTAAGAAAGAATATGTAAAATCCTGTGAAACCTGATTTGTTTAGAATGCTCTCAATTAAATGATAAGGGTCCAAGCAAGAGTGAGTTTGTTCCTCAAAAGTTTTATGGCTCTTTAGTTATCTGACCCTGACTCAAAATAGGCCATAATTCTTTGTATGTTACCTATTATTTGATCCTTACTGCCTAACTATGATTAAAGAGCTTTACCTGTATTCTGTGTGAAATGAACCTAATAAAAACCCATTGAGGAAAAGGCTCTTGATCCTTCCGTTTGAGAGATTGGCCACCTTTCATCCCCAAGCAGATCATGTCTTGGTAGACTTATTTTCATCTGTGGCAGCCAAGGGGTTGGGGGTGGAGGGTGGGAGGGGCAGTGCCCTGTGGGCGGAGCCACCCCACATATATTCTTAATGATTTAAAACTTTTATTTTTATATAGTGGTTGTTTTCTTCACTAATAATATTTTAGATTTAAAGTCTATTTTATCTTCCCTGGCTGGTATAGCTCAGTGGATTGAGCACAGGCCTGCAAACGAAAGTGTTGCTGGTTCAATTTCCAGTCAGGGCACATGCCTGGGTTTCAGGCCAGGTCCCCAGTGGGGGGCATGTGGGAAGCAACCACACACTGATGTTTCCCTCCCTCTCTTTCTCCTTCCTCTCCCTCTTTCTAAAAATAAATAAATAAAATCTTTAAAAAATACAATACAATAAAAAATGAAATAAAGTCTATTTTATGACACAAATAGGCTATATCAGCTTTTGGAGGTTACACCAGTTAAGTTGCACCAGTACCCCTCACCCTTGAAGGAACTGTTTTACTGATAACCCCCAACAAGTGCATGTACACACACCCCATGCACAGACAGACACAAACCTCCCCAGTGAACTCACTGGACAAGTGAATTTTAACTATGGGAAATTAAAAGAACATTTGGGGAGAATTGCATCAGGCAGATTTGTGTTATGCAATCAGCGTGCTTCCTGTCCCTCTCACTTCTCTTCCACATCAAGAAAAAAATGTTTTTTTGTTTATTTTATTTTTTAATATTTTTATTGATTATGCTATTACAGTTGTCCCATTTCCCCCCTTCACTTCCCTCCACCCTGTACACCCCTCTACCCACTTCCCCCCTTTAGTTCATGGCCATATGTTATACTTATAAGTTCTTTAGCTTCTACATTTCCCATACTATTCTTACCCTCCCCCTGTCTATTTCCTACCTACAATCCATGCTACTTATTCTCTGTACCTTTTCACCCTCTCCCCCTCCCACTCCCCTGTTGCTAACCCTCTATGTGACCTCCATTTCTGTGGTTCTGTTCCTGTTCTAGTTGTTTGCTTGGTTTCTTTTGTTTTTCGTGTTCCTGTTCTAGTTGTTTGCTTGGTTTCTTTTGGTTTTGCTTTAGGTGTAGTTGTTAATAATTGTGAGTTTGCTGTCCTTTGACTATACATGGTTTTTTTTTATCTTCTTTTGTTAGATAAGTCCCTTTAGCATTTCATAAAATAAGGGCTTGGTGATGATGAACTCCTTTAACTTGACCTTATCTGAGAAGCACTTTATCTGCTCTTCCATTCTAAATGAAAGTTTTGCTGGATAGAGTAACCTGGGATATAGGTCCCTGTCTTTCATGACTTGGAATACTTCTTTCCAGCCCCTTCTTGCCTATAAGGTCTCTTTGAGAAATCAGCTGATCTGATGGGAACTCCTTTGTAGGTGACTGTCCCCTTATCTCTTGCTGCTTCTAGGATTCTTTCCTTCATTTTTACCTTGGCTAATGTAATTATGATGTGCCTTGGTGTGTTCCTTCTTGGGTCCAACTTCTTTAGGACCCTCTGAGCTTCCTGAACTTCCTGGAAGTCTATTTCCTTTGCCAGAATGGGGAAGTTCTCCTTTATTATTTGTCCAAATACATTTCAATCTGTTGCTTTACCTCTTCCCCTTCTGGTACCCTTATAATTTGGATGTTGGAATGTTTAAAGATGTCCTGGAGGTTCTTAAGCTTCTTCTCATTTTTTTTGAATTCTTATTTCTCCATTCTTTCCTGTTTGGTTGTTTCTTTCTTCCTTCTGGTCCACCCTATTGTTTTGAGTTCCAGTTTCCTGCCCATCACTATTGGTTCTCTATGCATTTTCTTTCATTTCTTTTATGGTAACATGCATTTTTTCATCTAATTTGTGACCAAAATCAATCAATTCTGTGAGCTTCCTGATTACCAGTGTTTTGAACTGTACATCTGATAGGTTAGCTATCTCTTGATCACTCAAAAGGATGAGTTCTGGGGCACTGATTTGTTCTTCTATTTGAGCCTTTTTTTTTTTTTTTTGGTCTGATAGCTCCTGTTATGGTGAGGGCAGAGCCTCAGGTGTTCACCGGGGCTGGGCACCCCAGTTGCTAGATTGTGACGTTGTGTGTGAGGGCGGGGTCGAGAGGGAACAATGACGGTAGCTCTGTTCTCTGTTGGACCTCAGTCCCTTCCCTGAGATCCTTGGTTGCTCGCTCTGCTCTGCTCCACAATTGCCGCCTCACTGGGTCTGCTAGCTGCTGCTTGCATACTCAGGGTCCACCAGCTGCGATCTTGTGTGCCTCAGATGCCTTACTCGCTACCGGTTGTGCCCAATTCACCCTGTTCTCCATGCCGCGACCCGCTCCTGGCTGCTTGTCTCTGCCCCTCATACCGGTCTGGATAAACGGGTCTATTTCAACTTCTTGGCTGTCCGACTTCCATTCAGATAAATTTTCTGTCAGTTCTGGGTGTTATTCTACCTCTAAATTGTTGCTGTTCCAATCTTGGTTGTGAGTGGAGGTACAGTGCATCCACCTATGCCTCCATCTTGCCGGAAGATGAAAAAAGGTTTTTAGTACAGTTGTATGTTATTATTTAGTATTGCTGTTAAACTCATACATGTGCATGTTCCAATTCTCCAATTTGACTTTTGTTAAGAATTCTAGATAGAACTCTGAGGGCCTTACATGTCCTATAAATCCTGGTATAATAACCCCCTCTGACCATGCTCAAGGCTGCCAGGACCCTATCTTCAACTTGAAATTGTCCTAAACTCTTCCTCTTAGAATCATTCTCCTTTTTTAAAAGGTCTGTCTTCTCTCCATCCTATTGACTTTTTTTTGGCAAGAAATTCACCTTCCAGATTTTTTCCTTGATATTTATAAAGATTTTTTCAATTTTAAAATTATATAAATAAATAATATGAATAAAATAAGATATTTTTAAGTACAGGGAAAAGACTATTAATATCACCAACAACAACATCTCTTGAGACCACTGTCGGGAGCCCACAAACAGCTGACCTTTGACACAGTTGGGTAGAGTGAGATGCATCTGCACAGCAGAAGCGGCTGTGGCTGGGTCTCCTGTCTGTCTCTTCCTGTGTGCCTGTCCCTATTAGCATCAGGTGGTGAGATTTTTGTACACCTGTGCTTTATAACAAAAAACCTTGAACAATACATCTGATTCTGCATGAAATGACTTGTTGACCACTAATTAGAAGCCCCTAATAATCCTAATGCTGCCCACTCCCCCCACCTGGAAAGTTAAGGATAGATTTAAACTATTGGCAGACTAGCTGCCAGAACGCTAGAGTAGGCCATTGCTAGGAATGCTTAAGGAGTCACTATTCAAAAGCTCAAGATTTATTAGAACCACTGCCTTTCCCATGACCTGGGCAGGAGCGGTTATTGATGGGGCCAGGTAGATAGAGAAGGACGGAGTTTTAATTTGAATATAATAATCTTAGCACATGGAAACATACATAATATGGCCCCTCCCAGATATGTAGTTAATAGATCTAGGTAAAAAATCATTTATCTAATTTAGACAATCTAATTTCTATAAACAAGAACTAATTTTTAAATCACTCCTTGTGCCCCTTTGATTTAGACCAATCTATAGAAACTTAGTAGATATTTAATTATAATCAGCATTTGAAAGTTTGTGCTCATATAGCTATCTGATTAATGACCCTCTTGGTCAAAATAACATTTGTTTAATATGGTTGATCTGTGGGACTTCCTGTACTTTTTGGTTATTTCTTTGTTTAACATGATTGATTTGTAAACCTTCTGTGTTTTTAGAAATTGTTTCTATGGTAACCATTTCTGTTTCAATAATCATATTATGTATTGAATATTGTGTAACCTCCCCTATAAAAATAAAGATTGATTTTTCTTGATGAATCAGTCAGGTCTAGAGAGCCTGGCTGTGCTCTGGCACCTCACCTGGTGTCTCATTTCGCCTGAGCCGTTCCTCCTTTGGGGACCCTGAGACCCGCTGAGGCTGGACCCGGCAGACCACCATTACTAATATTTTTCAATATCCCTCCCAGTGATTTATATGTGTGTGTGTATGTGTGTGTGTGTGTATATATATATATATACACATATATATGCTTCTTTTTAAAACATTTTTATTGTTGTTCAAGTACAGTTTTCTGCCTTTTTCTCCACCCCTCCCCACTACCCTAACCCTCCTCACCTCCCTCCCCTGTTTCCACTCTACCTTGCTATTGTCCATGTGTCCTTTATAGTTGTTCCTGAAAACCCTTCTTACAAAACTGTCATTACCTTTTATATTGCCTCATTATTTTCTTCAAAGGATTATATCCTGGTTTTTTCTTATTGCAATAATACTCTTAAGGACATATTTGTTCATCAGCATTTGTTTGTAATTCCTAGTCAATCACATGACTGTACCAGAAGTTATTGAGTCTATGTCGTATTACATTTGCATTGTTTCCAACTGGGTTGTTTCCACTGTAAAAGAATGTTAATATGAACATTCTTGCTCAAAAGTTCTTCATGTGTCTCTGATTGCTTTCTTGATAAACTCAACGTGGATTTCTCTCTGACACTTGGGTTTGTTTATTTTCATCTCACTGTTTCTGATTACTCCTTTTGAGAAATCACCAACTCAAGCTTCTGCAATACTGCATTCCAGCTCCAGTCCATGGCTCCTCTGGCTTTTGCTTGGGTGGGAAGAAGAGAGTCATAGCAGGTGCTTCTTTAGATTTTATTCATGTGTAAGTCTTTTTTCTGGTCATAGATGTTGTCTATCCATTTGTAATAGTAAATGCCTAGTGATAAGTAGTGAAAAATGGAGCCTCTGTAAACCTCCTTGCCTAACACTGGGTGAGGTGTGAGTGTTGTCCACTTGAACTTCCATGGTCCCGCACCTAGTTATGAAAACCATGGCCAACCACCATGACTTCACTTATCTGAAGCATTTGGATCCTGCATTTTTATCTAAGTACAACTGCCACCATTTCCTAATGCCCTTTCTTTCTACCCATAGTTCAGATTTGGGCTGAGTCTTCTTCAGATATTAAAGAAAGACTACATTCACCTTTGACTCTTCCACTGGTCTGATAGACAGTTGAATAGTTTGCATACTGGACAGTGCACTTCATACTTTCCAATTTGGAGTCAGAATGGGGAAATATAAAAAAAATCTACTGAGACCAAACAGTATCTGGGGCAGAGGTCTCTGATCATACAATTCTACTGTTCCTATGCATCCTACCCTGAAGGTTCTCTTGTGTATGTTAAGGAAAATCTGGAATTTAAACATATGAGTTAACTATAGAAGAATAGCAATAATAATAGTTTCCACTGATCACACCCTTTCTTGTTTCAGAAGCGGCATTCTATACAAGCTATTTCCTTCAATTCTCTCAATACCTCCAAATACCTCTGAGGTGATATGATTGTTTTCTCTGCTCTACAAATGAGAAAACTGGGGGCAAGTCATGGAGTCTGACAGAAAACTAACTCAGTGAGGTACTAAGGCTTGAAATAAGATTTGGGAACTGTCATCCTCAGATGATTGTGAGTACCATGGGTGCATAATATAATGAATGAAACAGAAGTTAAAAGAACCAAAGACTGAAATCTGGGTAATACTTAAAATTCAGGTGGAGAAAGATGAATTAAAGAAGGTGACTTCACTGAATTGGTTAGATTAGAGGAGAACCTGAAATAATGGCAAAGGAAAAATGATTTTCAAACAAAGATCATCAAATGCTAGAGTAATAAGATAAGGCCTAAAATGTAGCTATTACTGCAAGTATTGTTAAGTGGTGGTGAATACCCAGCTCAAATGGAATACAAACAGTGGTAGCAGTACAAATTCGCATAGAGTGTGGTGTGCATGGATGTGTGTTGTAGTAAGTGGTTGTAGGAGTACAGAAAGCAGAGAGTTGGATGATACCCAAGTTTGCTATTTGCAGATGCATAGGTGGGAAACAGAACTGAATGTTGGAGATTCTGACATGAGGATGAAGTGTATTAAATGATGCAGCATGGGTAAGATGTGCATAAAAAAAAGGGAGTAAAGCCAGGGCATAAAAGATGCCCTTTATGGGGAGAAAAGGCAGTTGGAGAGGGACTAGAAATCTTGATTAAAGTGATGGTGGTGCCTTGGGGACTTGCAGGAGAGAAGATTATGATCAGAAATTAGCATACTAGTTTTTGGCCATAGAACATTTTCCAGTTGTGTAAAGAACAGGTATGGCCACGGGTTAATAGAGTAAAATGGAAACAAAGGTCATTGCAGGAGAGTATCAAGGAATTTTGAAGTGAGGGGCTCTGTTGAATAATTCCACTGATATCATCTTGTATCTACACAGACCAAAGGGTCTCCGCCCTACCTACCAGCAAGGTGCAAGCAACCTGCTGGAAGCAGCAGCAAGGCTGAATGAACTTGCTTCGTTAACATAGATAGTGTCTTGCCCATAAACCAATGAGCTGATGCAATCCAAAGAAAGTGGAGCAGGAGCTGAGTCTGGGTAATCTTCTAAAATAGTGAATGAGGAAAGCTGTTGACGCAAACAAAGGCGTGGGCGGAGTAGCTGGAGGAGGACAGCTAAAGGCACACACAGCAGTGAGTCATGGTAGCTCTTCAGAAGAGGCCATCAAGATCTCATCCGCCTGCTCTCAGCCACCACTGGTGGAAGTCTAAAAATATACAAGAAGGAGCCAGAGTCCCAAAGGCCGCCACTACTTGAAGCAGACTGCATCTGCTCTTCCTAAGAGTTGCTGGAAATGTGGGAACAAATATATTCTCTGGCCTCTGGAAAATGTCCTAAGTCTAAATTGCTTTTAGTGTTGGGAGATACTGATGTCAGAGACTAATTTTCTCCAATCTTTAGAATTTATTCACATCAGTGTAAGCTTTTCAGTTTCCTCAAATGCAAGAGATCAAATCTCTCCCACATGCCTGTCTCCACCCAGCTACACTAGATAGCCCAAGGGACAGATGCTGTCAGTTCCTGTTGTTAATGTCAGTAATTAGTAACTGTATCCTCTTTAAAGACAGTCTGTTACTGCAGAACACAGTCTGTAACCCAGATAAGATGCAGGAACGAGGAGGAGGATGAAGGACTGTGCAATGAATGGATATGAATCTCAGAGACAGATCAATCTAAATTTGAGTACTGGCTTTGTCTCAGAGAAATTGTCACTTAGGAAAACTAACCTTTTCCCCCCATTATGATATAATATTAAATTACTGATGTACCCAAAGTGACAATAAAAGCTATCAAACATGTAGGTTAGCCAACCTTTTGTTCTTAGGGTGGAGTAAAATGGTTACATAAGTTAAATACCTAATTAACACAATATGACATAACTACTTTAGTGAAACATAGAATCTTTGCTTTCTGGGTAGAAAAATTTTCTTAATATTGTATCTGGAGTAGAGCAATATGTACAGGAAAAACTTTATCCTTTTGACATAGTGAAGAAAAAACTCTAATTCTGTATTAGCTTACTTTTTGCAATTTAAATTTGTTACATAATTAAATTTATTCCAGTTAACCTTTTTGAGCCTCAATTTCTTCACTTGGAAAAAGGGAGGCAATAATTCATTTTGCAGAGTCTATGGCCAGATTAAATATGATGTATACAATGTATGATGAATTACAGTAGATGATCAAGTAGTGAGTCCATCTGTCCCCCTCCTATCACCATTTTTGCTTATATAAGTGCTATAATCCTGGAGTCCATAACAGTGGACAATATAATGTGTCACCTCACATTCCACTATTAAATTCCTAAGACTAAAATAAATTCAGAGTTTTTTCTCCTGAGTTGATTTTTATATTCTTTCAATTGTTACTTTTTTCCAGGTTGACTTCAACTTCTTATATGATTCTAGATTCCTCTCCTGTCATTAAATGGCATTCCCCCCAAAAGACAAACTCTTTGGAACACTAGCTTCTGGAACCTTTAAGGAGAATGCTGGATACTATGTCACAAACTCATACAGTGCATAGCCAAAGATTTTTGAATCACTCACTGTTTTGGAATGATCCCTCACACGTATAAACTAATGCAACACAAAAACAAGTGGGCGTAAGGCTGGTTCCTTAAAGTATGTGTGTAATCACGTTCCTTTAGAAATCCAAGCATTGCAGATTGAAAAAACATTTACTTATGATTAATTATCCTCCAGATATTTCAATCACACATCAAAAATCTATTAGAACAATAGTTCTTAAATTTGCTGCACATTGAAATTACTTGGAAATCTAAAAAATCCAGGTTTTTCTGGTCATTTCCAGATATTGCAACTTACTAATCACTGAGCATCAGGATTTTCCCAGATGATTCTAACATACAGCAAGGTTTGGGAGCTGATATTTTTGAGGCTGGTATCTACCCAAGAGCCATCACAGAAAAGATGCTTACATTTGTACGTGTGTGTTTATATTAATGATACTCGGCTTGAGTTCACTGATTCACTCAATAAATATTTGTATAAGATGTTGGGAGATAACAACCATTGTTAAAATATGTTCTTTTTGAACCTTTGCCACCCCAATGTTCATAGCAGCACAATTTACAGTAGCTAAGTGCTGGAAGCAACCTAGATGCCCATCAGTAAATGAATGGATCTAAAAATTATGGTACATTACACAATGGAATTCTATGCAGCAGAAAGAAAAAGGAGCTCCTACCCTTTGCAACAGCATGGATGGAGCTGGAAAGCATATGCTAAGCAAAATAAGCCAGGCAGTGAAAGACAAATACCATATGATCTCACCTTTAACAGGAATCTAAACAACAAAACAAAGAAACAAGCAAAATATAGTCAAAGATACTGAAATGGAGGACAGGCTGACAGTGACCAGAGGGAGAGAAGAGGAAATTTCAGGGGAGAATGGGAAGGGTTTACAGGAACAAACTTCAAGGACACATGGACAAAAACTAGGGGGGTTGGAAATGGGAGGGAAGTGGGGAGGGATGGGTGGGTTGGCTGAAATGGGAGTAAAAGGGAGAAAACTATACTTGAACAATGATTAAAATAAAATTTAAAATAAATTAAAATAAATAAAATATGTTCTTTAGTAGTACTAATTTATCTGTAGTCTTTTTTATAATTAGGAAGAGCCCCTCAATTCAAAATGAAGCATAAATTTGTTAGTCAAATGGAACCATTTTAGTTTTGTGTTGTTGATTTTTCTTTTCTTTTACTAAAAGGTAAACTGTTACTAACTATATGACAGAATAGCCTGTATCACTTTTACTTTGTTTTTCCCTGTCAGAATACCCTACTTCTAGCCACATGCAAAAGTATAAGAGTAAACCAAGTAGCGGGTGTGTGTGTGTGTACACGTATTCTGTCCAGGGGCACTGGACTTACTCATGGTTTATAAAAAGTCGCAACAACACTTCTCAGTCTCCTCATGTCCTCCTGCATGTCCCCATCTCTACGTCCTCCCCATCTGCTACTCATCTCATGCCTTCTCAGCTCTCATTTCTCTTTTCCTAACCCTTACTCCTTGTAGAAATGGCAGAGGACTCATCACGCTGTGGATTGTGAAATGAGCCCACATCCTTCAGACTTACTTATTTTACTGGGTGCGGTGGCAGAATAAGTGAATACGGGCTTTGTAGCCAAAGAGAACCAGCTATTTAAATATTTACCTTTAGCATTAGCTGTTACCTAGCTACTTAGGGAATCACTGGAGCACCTAAAAAATAAAATCCACAATATGCAGTCTCAGGGCCCCACCTCTATAGAGGCTGATTCGCTTGGTTTGAAATGAATGGTCAGAGGGGAAAAAGAAGGCAGGGCCCTCACCACTGCAAATCTAACAAAGAACTTACTACGGAGGCTGAGAGCAATAGCTCACAGGTTGACCCCAGTTATCCTGAGCCTGGTTCAGTGAGGCTGCCAGGGTTCTTGAACAAGTGAAATTATGGTAGTGTAATGGTGGAGGGGACGGGCTCCTCCATTTCAAGGGTGAGGTGCCCTTGAAATCTGTGTATCATCTCCTCTAGCTGCAAAAAGGGAAATCTTGAGACTGTGTATTCATCCCAAGGCCTGGAAGGGGGGAAAAGGAGGGGTCTACAGTGCCCAAAGAAAGAACCCATAAAACAATTTCAGTTAACTGCTTGCCCCCCGTTACATATGCAAAATGAACAAATAAAGTCTGTAGCAAGATAAGGATTTGGGCTAACAGACCCCCATACATATTACATTTGGTAGTCATGTCTCCCCAGGGGAAGCTTGCACCACCTTTATCCACCAATCAAAATTAACTTCTTCAACCCCACCCCATCAACTATATGAGTGCTCAGAACAAAGAATTCACCTTCTTGGCCTCTTGGCCCTCTTGGCTCTTTTTGCCATCTGGGGGACCCCTGGCCACCTGCGTGCTGGTCACCTGCCTATGGCCATCCTAACTTTTACCACCCCTGTAACTAGCCACCCTTGCTTTTGCTTTCCTATTAGACTTAGCATTAATAAACTTTGCTTGCACACTAGGAGGCTCACTGATCTGTAATTCTTTACTGTGTCAGTGAGAAGAATCTAGTTTCTGTGAGTTTCTCTCCATAACAGATGGAGTCCCAAACTTAGGGCATTGCATTTTTGCTTTCACCTTCTCATTCCCTTCTCCTTCTCCCCTCCTCCTCTCCCTTCTTCTTCCTCCGTCCTCTATCTTCTTCTCTTCTTCTTCTTTCTTCTTCTCTTCTTTCTCTCTTCTTCTTCTTCTTCTTCTTTCTTCTCTTCTTCCTCCTCATGCTCCTTAAGTAATTCTAAATGTGGAACTTGAGATAAATGCTGGAAGCAAAAGGTAATTTATTGCTAGGCAGTGATGGGTCAGGGAAGGAAACAACATGGGCAAATATTCAAGAATGCAAGAACCTGCACAAATTTAGCTAAAATACAAAAGAAAGTGCATTTACTTGATTAAATCATATGAAATCATTGGTTTTGTATATGATCAATTCAAATCAATGGTTATTGAGTCAGCATCTTACTATGTATGTTGATGACAATACATGGCTCTTTGTTAATGTCTATATTATAGCTGTCCCCTCAGGTGGCTGGAATTCTTTCCCAACACATCTGTTCCTCCCGTGACTATGAATCCCTGATGCAGCCATCCCAGGCTTTCTTTGTGCCCTCAGGGTCTGGGCAATAGAGTTTCACACATAACTGGTGTGCTCACTGACTGCTTATGGTTTGAATGCAGACATGAGCAAATAAATGAAATGCTGAGAACCTTGCAATTTGCAAGAAAAGACACAGTCTGACTCCTGCTTTCATGAAATTGAAAATCTAGTATGAGAGTTATGTGATATATGTATCCATGACACAATCGAAAATAACATTAGACATCCTCCCTCAAAAAATATTTAATGGCTAAAGCAATCGCTGAAGTAATTGAGGGGAGCTATCTTTGAGAGATCAAGAAGAGGCAAGATAAACATAGGCTAAGGGGTTAAGGAAGAAGGCTTTGTGGAAAAAATAAAACTTAAACTGCATCTGGAAGTTGTGGAAGAATTTGAGGGATGAGACAAAGCATTATGTAAAGTAAGAATTAAACAGA
Source organism: Phyllostomus discolor (assembly GCF_004126475.2). Taxonomy (NCBI): domain Eukaryota; kingdom Metazoa; phylum Chordata; class Mammalia; order Chiroptera; family Phyllostomidae; genus Phyllostomus; species Phyllostomus discolor. Next base: position 143,960,311 of record NC_040907.2, read on the forward strand.
TGAAGATAATGATGAGTAACAAGTGGTAACATCTGAATAAAGAGCTTGATATCTATGCAATTGGCAATAGTAACAGAGTTTTCAAGACACCATGTGATGATAGATTTTGGATGAGTGGGACTTGCTCACCATTGTAGTCCCTATTCCTAGAAAACTGTGTGACTTGTTGTACAGTAGGTTCTCTTTTTTGTTTTTCTTTTTCTTTTTAAGTATATTTTATTGATTATGCTGTTACAGTTGTCCCAATTGTTTTCCCCTTTGCCTCCCTCTATCTGGTACCCACTTTCTATCCAGCAATCCCTCTCCCCACTTCATGTCCATGGGTCATGCGTGTAAGTTCTTTGACTTATCCCTTTCCTATACTGTTCTTAACATACCGCCTGTCTGTTTCGTTCCTACCAGTTATGTTTCTTGATCCCTGCACCATTCCCCCTTCCCAGCTGATAACTCTCCAAATGATCCCTACACCTATGATTCTGTTCCTGTTCTGGTTGTTTGCTTAGTTTGGGTTTTGTTTTTAATTTTTGGATTCAGTTGTTGATAGTTGTGATTTTGTTTTCATTTTAATGTTCAGAGTTTTGGTCTTCTTCTGTTTCTTAAATAAATCCCTTTAATACTTCATGTAATAATGGCTCAGTGATGATGAATTCCTTTAGTTTTTTCTTTTCTTGGAAGCACTTTATCTACCCTTCCATTCTAAATGAGAGTTTTGCTGGATATAGTAATCTTGGTTGTAGGTCCTTGCTTCTTATCACTGTGAATACTTCTTCTCAGCCCCTTCTTGTTTGCAGTTTCTCTTGAGAAATCAGCTGATAGTCTTATGGGAACTCCTTTGTAGGTAACTCTCTGCTTTTCTCTTATTGCTTGTAAGATTCTTTCTTTATCTTTAACCTTTGGCATTTTAATTATGATGTGTCTTGGAGTGCTCCTCTTTGGGTCCACCTTGATTGGGACTCTCTATGCTTCCTGGAATTGCATGTCTGTTTCCTTCACCAAATTAGGGAAGTTTTCTTTCATTACTTTTTCAAATAGATTCCCAATTTCTTGCATTTCTGCTTCTTCTCTGGCACCCAATGATGTAAATGTTGGTCCTCTTGGAATAGAGGTCCCAGACCTTGAAGTAGAGTTGTCCCAGAGGCTGCTTAAACTACCCTCTCTTTTTTGGATTCATTTTTTTCTCTTGTTGTTCTGGTTGGCTGTTTTTTGCTTCCTTATGTTCCAAATTATTGATTTGATTTGCAGCTTCATCCACTCTACTGTTTTTTCCTTGTAAATTGTTCTTTATTTCAATTAGTGAATCCTTTGTTTCTGACTGTATCTCTTTTTATGCTGCTGAGGTCCTCACTAAATTCCTTGAGAATCCTTATAACCAGTGTTTTGAACTCTGCATCTGATAGACTGACTACTTATCTCTATTTTGTTTAGCTCTTTTTCTGGAGTTTTGATCTGTTCTTTCATTTGGGCCATGTTTCTTTTGTCTCCTCATTTTGGCAATCTCCCTTTGTTTGTTTCTATGTATTAGGTAGAGCTGCTTTGATTCCATGTTTTGGTAGTGTGTCCTAATGTAGTTAGTGTCCTGTAGGGTACATACAGTGCACGGCCTCCCCTGTCACCCAAACTGGGTACTCAAGGTGCACCTTTCATGTGGGCTGAGTACACCTTCCTCTTATAGTTGAGCCTTGGTTGCTGTTGGCAGATCAAAAGCAGGTATTTACCCAGGCCAGTCAGCTGCAAGGATTGGCTGTGACCACTTACCACTAACCTCTGCCCACTGTGGAGGATCAGCTGTACAGGGGCCCGGTGGCAGTGCTCAAAAGTAGCCTATGCTGTCCACTGGGTGTGCTGGCCCTGGGGTTATCCGGGTGGTGCAGGCTAGGTCAGCTCCCACCTGTGTTTTGCCAGGAACAGCCCTTCCTGAGCTATAAAGCAATCTGAGAAGGCTGCTACTTGTGCTGGGCTGGGAGACTCCCAGGCTAATCCAAGCTGTGAAATTGAACTGGCTACTGCTAGTGCCTGGCCTGGAACTCATTGAGGCCAGCCAGGTTGCTTGTTTGAGAAGATTTAGGAAGTTGTGAGCACTCATTCATATGGAAAAGCAGCATTGGGAGCCCATAAGTTTGGTGGGGCAGAGTGTGTGGAGATCTCTAAGGCAGATCAAACAGTGTGAACCAGGTTGATGGCATCTCAAGTATGGCACCAGCCTGCCAGCTCCATGGCTCTGCAGGGGGAGAGCTCAGAAAACAGACAATGTCCTCTGCTCCCCCTCAATGACAGACACTTTAGCTTCTCCCAGTATGCCACTGGTACTCTTCAAGGTGCCACCCTGACACTAGAGCTCAGAGGGAGTAAGTCTGACTAGGTGAATCTGTGTGTTGGTTCTTTAAGAGAAACTGCTTGTGGCTCCAGGGATTTCTTCCACTACTCAATTTTTGCAGCCAGAAGTCATGGGGACCTCTTCCTGGCACTAGAACCCTGGGCTGGGGGGCCTGGTGTGGAGCTGGGCCTGCCTACTACTGAGATATTCCCCCCGAATTTTTATCTACCACATTTGGGTGAGAGACCAGCCCATTCTGCATCTCTGCCCCTCCTTCCAGTCCATGGATGTGGTTTCTTTAATTTCTGACGGTTCTGAGTGATGGTTGTTCTATATTTTAGTTGTAATTTTGATGTGGTTATGCAAAGAGGTGAGCCACATCTGCCTACACCACCATCTTGACTGGAAGCCCCACAATAGGTTCTTAATAAATGGCTAAGTGGAAAAAAATCAGGAAGAAATAAAGAATGCAATATCCATTAAGCAAGTTAGCTAGGGACACAAAGATGAATAAAAATGTAGTTTTTATTGTTCTTACAGTATATTGCAGTGCTTCTGAAGTTTTTATTTGCCTAAGAATCTCCTGAGAAGCTCACTAAAAATGCAGATTCTTGGGATTCATGCCAAAGAGACCCCAGCGATTCTGATTGAGATTGTGGGGAGTGGAGCTCAGGAATACACTTTTCAATAATTCCTCTGCTTGGCACCAGGTGTCCTGATGTCCCTGACCCAAGGATTATACTTTGAAAAACATTCGCTTAGAAGAGAAGATCCAACAACAACCACACTGTAGAAATTTCCCAAATAATTGTGAATATTGGGGAGCAAATACTCTTAACAGAGGCTCCCTCAGGCAGTAACAGAAGTGGTATCACTTAAACTGAGTCACGTAGAATGAGTTGGCACTTCCTAGAGAATCAGGAGAAGAGGGAAAAGATTCCTGGTAGAGGAACAACAGGGAGGTGTGAAAAAACAGAATAGGCAGGAAATTGCAGTTGGTTTAGCAGCTTGGTCTGGTGGCCTTAGGAAAGAGAGGACAGGCAATGTTTGACAAACCAGTTCATCAGTTCAGACAAACCAGTTAAGGACTTAGGAATGGTATGAAGCAGACAGACCACCAGCTATGATTATGTTTCCAAGATTCTAACTCTACTCCACTGCCCAGGTTTGGGTTCACATATTAGTACAAGTAGAAGTAGTTTGATATTTAGCTCCTTGATTACAGTACCTTCAATTCTCCAGTTCTGGGGAAACGGGGCTAGAAAAAGCAGAACAAAACATTCTTCTCGGCACTGACTTCCTTCGTACCAAGAATTTTTTTTTGTTTAATCAAAACAATGTGACCCTTCACCTCAATCATCAAGAAAGGAACAAATGATTTTCCTGCTAACCACAGATTTAGATATACTTCCCAAAGGAGGCATTTGGGCTATTTGTAAAAGCTGGAGATACCTTTTGTCATTCACACAAATCAATAGGCTAATCTCTTAACTTTACTGTCTGGAAAGAACACACAGGAACTGATCCCAACAATAGTAATAATTGGCTTTTTAGACTGATGCTCCTGATTCTCCTTTTTACATGAAACTGATGGGAGGTGAATTTTGTGAATTATCTAAAGGGAAAGAACCAGGTTGATGGCAAACCACGATTGAGCTTGAGAGTCTACTCCACTCATCTGCTTGAATAATTCAGCTATTTCAGCTCAGACAGGCTTGGGAAAAAAACTGTCAATCATAAATTTGGGGGATCCTAAGAACATAAGCTCCTAGGCTACCAACCTCTGAACACAATTATTCATTTAAAACTCAGAAGTATTCTGGGGCGTCTATACCTGCAGAACCTTTGGAGGGGTTGTTTTCTTATTCAATCTGGTGGCTTGAATGTGGGGACAGTATCTCCTCAGCTTCCTAAGGTAGATCACCACCATTGTTACCTCTCCATGCAAGTGGCTGCCAGCACCCATGCCTGTTAGGAGAGTCTCTGGAAGCCTGAGGAATGGAAGTTGTTATTAGCTCTATTGTGGCAGAAAGGTTCCCAAGTGCCTTTAGTGGTGGTTCCCCCACCTCAGCTCCTCCCTCCAAGCTTTCTCTGTCGTGGGGATGCAGCAGCCCCTTGCAGCATTCCATCTGTTTTTAAAGGACAACATAGTGTCCTTCGCACACACAATCTGCCACAAGATGGTAGTCCTTTTAACAACCAAAACAACTGGGTAGCTGTTTCTACCTCAGAGAGTGCTTTTTCGACTTTTTTTTAAATTTCTAAACATTTATTTTGAAATTTATTAAATTAAAAACTTAATTATGATATAGCATATAGCAGATTATTATATAGTATGCTACTAAAATAACTTATTGTTGTTCACTTTTTAAAAAAACTGTTGTTTTCACACCAAGCATACTGGATTATACTGTGAGCTAGAGATTGCACTGATCCTTTTTGTCCCTTTAAATTTGGAAGCAAATTAGAAGGCATAGCTCCAACTTATCTGGGGGAGCCTGTGACCAAAAGTGAGATCTTCCCTTCCCCTCCCTAGGACCCTGTCTGTGGGACTCGACCTCAAGCAGCTTAGTCACATTTACATGAAATAGGCACCTCTGAACCTCTCTTCCCTTTTTGGTCTTGTTCCTTATCATTGCTTCATCTTTCCTCTTTTCTGCTTGAACTATTTTTATTCGTAGTGAAATGAATGGGAACATAGAGGGTGGAGTAGTCATTTGACTTTTTGAAGTCCCAATTTGGTCTGATTTCCCAAACTGCACTTCACAACATTTTGTGGTATGTTTCTTTTAGGAAGTCTTAACAATTATGTAACAGTCTTTTCCTTTCCTGTGGCCGTCTGGTCGGCAGCCTGGTCGCCTGGTTGGCAGCCTGGCATGCAAATCCCAGGAACTCTGTGTATCACCAGCAATCTTTGAAGTGCTCTCCGATTTTTTCTTAGAAAAAGCACACCAACTTATACCTTCATGATGACTCATAGTTCTCAAAATCGGACCCTACAATCCTGGAGTAGTGGACAGCTTTTGTTTCCTCATCTCCAAGGCCAGGGACTTTATAGCACATTCTGTTTGTATGCTGCTCACCATGAAGGACACCGCAGACAGTTTTGTTTAGAGCATTGTCTTCCTGCAGCTTTGTACCTGGGGGCATTCGTTCACCTCATATTCACTCTGTGTGTAGGACAGGTGGGTAGTGCCAGGAAGTAAGGTCTCAGGAAAGATCCTCCACTATTGAAAAAGAAGTCCATGCTGGGGTGTGAGTAGACAGTAGTAAGTGAAAAGAGCATTGATTTAAAAACTTTTCTTCTGTAGATGACTGCTTTTATTGAGCTGTGTTTTTAAATGTGGTTGTGCAGTTAAACCAAAGTAGAATACAATTATAGTAGTGAATGATTACATGAAATAAGTAAGACAGGGCTTGTTATCTGATACTGTGATTATTGAAGGCCATTAGTTGCCACTAATCATAAGATAAATTGTCCTCTTAAGCAGGGTCTAATTGTTTTGTTATCAGTTGTCACAACCTGAGCAAAATGAGTGGAGAATCTGAACTACAAATTAATTTTACTGTACTTTTCCATGCATTTGGCCAGAACTATAAATTCCTTAGTACCATTACTAAATCTTTGCCTCAATTCATTTATCTAGTTTATGTATGTTGACACAATGAAAACAGGATTTCAAGAAGAGTAAAGAAATCCTTCAGATAAAATAAGCCTATTGAATTTAACAATTGCAGGACATGCTGTAATTTCCATAGAACATAAGTGTTAATATATCTCCAAAAATATTGTAAGAATAGTGCTTTTGTGCCAGAATAACATGTGGAGCTAGCCTATCTACTTATGATATAGTATATAGCAGATTATTATATAGTATGCTACTAAAATAACTTGTTGTTCACTTGTTAAAAAAACTGTTGTTTTCACACCAAGCATACTGGATTATACTGTGAGCCAGAGTATAACTCATTATTTGGAACATGTTGCTTATATGTTTCAGCTACTGTGAATAATGCTGCTAAGAACACGGGTGTACTTATATCTCTTTGAGACCCTGCTTCCAATACTTTCAGGTGTATACCCAAAAGTGAAATTGCTAAATCATATGGTAATTCTATTTCTAATTATTTGAGAACCTATCATACTGTTTTCTACAGTGGCTTAACTATTTTACATCTCCACCAACAGTGCACAAGAGTTCCGGTTTCATCACAACCTTAGTTACACTTGCAATTTCCTGGTGTTTTAATTTTTTATTTTATAATAGGCATTCTATGGCTGTGAGGTGGTCTCTCGCTGTGTTTTTGATTTGCATTTCCCAAATGATTAATAATGTTGAGCATCATTTCATGTGCTTACTAGCAATTTTATATCTTCTTTGAAGAAATGTCTGTTGAAGTCCTTTTACCATTTTTGAATAGGGTTTTTAGGTTTTAGCTGTTGTTGAGTTTTAGTACTTTACTTTCTGGAGATCAATCCTTTGCCAGATATATGATTCTCAAATATTTTCTTCCATGCTATATGTTGCCTTTTTACTCTACTGATGCTCTATTTTTAAAACATTTTTATTGAAATTATTGTGGTGATATTGGTTAATAAAATAACATAGCTTTCAAGCATACAGTTCTATCACACATCATCTGTCTATTGTGACATGTTCTTCACCCAAAGTCAAGTCTCTTTCTGTCACCATTTAATCCCCCTTTACCTCCATTACCTCCATTACCTCCTGCACCTGTTTCACCCACCCCTTACCAGTCTGTTCCCTGTATCTATGAGTTCAGTTTTATTTTGTTTGTTTTGTTCATTAAATTCCATATGTAAATGAAATTATATGTCATTTGTCATCTCTGAGCAGGCCCTCCCTTTTTCTTTTCCCACCCTTTCTACTAATCTCGATGTGGCTTCTTCTGTAATTGTCAAGGTAATACAAATCAAAACCACAGTGAGATATCCCCTCACACCTGTTAGAATGGCCACTATCCAAAAGGCAAGATGTAGCAAATGTTGACAAGGGCATGGATTAAGGGACCCCTTGTGTTGTTGGTGGGAATGTAACCTGGTGCAGCCACTATGGAAAACAGTATGCAGATTCCTCAAAAAATTGAAAAGAGAGTATTACATGACCCAGCAATCCCACTTCTGGGTATTTATAAAAAAACCCCACAAAAGTATTAACTCAAAAAGATATATACCTCTGCATGTTTATTGCAGCAGTGTTTATTAATGAAGAAATGGATGAACAAAATGTGGCATATATGAGGTCTGTCCAGGGAAAGTCTAGCCATTGCTAACAAAACAAGAATAGTTTACATGACATCAACGTAACCTGGCAGCCAAGGAGAGTGGACTGGAATGTGCATGTGTGAACAATGACAACTTCACTCTTCTTCTAGTCAGTGGGGGTGGTAAACACCATTGAGTAAGTGTGCGTAATCCCTAGCTGTTGCATTCAAAATGACTGAGAGAGTAGAGCAACAAATCTGCATCAAATTTTGTATTAAGCTTGAACATTCCTCCATGGAAACTATTGTTTGTATGGAAAATAATGCAATAATTAATATATAATAATACAAAAATAAACTATGTTTTGTGTACTCACAACTGTAAACCTACTTTTGCCCGCCCTGTATTATTCAGACTTAAAATGGTGGGAAATTCAGATATTTTACAACATCGATGAATGTTGAGGACATTATATTCATTGAAATAAGCCAGTCACAAAAAGACAAATACTATATGACCTCACTGATGTGAAGAACTCAGAGCAGTAAAAATCATAGAGGCCGCCTTTAATGGTGGCCAGAGGCTGGTGGGAGGAGGGAATGGGGAGTTGTTGTATGATGAGGACAGAGTTTCAGTTTGCAAGATGAAGAGAGTTCTGGTGATACACGGTGGTGATGGCTGCCCAGCAGGATGAACGTGTGTATTACCACTGAGTGGTACATTTAAAAATGGTGAAGATGGAACATTTTAAAAAAGATTTTATTTATTTGTTTTTCTTAAAGAGAGGGGAAAGGAGGGAGAAAGAGAGGGAGAGATACATTGATTGGTTGCCTCTTGTACACTCTCAACAGGGGACCTGGACTGCAGCCCAAGCGTGTCCCTGCGTGGGAATTGAACTGGTGACCTTTTGGTTCACAGACCAGTACTCAGTCCACTGAGCCACATCAGCCAAGGAAAGATAGTAAATTTCTGGTTATATTTTACCACAATATAAGAAATTACCAAACAGAAAAAAAAATGAAATGACAATATTTGATGAGGGAGATGCTAAAGGGGGAAAGAGAAAATGTCTGGAAAGTAGAAACAAGAATTCACCTCTCTAACTCTTTGCAAAAGCTGGTCCTTAAAGTTCAAACTCACTTTCCCAATGCCTCCATCCACTTTCTGGTAATGTTTCCAAGAGCAAATCACTCTGCTTCCCGCCACCATTCTTCTATCCTCTTGAGTCTAGACATTTTGGATAATTGAGATATCTCTTCAGGAACTTAGATATGTAAACATTTGCATAAGCAGAAAGTAAATTCTGGGTTTCCTGGGAACAAGAAGAAAACAGCTCAGCTTGCAGAGCATTACAAGGGATAAAGGAAAGGAGTCAGAAGTATGGATGGCAGAGCTACTGCATACCTCTGGAGACACTTGAAACTTCTCAAAGAGGAAAGTAGACATGGGTTGTTTTAAAATTAATTCCAGATCCTTGCACATTACTGCCAACTTTTAATTTTTATAAATGTTTAAATACAAAATAAACTCCCATATGTACCTAGCTAAACCTTTACCTAGGTTTAGCTACATTTCCTTCCTTTCTCAAACTTTCTCTCTTTTCCCTACATGCATACACATTTGCTTGTTTATTTGTTTGTTACACATTTTGGTCAAAAGGTATAAACTCCCTGTTATAAAATAATTAAGTCCTTGGCATGTAATGTAAAGCATGGTGACTATGGTTTATAATACTGCATTGTATATTTGAAAGTTGTGAAGAAAGTAGATCTTAAAAGTTTTCATCATAAGAAAAAAATTCACAAAGTATGGTGATGGATGTTAACTAGGCATTGTGTCATGATGATCATTTTGCAATGTCTACAAATATTGAATCATTATGTTGTATACCTGAAATTAATGTCATGCTATATGCCAATTATATATTTTCTTAAAGCAAAATAATTTAATGAGTGCCTTTGCTTGGGGAAATGTGACACATAGAGTTTAGAGAATTTTGACTCCTAAGGAAAGAAATTCAATGCTGATTAATGGAGTGAGTGCATGGAAGAGCTAATGGCTGTAAATCAGGCTTCTTTCATTGAGGGGCAGTTGTATTTTCCTGTTTTGTTTATTCAGAAAGCACTTCAATGTGTTAGAAACTAAGGATTCTGCCATGGCTGATGTGGCTCAATGAACTGAGTGCCAGCCTGTGGACTGAAAGGTCACTGGTTCAATTTCCAGTCAGGGAACATGCCTGGGTTGCAGACCAGGTCCCCAGTTGGGGGGTATGAGAGGCAACTGATCAACGTTTCTCTCATGAACTCATATCTCCCTTTCTTTCTCCCTCCTTTCCCTTCTCTCTAAAAATAAATAAATAAAATCTTTAAAAAAAGAAATTAAGGATACAAATAATTAAACATGGCTCATATTCTCAAGATGACTAGGCCCTAGAGATACGAAGGGTATCTTGGATAAAAGCCCATCTCTTGTCCTCAAGGATATTGGTTCATTTAGTGAGGAAGACAGGTAAATAAACATATTGCTAATCAAACATATAGCAGCATAATAGCAAACTTAAAATTTTCAGGACTTGGGAATAAAAAGTCATGTTAACTCTAAAAGGAAATAATTTTCAATAACCCCCCTCTCCCAAAAGCTATTAATCTTCAAGGTTTAAACAAATTTTTTTAGTACAGAATAGAGAACAATGAGGGTGAAAGGACAAGGAACTCAAATATCTGGATTTAGATGAACAGGAAAGTGAGTCAGAAAACAGTGTTACAAGAATTTAGGGTGAGCTTTGGTTTAAGAAAATTATTATAGTAAAAGAAGAGAATTCCTGGGATCCAGACAAAGGTTATATTCAAATAAAAGATTATATTACCCAAATAGAATAACTGGCAAGGCATGTATTCCAGGAACTGGTCGGCATGCATCACTTTATAATGTGATTTGAGGGATGGAAAATTAAATCTAAATGATATGGCCTCTATATAATATGATTATGATTGTATATTCATATCAATATTTATGGCAAAATAAATGCATAAATAATATTATTTGCATCTCAGAAAAATTATTCTGGCTACAAAAAAGAAATTATTTAGATTAAAAACAGACAGAGAAGCTTGGAAACTTAGAATAATCCAGGTTAAGAATCAAACTGATGATAGAAACTGTGAATATGATTGAAATTACTTCGACACAGAATGCAAATCCAGGACAAAGCTCTGTGAAAAACTTCAGAAAGGAACAAAGTTGGAAGACCTTCTTTAAAACATTGTTATCATAGAAAACTTTTAATATCATAGACAAGTTAGATATTCCCAAAATTAGAGAAATAGTAAAATGAACTCTTATATATCCATCACCATTATTCAAATTTATTAACTTTCTGACACTTTATTTTATCTATTCCCCATCAGTTTTTTCTTTTGCTCAAGCATTTAAAATCAAACCCACTGAAACTAGAAGACATTGATGAAAGAAATTTTAGAAGATACAAATATATATTTATATATTTATATATAATATATATCAGTCATAAAAAACAAAGTGTTACCATTTGCAACAACATGGGTGGACCTTGAGAGCATTATGCTAAGAAAAATAAATTAGAGAAAGACAAATAACATATTATCTCACTTAATGTAGAATCTACACAAACCAAAAAGTCACAAACTTAGAGATACAGAAAACAGATTTGTGTATGTCAGAGGTAGGTGGTAGAGGGTGGGTAAAATGGGTAAAGGTGATCAAAAGGTACAAACTTCCATTATAAAATAAATAAGTTCTGGGGATGTAATGTGTAGCATGAAATAAAAAATTTTAGGTGAACTTTTCAACAATGTTTATGTTTCATGATATGCCAACTTAAATAATTTTCCTAATTCTTTTGGTAACCTGAAACCTTAGAGTTTTGCCAAGTTCAGTTAAATGACGAGTTGAGTTAAATTCATTGAATATCTTGATCACTTCCAAATAAGATAAAATACTGAAACATTAATTGTTAAGTAAATCTAAGTTTATCTACTTTTGACTTTTTATTACAAAGAAACTAAAAGATAAATTCAAATCTGTTAATGAATGTTTTATGCTTTGTTGAGGAAGCATATGCTTCTAAAAATTATGAAATATGTTTGTAAGTAAAATAACCTATGTTTATAGAAATTATGAAATGTATTAAAAATTTGCCTATTTAAAAATGTTAATTACTTGTTAGTTATCATTAGAAATTAAGGTTTTTAACTGTTAAGAAGTCTAGCAAATATGGAAGGAAATAATTACACTTTCAGTAAAAGAAGGTATAAGGTATTGAAATACATTTTAAGAAAATTTTATTCCTAAAATAAGTTGGTTATTTCTGAATGAATAAGAAAGTTGTAGAAGGTTCCCTGGCTGGTGTGGCTCAGTGGACTGAGTGCTGGACTGCGAACCAAAGGGTTGCCAGTTCGATTCCCAGTCAGGGCACATGCCTGGGTTGTGAGCCAGGTCTCCAGTTGGGGGCGCTTCAGAGGCAATCACACATTGATGTTTCTCTCCCTCTCTTTCTCCCTCCTTTCCCCTCTCTAAAAATAAGTAAATACAATCTTTTTAAAAAAGAAAAGACAAGAAAGTTGTAGAAAAGGAACAACTTTCTTTTCAACACAAGAGAAAAAGAAACCTACACAAAAGAAATGTTGTGAAAAGAAATCTTGAAAATTTTGTGTGTGATCAGCTAAATAAAATTAAAATGAATTTAATTAAGTAAATCAATTTAAATATTAAAAGTATGATTAGAATTTGTTCTTCCTGTCTGTTAAAAGGAAAAAGTTTTCCTATACTATTGATGTGCTCTTTTTTTTGTAAGGTACTATAACTCATTTTTAAATTAAATTTATTGGGGTGACATTGGTTAATAAGATCATGTAGGTTTCAAGTGTACATTACTAGGATACATGATCTGTATATTGCATTGATATATTCTTAATAAGAGACTTCAAAGAGAAAGCAAAGATTTTTCTATTGTGTTAAATTATTTCTTGTGCTCTGTATCTTCAGATGTTTGATTGCTTAGGTAAACCAAGTCTTAATATTAAAAGAGCTAAGTTTTACTTACAACTATTTAACTTTCTGTATTTGCCTGAGAAGTCTTTGTCACCATGACTAAATGGATAACTAAGTATTGTTTCACAGTGATCTATTATTCTATTTGACCAAGTGTTTTAAAACCTTTGATCTCTGAAAAAAAAAGAGAAGGAATATCTTTATAGAAGGGTGAAATTAAACTAATTAGGCCTATTTGATATGCGATTGATATGCTAATATTACTTAGCTGATGGACCATAAATCCAGCTGGCATTCCAGAATGGGGAATGTCCTTCTGTAGCGAATTTAAATAGGGAACACTGTGTTATAAAAAGCAGAAGATTCAAGAATAAAAATTCTTATGCTCAATCAAAGGAGGGACATTCAGAACTGTGAGAACTTACTCACCATTGGAATTCTAGAGCCATCAGGGAGACAGCAAGGACAAAGGGCCCAGGCAGGTACCTTGCTAGAAACCAGTAGCAGCACCACAAATAAAATGGGGTGTTTTTTGATTCCTGTGATGCTGACATCATAAATGTTGGCTTAGCATAAATGAAATCAGGAGGCTTTGGCTAGAAATAAATGATAAGAATTTATTCAAGGGTCTTAGTGTTCGAAAACTGTAAACACATTGGATAGCAAAATGCACATTCTTGAGAAGCATCAGTCCTGCCTTCTGAGCCTCTGGACTGGTATGAGCTGGTAATCCTCCAGATGACCTCTGGTCTGGCTAGGGAACCTCAGGTGGTCGGGATATGTGCACATTCTTCCCTTAGTTAGTTATTCCAGGGGTAATTGGGCACTGCCCGAGCACCAGAAAGTTCAAACATTTAAGTTCCCTAAATAGTTAAAACAAGAGTAGAATTGTTACCTCAAACCTGAACCTACTCAATTTTCGCAGCTTGACTATGGTAACTCCATTTTATTTCTTCACTCTGTTCCTCACTTCCATCATCAAATCCAAAGACATGAGCATACTGTCTCTGCTCTGCATCACAGCTGCCCCTCTGTTGGTAAATAAACGTACCCCGTGAAATTGGGCTGCCTTTGAGTCATCCCATCTCTGTATGGCTGAACTTCTCATTTTCTCACTTGCTTTTTCTTTTCTTAAACATAATAATTGTTTTGAATCAGATCCAAGACTGTTTCCTCCCAAAGAGGTCAGAATTGTTTTAATTAAGTAAGATCTGTCTTCGCTTGTATGTGTTTTATGAAGATGAGTGATCTAATCAGGCAAGAAGAGGCAAATTTCTGCAGTAATTTCCCTTTTTGGAGGAAGCACAATCCCAAATCATGATAGCTGAAGTTGAGCAAAGAGGCTCTATTAAATCACATTGGGGAAGTGGTTTCTGTAATAATTTTGGGGTAGTCAGCAGGAAGTGTTACCATTGCCTGCGCTTCATTTCTTTTTACTCTATTGAAAAATAATGCTACTATGAAGATTCATCTATCAATAGTAAAATGCTAGATTCATGCCTCACATCTGTAAATGTTGGGTTTCAAAAGGATATAAAGAACACAAAACATGATACTTGAGAGAGAGAGAGAGAGAGAGAGAGAGAAAGAGAGAGAGCGTGCATTCACCAGCTGTGCAAGCATATTTAGGACATCATTCCTAATAAGGCAGGTGCTATTTACAGAAGCCAAACTAGTTGGTATCTTGCAAATAACCCTAAACCAGCCTAGGATTACTGGTTAATTTTAGAGACATAATGCTAACGCCAATGCCATCAGTTTAGGGGGAAAAAAAAAAACGGACAGTAAATACCTTTGGTGACACAATCTGTACAGGATCAGTGCATGACCTTGAACTTCCCATGCTTTCAAGCAACTCCACAGTCATGTTGAGTACAGATTTCTCACAAGCCAGAAACTCATGGCCGGGGAAACCACTCAGAATTAGTACAAGAATCAAACTTCTTTAGAAACCATGACCTAATGTATTTAGCAACCACAATACTTAGTTTTACGACACTTGGAAGTTGTAACAGTTTAATAAGATCTGAGATTCGAAAAGGAAGACAAGATCAGTTTGACAGTTCAGTACATTCAGAAGAAAGACTAAGGCAACAATGTTTTCTCTCTTTCTTTTTTTCTTTCTCTCTCTTTCTTTGATTTTGATTGTTTATCTAGCTCTGTATCAAAGGAGTTGTAAGAGAAAAATAAGGCATGTGCCCTATCCCTCTCACATACATTTAGTTATCAAATATCAAACTGCTTGGTATTACTTATTAATGTTCAGCAACAGAAGGGGTCAATGAGGGTGAAATAGTCAGGGAGGTCATTTTGGAACAGACATGAGGCTGGAAGAGCTTGTAGAATACGGTTATTTGGGTGTGTGGAGGAAAGGAAACTGACTATGCGGGAATGGTTTGTCTGAGTGTGTTTATGTGGTTGCGTTCACATATTATGTTCTGGGGGTTCTAGAGGGACAGTAATGCCACCAACTTGATGAGAAAAAGTAAAATAGTGTTTAGGCTCTTAGGAGAGGTAGATTTATGTTGTTCTTTATTTAAAAAAATTTTTATTGTTATTCAATTATAATTGTCCCCATTCCCCTCCATTACTCTCCCCTGCCCCATCCCCCACCTTCGACTTTCAATCCCACCCCCCATTGTTGTTGTCCATGGGTCTTTTATACATGTTCCTTCATTTGACCCTTCCCCTTCTTTCCCCATCATCTCCCCACCTCCCCTCTAGTTCGGAGAGGTTGTTTTAGGTGACAAAGGCCCTAGAAGTCCAGGCAGAAAGGTGGGGACTGTGGGTCAGGCAGCAAGGAGTAATTATAATTCACTTCATAGAGAAAGGTGTGATGTATTACTTTCCTATGGCTACTGTAACAAATTACCACTGACATAGTAGCTTAAAAACAACACAAATTTATTATCTTATAGTTCTGAAAATTAGGAATCCAAAATGGGTCATACTGACCTAAAATCAAGGTGTAGACAGGGCCGTATTCTCTCTGGAGACTCAGGAAAGAATCTGTTTCTTTGCGTTTTCCAGTTTCCAGAGGCTACTTGCATTTCTTGGCTTGTTGCCCTTTCTTTCATCTTCGGAAATAATAACAATCACATCACTCCAACCTCTGTCTTCTTCCTTACTGCTCCTCCTCTGGCTCTCCTGCCTCTCCTTTTCACTTTTTAAGGACCTTCGTGATTCCACAGAGCTCGCCTGGATAATCCAGGATACTCTCTCTATGTTAAGATCCTTCACTTGATTATGCCTGCAAAGCCCCTCTTGCTGTAAAAGGCAACATATTTGTAGGTTCTGGGATAGGCTGTGGACACTTTTTGGGAACCACTATTCCGTCTACCACGTATGCTACAGTGACTTCATCTTAGCCCTGAATCAGTAAATCACTGTCAGCTGTTAAAAGCTGATGCCAATGTAAAGATGCTAAGCAGGAGTGTACAACAAACTTTGTTCCTCATAATCACTGCTGCCACATGACTGTCTCTCTGATGCACATATCAGTTCTAGAAAGCCCCAGCACAGAAGAGAATACTGCATGCCTGGGCCACACCCTATCTCCTGTCACACAGGCAGTTGGATTGGCCTGGCAATTGGGAATTCCGCAGGGATAAATAACTTGGGAAAGACAGGATGGAAAACTGAAGGACGCTAAGACTTGAGGAACCAGTACAGACATCTAAACTACATGACCACAGGAAGGAACCGAGTCATGTTAACCAATCCACTGAGTGCTTAATTTCACTTCTCCTTTTACATTGGTGTTTTTTTTTTCTTCAGTAGTTATCAATGTAAGTTGCTAGTGTGGTCACATGGATGGAGACAATGTCCATGGATCTATTTCAGTGCAGTAAGAAGCAGTGATATTTCTAAGTGATTTCATGGTAGTAACAGAGCTGACTGATTATTTTAAGGAATATGCATTATAAGCCAACTTAGTGCCAGGCACCACAGACAGAAGAATGGCATGTAGTCTATAATCCCAAGATTTCATAGTCTAGTAATCTCCACAATAGTCAAGTGAGATAGTTGTATCATTTCCCACTTCTCAGTAAAAAAAGACCCTAAAGGTTAAATAACTCACCCAAGGTCATGCAGCTCAGAAATGACAGGGCAGGATTTTGAATACACGTCCACCTGAGATCAAGGCCCACCTTCTTCCTGTCATTCTAATGTGGCTTTCCTCTGTACTCAAACGTCTTTCTTAAAAAGTACTTCACAATTGGACATTTTTGGTTCATATTGTACCAAATGCTTACATTCACTAAATCAAAGACAGTGCATTACTTTGCAAAAGTTTACACAAATTTTTATGCAATCGGTCTTCTGTAACATGGCCTTATAATTCTGAAATTGACTCGCCTGTCAGTTGTGGTTGGGGTATATTTTTTCCACCTTATGCTGATGAATGTCATTAACAATGAAAACGTGCTCAAGAGACTTTGGCAGTCAGCAAACGCTGCAGGGGGTTAGAGGGGGCAGAGAGGACCATGGTCTGGAGTAGGTCAGTGAAAGCGACTAAAGGGGTCAGACCTGAACTGAGTCCTAAAGGATGGTTGGAATTTGGACAGGTAGGTGGAGTAAGAGAAGCCAGGTTGGACAAAGAGTAAAAGGCATGACTGATAAGAAGCCCGCAGTGTTTTCAGAGGCAGTGACACAACTAGTTTGGGAAGAGCATTAATGCACATGTGGAATGTACCCTAAAGTGTTCTATGAAAGTTCTTCCCACTCCTTCCAGACAGGACTAATTCCTTCCTTCTCTATGTTCTTATAACATTTGTGTTATATATCGCTCTTGTGGCATTTAACACAATGCATTTTAATTATTTCTTTGTGGTTATCTTATTAACATGGGGCTCATAGAAAAAGAGCAAGAAATTACTGACTGACCACTAACTAAGTCAATACCTCTTCCATTAGTTGTGAACTCTACAGACAAGGCTTATGTCTTACTCCTCTCTATATCTCCAGCTCTGACCCAACATCTTAAGCTCTCAGTAAATGTTTATAAAAAGGATTTATTTGTTCAGTCAAACTCCAACTCATTCTCTAAGGATCCCACATCTTACACTTCCCCTTCCCCCTTCTGAAGTTGTTCCTAATCACTAAGCAAAGAAACGTAGAACACACCCACAAAACTAGGCACTTCTCTGCTCTGCACCAATGTGGTTCCTCACGCCCTGCAGTCTGTGGCCCATGGTGTGTGGGGGCCATCTCATACCAGATCCAGACTGCCAATTATCGAATGTTCAGGAATTCTGCAAGTCATCTGTTAAGCCAGAGTAAATTATACAAAATTGAAATTGAATAAACAATATTAGAAACAAAGATAATAAACTCCCCAAACTCGCCACTTCTTATTTTTTATGTTTCACTATTATGCATGCCCCTGAGGTTCTTTATGTCAACTGCAACTGTATCATATAAATAATATAAGCCTGTGTTACTGTGCATCTCTTCCCAACTTCAATTTGGTGATGTCATGGTGGTAGTTTGAAATGAGCCATGGAGTTTTTATAACATGGAAATTGGCAACAACTACAGAACAGAGTGTGAGTTGTGTTTTTGTTGGCAGCCCAGAAAAGAGGTAGTAAACATTTTCTGTAAAGATCCAGATGATATATGCTTTATACTTTATAGGCCACTCCTACCACAACTACTCTACTCTAGAAGTTAAATGCATCTGTACATAACATGAAAATCAAAGGATATGCTGTGTGCCCATAGAACATTTTTTAATAAAGTCAGGGGGGTTGAGGTAAATTTGAGGTAAATTCAGTTGTAATCGGACAATACTTGGTCTACACTTCCGAAAGCAATGGGGAAATTGTAACGATGCTGATTAAACTTGCAACTGTGTCATCACTGCTGTACTGTGCATAGTACCAAAATTTGAGGGTGATTTTTCTAGTGTTCTAAAACCATTATCCAACTCAGCAAGAAAGTCTCTCATATAATTGATGGACGAATGAGGTTGCAATATGTCTTTGTTGTTGCACTTTCATTGTGTTCGTTAATGTATGTGAAAATATCAGTAAGTACTCTTGTCAGATCTATACTTCTTTGTCAACTGTAACTGCAGGTTGACTGCAGAAGCAAGCGTTCAACGAAAATCAGTGAAAGCATTCTTGGAGAAGCAACTGGTTATGTGGAATTGACTACACAGAGTATTGTATAATTTATTATTTGTAATATGTGTGCTATACATCCTTTTTATCAGTAGGACTTGTAACAAATGCATATACATATAAGTGCTATTTTGTCTTTTACTGTCCTTGGTCCTTAGTTGTAATTCACTCTCTTTTACTTAGAAGGTAGTACTTAGTTATAACTTAGTTCTCTGGTAAAATGATGCGGCAGGGACCCCAGTCTCAAGTCTGATGTATTTGGTGAAAGACAAGTCTTCTAAAACCCACCTCATGCCTAATACAGATACTCTGAGAAGAACTAAATTCTGTAGCAAAATAAAAATTGTTTATGCAATAGTTTAAGTGTTCAAAAGTCCTCCTAGATGAGTTTTATTACTATTTAGTCTGCCATACTTAATCTGGTCATTTTTACTACATGGAAGCACAGCTGGCTTGATTCAACTCCATTCCTAAAGCAGGTTAAAAATCAGAAGACGCCATCCTGAAACCAGAGGGCCTTAAAAGGGACAGATGACATTGGATCACTCACCCTACTCCTCTAGTTTAAGAATCTCTCTCTCAGAAAAGGCATTTCTGTTTCCTTTAAGTATCTAAGATTCAGTAATCAGATAATGATTTGGAACTGAAATGTGGGTCTGAGGAAAGCACGGTGGCTGAAGAAAAATCCTCACCAGATACAGAGAATAAGACAAAAAGATAATAGGAAAAAAGAAAATTACACTGACTGACTACAGCTCAGCTTCCACACTCAGATCAGCGTGTATGATCTGTGTGATTGGATCGCACTTGACTACCTGTGCATAGCTTCCCTGCGACCTTCAGTAATGTGTCCGAGGAAACGCAGGTCACCTCCTGGCACTGCACTGCCTCAGAAAGAAGACTCTAGTCTAGCAGTGCCCATCTTGTATTGCCATTGTTTTTCTCTTTATTGTTCCGTCTGTGGATAATTTAGCAATAAGGGTGGTTGACCTATTTATCTTTGTAAACTACTTGCTAAAATAGTGGCTGGGGCAGAGTCAGTGCTCCATAAAGATGCCCCACCTAGAAGTGCGAGAGGGTTGAGTGCCCTGTTACCAGTGTTTTCTCTTGTTATAATTTAAAAGTCATCACTTGATCTTAGCCAAAGGCCAAGAAGTGGTGTAATTTGAAAGCCTTATCCACAACAATACTGTGAAAGTGGCAGAAATGATTACAACAGTTTTTGCGATGAAAAAATTGACACACAGAGGGGCGGTGTGCCCAAAGTCACAAAAGTGGTAGGGAGAATATTCAAGAATGAATTCTGAATATTGAAGCAAGTCTGAGACTTCTAATCGTGACATAGACTCAGGAAATTTAGGAAGGCAAATAGAATGTACTTTCAGCAATTATAGATCATGGAAGTTGAAGGTGTTAGAAGGTTGGGTTAAAAACAATGATTAATCTTTCAGTTTTAAAGAAAATAATGAGTTTTATTTTAATTCAGTTGCCTCAGCCAGTTAAACAACAAAAATCCCTATTATTATTATTATTATTATTATTACATACAACCATATAAAGGAACAGGCTCCTTTTGCTCTGCTTAAAGCAAAATGATTACTTCATCTTTTTGACAAGGATGTATTTATTGGATGGTCCTGGCCCATTCATTGCTAGTATTCTGGTTAGCCATTAAACACAAGCTGGGAATCCAGAGAACAGTGCTGTAAAGCTGTGTTTCTACCTAGGGAAGCAGTTCTCAGCCTAAGCTATACATCAAATCACTTGAAGGATTTTTTAATAATGCAGATGCCCAGGCCACAAGCCAGCACATTCATATCAGAATCCTGGGGGGTGCTGCATAGGAATCAGCATTTCTGGAAGCTTTTGGGGTGACTATAATATGCAGCCAAAATTAAAAATCACTTTATTAGTGGGCCTTAACACTAATTTAGTTGATCACAACCAGCATTTTATAAAAGGAGTGGAAATCAGAAATAAAATATAAGAGGGTATTATTCATAATGAAGGTAGGATCTTTTTGGAAAACTTGTTTTAGTTGCGTTTGTATGTGTGTTCTTACACTGGATGTATAAAAGACACCATGTGTTGTGGCCTAAAATGTTTGATAAATAGTGATTTGGGTGTATGAGACTCTGTGGCAAACTGCCCCAAGACAAAGGGTCTGTCTCAGATGAGGGAAAAGTTCATGCTTCAGTAGCAAACTGCTCATTATCTATAGCACATCCTTCTAGGATACCCTATTGTAATTCTATGGAAGCTATTTTACAATTCTGAAAATTATACATAACTGATATAAAAGAATGCTTTTCCATAGGCATGCAAATCCTGTCCTGTCCAAGTGAGGTCCAGTTGACTTCCCTCCTGGATTTGGAAGAGGCTAGTGTTGTCTCACCACTTCAACATTCCTTTATTTTATGTGTTTCTGCTTTTGTTACTTCTCTTTTGAACCAATTTTAATATGAATGCAGTTCCCTTATAATGAGTTAACAAAATATTTAATACATGTTCACTTTTCCATCTCTCTGAGAATCGTGATTTTATGCTTTTTTCCCCCAAACTAACTGTAACAGTGATAAATCTCTCTCTGGAACAGCATGACAGGTATTTTTGTTCTGTGGTCTCCTTTTTGTGGGCCGAAGGGCCTCCACTTCCTGACCCCATACCACACTTGCAACCTGCCTCAGTCCGGCCACAAACAGGATCTGAACTCACCACAGATGTCATGCTTGGATCTGGCCCCAGAAAATCACACCCATGGCTAAAGTTAAGTAATGACATGGCCTATCTGTGGTTTCATGTAAAACAGAATATATGCTGATGAAATCTTAGAGATCAAATGATGTAGAAAAGTAGCAAGTTGCTGAATTTACTAATTCACCTCTTTTTTTCCCTAACAGACTCAATTTTCAGAGTACTTCCCTAGTCATGTGACTTATTTTAACAACCATTTACAGGAAACTTCCTTTTCTGACATGATGATAGAAAAAATACACTGAAAAAACTCCCACTACAAAATACCTAGAAATACCATCAGTAAAGGAGTGAATAAAAAAAAGTGGTATGTTTATACAACAGAATACTACTCAGCAGAAAGAAAAAAGGAACTCCTACCCTTTGCAACAAGATGGATGAAACTGGAGAGCATTATGCTAAGCAGGCAGGGAAAGACAAATACCATATGATCTCATCTATAAGTGGAACTTAATCAACAAAACAAACAAGTGAGCAAAAAAGAGCCAGAGACATGGACATAAAGAATAAACTGACAGGGACGAGAGGAGAGGGGGAGGTAGATAACGGGGAAAGAAGGGAACATATACAAAGGACCCATGGACAAGGACAATGGGTAGGGGATTGTCTTTGGGAGGGGGGTTGGACAGGGCAGGGGAGAGCAATGGGGGGGAAATGAGAACAACTGTAACTGAGGAACAGGAAGAAAATGCCTAGAAATCACAGGAAAAGTAAATAAACATCCATTTAAATATAAAGGTACACTAAAAAGAAAATAGAACAGATGATACTAAACAACTAGATATCCATATAAAAAAAATGAATTGAATCTAGACATAGGCCTTATGACCTTCACAAAAATTAACTCAAAATGATTGATAAACACAAATATAAAATGCAGAACTATAAAACTCCAGAAGATACCATAAGAAAAAATTGAGAAGACCTTGAGTGTGATGTGACTTTTGAGACACAGCACCAAAGGCACGATCCATGAAAGAAATCATTGATAAACTGGACTTCATTAAAATTAAAAAGTTCTGCTCTGTGAAAGGCACTGTCAAAAGAACAAGAACACAAACCACAGACTGGGAGAAAATATTTGAAAAAGACTTATCTGATAAAAGACTGATACACAAAAATGTACAGAAAACTTAAAATTCAACAATAAGAAAATAAACAGCCCAATTAAGAGTTGGGCAAAAGACCTCACCAAAGAAGATATACCAAGAAGATGACAAATAAGCATATGAAAAGATGCTCAATGTCATATGTTATTAGGACAATGAAAATGAAGACAATATTGAGATACCTCTACATACCTATTAAGATCGTCAAAATCCAAAATACTGACAACCAAATGCTGGTGAGGATGTGGATCAGCGGAAACTCACTGCTGCTGAGGACACAAAATGATGCAACCGCCTTGTAAGACAGTTGGACAGTTTCTTACAAAACTAAACATACAATCCAGCAATTATTTATCTAAATAAGTTGAAAACTTATGTTCACAAAAAACTTGCACACAGATGTTTACAGTAGCCTTATTCATAGTTGCCAACATGTCCTTTAGTAGGTAAATGGATAAACTGTAGTGCATCCAGACAATGAAATATTGTTCATCACTAAAAAGAAGGGAGTTATCAAGACATAAAAAAACATGGTGGAACATTAATTTCATATTTCAAAGAGAAATAATTCAATCTGAAAAGGCTTTAGATTATATGTTTTCAACTCTAGGACATTCCAGCAAAGCCAAAACTATGGTGGCAGTAAAAAGCCCAGTGGTTGCCACGGGTTAGGGGGAAGGGAGGGATGAGTTGGTGGAGCACAGAGGATTTGTAGAGCAGTGAAACTACTCTGTATGATACCATCCTGGTGGACACATGTCATCGTACACTTGTCAAAACCCATAGAATGTACAACACCAAGAGTAACCCCTAATACAAACTATGGACTTTGCGTGACAATGATCTGTCAACACAGGTGCATTGACTGTAGCAAATGTACCGCTCTGGATGGGATGTTGGTAGCGGGGAGGCTATGTAGGGTGGCAGGGGCAAGGAACACATGGGACTTTTCTGTGCTTTTCTCTCAGTTTTGCTGTGAACCTAGAAGTGCTATAAAAATTAAAGCCTGTCATTTTTAAAAAAGAAAGAAAGAAAATAGGAAAATAATTCAATGCTAAAATCATCTTCTGACAAGGAAAACACCAATCTTAGTTTCAAAAGGAAAATATGTCGAAATACTCAAGTAACAAACAATTCTACCCTTATACAAAATGTGTCACAACATGGAAAATGAAGGAACATTCCATAGCTTATTTTATGAATCTAGCACAATCTTGACTGCAGGCTTCTGCAAATAGAAACCATTTACCCCTATACTCAGCCTGGGCATTGAACCAAACCAATGTTTGTTGACAGGATTTGTGCTATTTCTTTGTATTAATTAAAATGACTTTATTATTCCAGGAGGCTCCTACTCAAGCAAATGGTTATTTGATTCATCATTGTAGGCATTTCCTGGATGACTCATCAACTCCTCAGTGGTAGACATCAACAGAAAGTTCCAGGGGTGTCCAACGCATGGCCCATGGGCTGTATGCAGCCCAGTGCAAAATTGTAAATGTACTTAAAACCTTTTTTTTGTTCTCCAGTCTTCATTAGTGTTTGTGGATTTAATGTGTGGCCCAAGATAACTCTTCTTCTAGTTTAGCCCAGAGATGCTAAGAGTTGGGACACTCCAGACACCATACAATTTTTTAGCCCTGGTTGTCTTTCCATCAATCCTAAACTGTTGTATCCTGAATATTTACTTAGTCCTAATCAGCCCTGACTCCTTTAAAAGTCCTACTGTTAAACTGAACTGACAATTCAATAAATGCTGATGTTACCTTCCCCTTCTTGTAGCCAATGCCAAAACTTTGTTGAGCTGGTGTTCTATTATGGCTATCAGCAATTGTCTCATTATATTGACAGCCTTCTCTCATCAACAGGCCGTGCTGCTAATGTTTGAGGAGCCAGATTTACCATATCAGAAAGACGGTGTTAAAAAGAAAATGTATAAGTTAATCTCACTGATGAGGAAAAATGCAAAAATCCTAAACAAACTCTCATAGAACTAAATATAGTAATATGTGACAACTAATATGTAGTGACCAAGTTCAGTTTATCCTAGTGCTGTAAAACTGACTTATTATTAAATATCAATTAGTGTAACTTAACACATTAATAGCTTAAAGGACAAAAATTATATATGATTAATTCAGTATGTAGAACACCTTTGATATCAATATACATTCAAAGAAAAGCAAATCTGAAACTAGATTTGACAATTATAGATGTTTATTAAATAAATATTTATTATCAGATTTAAAACAGCTTTTAAAACTTGTCCTAAGCCTTGTACATGACCAAACAGGCTTAGATCAGTACATTCCTAAGGATAAGTAAAGTAAACATACTTACTAACGAAATGCTGAAAAGCTTTTCTTTTTAAATCACACTAAGGGTGCCTTTTATCACCACCTTTGCTTGTCAATGTTGTCTTATAAGTCCTAGTCGATGCCGTAAAGCAATCACAAAGGATATAGATTAGAAAGGATGAAATAAAAATCTATTCAATGAGATGGGAAATTATAATCTTAGAAAAACAAAAAAATTAATAATTATTTCCAATTTTATGGGTTTAGCTGAATATAAAATCAAAAAAATAATTTTCATTTTCATTTCTATTCAAAACAGTGATTTTTAAGAAGAACAATTGCTGTTTACAGTAACTTCCAGAAGTTACTGTAACTTCTGTGCAAGTTATTTATGAAGAAAAATTAAAAATTTTATTCAAAAGCATTAAACAAAAACTAAATAAATGAAGAGATAAATCAGGCTCAATACATTAAAAGATTTAATGTCATAAAAGTATCTATTCTCCTCAAATTCATCTAAGGATTCAAGGTGATTCCCATCAGAATACCAACAGGTTGAGGGTTCTTGGTAGAAATTTATAAGATAATTTGAAAAATAAAAATGCTGAGAATGGTCAGAACACCTTTAAAATCAAAGAACAAGAAGGTGGCAATGGGTCTTACTTATGTAATGCATTCTAGCTATCAGAAATTATTTTAAAGTGATGATTAACACAGTATATGATTAACATAAGCAAAACAAAAGTATCAATAAAACAGAATAGATTTTTTAAAATATTTTTAATGATTCTGAGAAAAAGGCTATCTATGTTTAAAAAAAAATAAAATTAGAGGCCTTGGCCAGATAGCTCAGTTGGTTGGAGCATCATCCTGGTATGCCAAAGTTGCAGTTCAATCTCCGGTCAGGACACATACAAGAATCAATCAATGAATGCATGAATAAGTGGTTCTATTTTTAGACTTTCTATGTTGTTCCATTGATCTATTTGTCAGTCCTAACATCCATACCATACTGTCTTAATTACTGTGGCTTTATGGTAGAACTTTTAATCAGGTAGTATAAGTTTTTCCACTTTGTAGCTCTTTTTCTAAATTGATTTGGTTATTCTATGCTTCCTAAATTGCCATATATATTTTTAGGATCAGCTTGTTAATTTTTACAAACAAGCTGCTAAAAATTTTATAGGTTTTTTTGATTGAGGTAAGGATCTACTTCTATTTTATTTTATTTATTTTTTAGAGAGGGCGAGGGTTGGGGAGAGAGAGATATCTATTTGTTTCAGAGTGTGTACAAGTGGCAACCAATTGATGTTTCTCTCTTGCATGAATGTTTCTCTCCCTCTCTTTCCCTCTCTCAAAAATCAATGAGCATGTCTTCTGGTGAGGAATTAGAAAAAAAAACATTTTAAAGATATGTCTGTACATGCATTATTTAAAGACCTAGGATTTACTGTAGCGGCATTTCAAGATGGCACGAATAAAGTCACTTCTGGCAGATACTTCTGCAAAGACAGACACAGAGCCACGTTGATCTTGAAGTTGCAGGACTTGCAGCTTGCTGGCTGGGTACCAGTAGCAGGAGAGCACTGCCTGGTGAGCCTGGGGGTGGCGCTAGCAGTGAGAGTGTGGGCAGCCAGTAGAATCTTTTTGCATAAGCTCCCAAGATTTCTGAGAATACCACCATCCTCATTCTTCTGGTATTGCCTACTGCTCAAGGCAAATTTTTTGTCCTACACTTTCTTTTATTGCTTAGTTATGTCTTGGTCTAAATGAACAATATTGCTAAATCCCAAAACTTTCTGTTTCCATGAATACTTTCCATCAAGTAACCCATCTCCTGATCTCATTTTGTCTTTGTCATAGTTGCATTTCTTTTTTCTCCTTCCTGTTATAGCGCAACATCTTGAAAGTGTTATCTAGACACCCTCTCCTTGTTTCTCGCTTTCCTTTCTCTCTTAAGCCCATTTAAAGTAGGTTTCTGTTTCCCACATTTTTTTTCTCAAAGACACCAGTGATCATTGTATTGTTAAACCCAGGGGTCATTCTCAGTCCACATTTTGCTTACCTACTACATCAGCAGCCTTCTTTCTGCCTTTGAGACACATTTTTATGTTGAACCCAGGATACCACACTCACTTGATTATGTTCTCATCGTTCTTGCTATTTCTTCTCAGTCTCTTTGGCTGGTATCTTCTCTTTCATTTGTACCCATTGGCATATTGTAGGGCTCAGTATCTGGAGCACTTTTTTCATTACTTACAATCATTCCCTGCTGACCTCATTCAACCTAGTAGCATTAATTTTAATACCTGTTAGATAATGACTCCTTAAATATAGCTCTAGCCTGAAATTTGTCTCCTAAAGAACAAACCCATGGGGACAACGGACTGCAGCCATCACAGCCATCCACGCAACTCACTCCCATTTCCTTCATCTTCTTACTCAAAGAGTCACTTTCTCAGAGAGCCCTGCCCTAAACATTTGAAAGTTCCAATTCCCCTGCCAAAAAAGTCACATTTTCCTTTCCTGTTTTACTTTGTCTTCTTGGTACTTATTATTTTCTAATATATGTTTTTATTTATATATCTTTATTATTTCTCTCCCCTGACTTGAATGTCAGCCCCACAAGGCAAGGGTTTCTGTTTTCTTTGTTCTCTACCACATCTCCTCTGCCTAGAACAGTGCCCAACAATCACTGAATAAATGTATTTGAAGGAACACAAGTTCAGAATGGGGATTCCCATGGTCACAGAGCTAGTAAACTGCAAACCTGGGAATGCTATTATGTCTGACACTAAATCTCTTACTATTAGTATCATATATTGTCTCTGTATGAAGGAGTTTGACAGGTCACTTTCATTCTTCAGCTTTCATTTTGGTAAATAATATGGTTGGAAGGATTCAGTGCTATCCTCTTGAGCAGGACCGCATTCCCTACCAAGACATGTTAAAACATGATCAACCAATAGAAGGAGGTGTCAGGATGGCATCTTGCCTGAGGCATGTTGTTTCTAAATGTTCCTGTTTCAGAGAAATTGATTTAGAGGAAAAGGGAAATGTTAATGCTTCTGCCTAATTTCTTCTCTCATCCCCTCCTTTTTCTGCCTTCACAAACTTATCCAGGGCATTCTTCCCACAGAACAAGAATAGAAAGCAGGAGTTTGTTGATTTATCTGACTCCCTTACAAGTAAGGGCAGGTGTAGGAAAACAAGAAAAAACATTTGTTTCTTTTCTCTGACTAGACAATTAGCAGTAAATGTCCTTGCCTCTTTCTGCCATGGCAGCCCCAGGGCTGGGACCAGTGGTTAGAAAGGACAACTTATGTAGAAATATTACTCCTAACTCTGTCATTTTGCAGTGATGTAATGGACTTCTCTGAGTTTCATTTTTTCTCATCCCTAAAATAAAAATAACAGCACTACTTTGGAAGGTTGCTGCAAGGACTAAAGATAATGAACAGAAGAGTTTAGGGCAAGGCTTACAAGCTGCTGTGAAAGTCTACTTGTTTCCAACTGCAGTGAAACCAGACTATATTTGTAGGATTGGCTATTGCTTATTCACTTCGGCAGCAAAGCAGATGGATTGGCTTCCTTGGGGAAAAAGAAAAGAGCTTTATAGAGCCCTGGTGTGAGCCATGTTGCTGCATAAACACTTTGCACATGTGATCTCTGGGTCTCACAATGACTCTGTAAGGTAAGTAGAATTAGCTCCATCCCAGAGATGAGGACACTCAGGTTCAGGGATGGTAAAGAACTGGCTCTGGCTCATAGAGTCAGTAAGTGGCAGAGTGAGGGTTCCAGCTCAAGCCTAACTCCGAAGAGCCCATTATTTGTACCAGAATAGCACCTCCATCATCCCACAGACACACTCCCTACCCCCAGCCCCCAACCCCCAAACCCATAGTCTTCCTTGTGGACTCTTAGGGCATACCAACCACAAACTTAACTTGTGAGTATTCCTAGACATTTTCTAAATTCTGTTCTTATGTATTTCTTTGTAGAGACCAAAAGCAAAAACAAACACACAAAGAATTTATGAGAGGACATCTCAGAAGGAAATGAATCAGCAATCACAATACTCCTTGATTTTGCCTCTTCTGAATATCCATCTCTATCTCTCCTCTAATCCCTCCAAGTTTTTTCTCGCATAAAATGGGCAAGAGTGTGGATTTCACATCAGACTTGGGTATAAATCCAGCCCCCTAACTCACTGGTGGGGACTTGGGAAATTAATTTAACTGGATCTCAGTGCCCTCATCCTAAAAACAGGAATAATTATAACAGCCTAGTAGTGAGTTCTGATGGATGTAAAAGGCTTGGCACTGTTTTTCTCGGTGCTTATTTGAATGAGTAATTTATCTAAATCTGTTTTATATTTGATACTGATACCACAGGAGATGAAGAAGAAAGAGTTAACACCCTTTTTCAGCCCCAAAGCTTACGTGCTTTTGAAAGTCTCTGGGCATTTTTCCCTCCCACTTACTCTTAGACTTCTCTTTCTTCTGAGAAAGGGAGTGATCATCTGTTTACACTGTTCAACTCCAGATGTTCAGATTTACATGTTTGCCTCATGGAGAATTCGCTCACTTCCCAACAGTTTTCACGAAGTCTGTGGCTTATTCTGTTTGTAGTTTAACTATAAAAAGTAGGAAAAACAAGGGTCTCATTAATCACTCTTTGAACTGTTAATTAAAACTACTGACGGCACAGTGGTTGAACCAAAACTATAGAGAAACCATTTTCAAACTTTGTTCACTGTTGCATTTCAATCACTTAGAAAATACAGCAGGAATTCAATAATGAATAAATGAATGAGTGGACAGGTCCACTTTTTGACAATGTGTCTCTACGGGTAAAAAAAAAATTGAGTAATCACCCCTGGGATATGTATATCTATGTATTTAGTTATATTTGTATACAACTTTATTAATGTATTATATACACTAGAAAACATACACCAAAACAAAAACTTAAAGGAAGAGATATGAAAAGTAAGTTCCATGATATTAAAAAGTAAGTGGGAGTAAAAGTTTTAGTATTCTTTTCTCATGTTTCAACAATTCTCTCCTAGGCCTTCAGGGGAAGGAGAAGAAGAGGTAAGGATATATAAGCAGTGAGCCCAAACCATCATTTGGCTTCTTGTCAATCCATGCCCTGAAGCTTAAGCTTCCACAGTCTCTAGTCCTGTCACTCTATTCTCCTCTGCCCCCAGTGGGGAACCTGAAGGCCTTTGCAGAAGCAGGTAGGCCCTGCACTCCTAGGAAACACATAGCATTTCTTCTTTGGGATATTAAGAAGGAAAAAAAATCGTATGCCTTTTAGAGAATACCCATCGAATTCCATGCTATTGTTTGTTTCTTCCAGTGTGCCTAGAAAATAGTCAGAAGGTGTATTTAACATACACTATTTTTAGGTATTAAAAATTAAGGAATCGCTATAACCTCACATGCTTCAGCTCCTTCTCTTGGTGAAAGAGCATTGACTTCCTAGGGAGATGGAGAAGCCATCTTTTTCTCTGCTCTCTGCAATGAAGGACAAGCCAAACTTCCTCTCCTCCTTCCTAAGAATCTGAGATTATCATGTAGCAGGGCAACTCAGAGGGAGGGCAACTTTTAGGGGGAAAATCGGTGAAAGAAAAGGATGAGGGATAAGGAAATCAAGAATCACACGGGGCTGGGTTGGGAGGAAGTTTTTATTGAAGTGAAATTGAGAGGTGAAGAGAGAATTGTTGTGGTAGTGATGGGTTGGGAGAGATCTTCAGAGAAAGAAAAGAGGAAAACAAGAATTTTATAAAGGAATGGGAAGTGAGAATTTTGATTGTGGAGTATGCATTGAGCCCTCATGCCGTTTTACAGGATGTTCTAATAAACATGTTAAATGCCTCAGATTTCTTTATTTGGAAGACTCTTTCTTTGAAAGAGACTCTGTGCTAGACTATGTGAAGCCCCAACTGTTATTCACTTTGTATGAATAGTACAGAGGCCCAGAGAAGTTTTCAACCTTTTGAATAGTCTAAAGAAATGATACATCAACCTTCAAAAGAGTCAGACAGACTCAAAGATATGCTTTCTTACCTGAACTAGACTCTTAGTAACTCAGTACGACCTCATTTGTACCCTAGTGCTGGTCCAAGTGATTGATATATTTCTCTGTCTGTGAAAAGTACTTATCAAATCAACTGTATTGAGTAATAAATACTATTTTGTAGCCAAAAGAAAGTCCTTTGAATTTTGAGGTGTCCATATCTGGGAAAAATAAAAAAGTGGGGGTCATGGTTTCAGAAAATCTTGGAGCCATGTAGCTCAGTCACTTAAACTCCATGGCTCAGTGGAAGAGATTAGTAAATTAGGAAGCACAGAATCTGAGTGTAGAGTCTGTTTTGCTGTTTACTATAAAAAGAGTGGTCCACCTGTAACCCCAAGGAGAACTTCCTGAAGGTCAAATAACAGAAGAGAACAAGAACTGCAAGATAAAGAGAATTGAAAAGTATCACCTGTTTGACCACTACTCTGTCAATCTTAAATCTTACATCTAGTTAGAAAAATAAGAGTGGGCCCAACATTAACCAGAATAACCCCATGTTATGAACTAATCCTGTAGGTAATATTACCTAACCTACTTCCAACTTGTTTCTACCAGTAGAAACTGTTGTTTTAGAAAATAAATATTTAATATTCTAACATAAGCAAGGAAACATGTACAAGTATTTGGGGGTTTATAATAGCAATAATAAATAGATTAGAGAGAGATTGAGATTTGGAAAAGTTAAATAAAGAATTTATACTAAAATTTTTTACTAGGAGTTAAACAGAATAAGGTAGAGCTGCATGCACTTACTTAGAAGATCTCCAGGATGTATTACTATGTGAAAAAATTACAATAAAATATGGATACTATAATTCCATTTATGTTTTCAAAGTTCACAAAATAACACTCTGCACTTATGTGTGTGTCTTTCTGTGTGTGGAAATAGTAGGTGAAATCGTGTGAAACTGCTTCTATTTGACCATTAGTGGCCTACAAAAACAGCAATTTTTTATGATCCAACTTAGTAAATATACAGGAAAAGATATGGGAGAATGCATATAAATTAATAACAGTGGTTATCTCTTGAAAGTGGAGTGGGACTAGGAATTGGGGCTCAAGAGAACATTTTTATTATCTGAAGTATTTGAATTTTATATGGTGAATTATGTATGTATTATTTTTACAATTAAAAGTAAGGTACAACTTACGTTTAATAATGAAAGAAGGAAAGGAGGAATGCAGGCAGGAAAACATCCTGCACCCAGAAGACCCAGAAAAACCAGGGAGCCATGGGAAGAAGAGAAAAGGGGAGGTTCAAAGATTTAAAAAAATCAAGGGTGAGAGAGACGATAAAGACAACTTTAAAGAAATATTGCTGTGATCTCTGTATGTGAAAAACATATCTCAGGTATTTTCTTCCAAGATTAAGCAAGGATTTAAAGTGAATTAAACTGATTAAATAACAATAATAATAATAAAATAAAGATAACAGAGTCATCTGATCTTATTAGGCAACAGGAAATCAAAATTAAAATGAAACTTCCATGAGATCAGTTCCTTTGGGTAAGTTTCAAACAGACTGTTACATGATTCACATGTAAAATATTAATTGCCTTCTGGGGAGGATTAATTATGATGGTGAGACAGAGAAGAGAACCAACCACACACCGTGTATAAGTGATTGGAAAATGTGGGAAAAAAACTCGTAGGTAAGACTGTTGATTCCACACATCCTAGTGTCAGCAGTTGGTCACCAGTTGGCCACCACCACCATTCCTTCCCAGGTCATCGTGCTCTCGAGACCACTGTAGTGTGCTATATGTATAAAGTGCTCAATAAATAATTTTATTTATGCACAGTTAAGTTCTGAGTTTAGTGGCTTTGGTGAGAAGATGAAAATGACTTTGAAGTATGGAAAGATAACTGAGAGCTAATAATTATATTGCTTTATTAAGTGTTCCCTGTGGACCCTAAACACAAGGGTTGGCACATTACATGTATTATCTGTTTTTTTTTTTTAAGATTGTATTTATTTATTTCTAGAGAGGGGAAGAAAGGGAGAAAGAGAGGGAGAGAAACATCATTGTGTGGTTGCCTCTTGAGCACCCCCTACTGGAGACCTGGCCAGCAACTCTGGCACATAACCTGACTGGGAAAACCCTTTGGTTTGCAGTCCAGTGCTCAATCCACTGAGCTACACCAGACAGGGACATGTATTATCTTATTGAACTCACCCAATGATCCCACCAGAACGAACTTATTGTGGTTCCTAGATGAGGAAAATGAGGCTTAGAGACATCAAGTAACATGCCCAGTGTCACGCAGCAAATAAGCATGGTTGGGAATTGAATACAGATCTGTCTAATCCAAAGCCTGGGTTTTACTTCAAGAACATCAAGTAGATAAATTTCAAGATCACTGTTTCTTCACCTCCAGTTCATGGGCCACAGAGGTTAATTCAGATCGTGTCCTTCTCAGTGCTCCACCCCTGACCCATATTTTTTCTTCTTTACATGTGGTAGGGAATTTAGGGAGCCTCCTGTCCCATGTTAGATTTAAACAGGGAAATAGGAATCTAAAGATATATACTTACAATGCAGTAATTGTCTTTTATTACAACGTAAAAAATACATACACTTAAGCATTTACTTGTGTGTTCCAGTACCAATAAATGCTATTACATGTCATCCTTATAAGTCTGTGAAAGAATATTAAGATAATTATGCACATAGACAGGCGCAGACATATGAACAAGTCTAGCCTACACATACTGACCTCTCCGATTCCAACTCCATGACACTGTGTGCTGTCCTGAACCCTTATTTGGGGATGGTACCACCTTAGACCAATGATACTTGTTTAGCACACCTGTGCACTTCAGAAAACCCTGAAATAGAGGGAGTTGTGGGGTGATGGTGCATTAATGTTTTATCACTGTTAAATCTAGTGCCAGTGGGTTACCAAGTTGGATTAGCTGAATGATACCTACCTATAATGCCCAAGGGAAACAAAAAGCTAGACAAATAATTCTTCCCAGGTGAGTCACTGTTGGGAATACCCTCTTGGGCTCACTGATTTAGTTTAGATTTGGCGTTGTAGTTGAGAATTTGCCAAAATCAACATTCTTTCCCTCACCTTCTCTTTATCTCACAATGTGAACCAAACCAACTCACTTTCTTTATTTGGGTATCATTTTCTCAAAAATGAAATGAGGGATCTGGGCTGGATCAGTGGTTTTTCAAATAAGTTAATTTCAATTCCACTTAAAAACACTTTTTATTGTGATAAAAGACACAGAGCATAAACTGTACACATGTTTAAGTGTACAGTACACTAGATGCACATGGTTTTAGAATAGATTTCTAGAACTTCCTCATCTTGCATGACTGAAACTCTACACCCATTGAAGTTGTTTCCATTTCCCCCTTCTGCCAGCCCCTTGCAACCACAACTCTGCTTTCTGTTTCTTAGATTGATTACTGTAGCTGCTGTACATAAGAGGAATCGGCAGTATTTGTCTTTGTGGGATTAGCCCATATTGCTTAGCATAATGTCCTCAAGTTTCATTCATGGTGGCATATGGCAAGATCTCTGTATTTAAAAGGCTGAATAATATTCCAATAATATTCCATTGTATGTATTGTGTATAACACATTTTCTTCATCCATTTGTCTGTGGAAGATGGTTTTCACATCTTGGCTAATTGCAAATAATGTTGAAATGAGATGGGTGTGCAAATATCTTTTTGAGATACTGTTTGCAATTATTTTGAATATATACCCAGAAGTGGAATTGCTGGATCATGTAGTAGCTCTATTTTTAATTTTTTAAGAAAGCTCCATACTCTGTTCCATAGAGGGTACACCAATTTACAACCCCACCAACAGTGTGCAAAGGTTATAATTTCTTTTCATCCTTGCCAACACATTATTTTCTGGTTTTTGTGTGTGTGTGTTTTTTTAAATAATAGCCATCTTAATGCTTGTGAGGTGATGTTTCACTTGACTTGTATCTCCCTGGTGATTAGTGATTATGAGCATCTCTTTATATGCTTATTGGCCATTGGTATATCTTCTTCAGAGAAACGTCTATTCAAGTCCTTTGCCCATTTTAAAATCCAATTGTTCATTTTATTGTTATTGAGTTGTGGAACAAAATATTTTAAATTTTTAAATATAGAGATCTATGTGTTATTTTTTAGATTTTTAATGGTAGTATTTATTTCTAGAATGGTTTTGAGAGAGAAATTGGAGAATGAATATAAATCATGTAGATCATTCCCTGGTATTTGCCAAGTATTCACTAAATTTAGTCATTTTTTTCTTTTTCATCATGTAGCCAAATTGATTGTTTTTTCCCTTTTTCTTTGCAAGCATTGGGTTAAAGCTCCTTCCACTATATTCATGAATTTATTTCTCCTTCTTATAATGCATCATTGTTGGGAAAGTAGCTTTATTGTGTTGTGAAAAGTTCAGCTGATGAATATCTATCTGCTCATGTAAAATTACCACTATAGTACAATACTACATGATATTTTCCAATATCCAAATACATGCCTGACAAAGCCTCTGGCATTTCTCATAGTATCATGTATGGTTGTGTAATTGAAAGTGAGCTCCAAATATATCAGCTCATAATGTATTCTTGATAGTGTTTATTATACATTTTTATTGTTCACCTGACATTTACAATAAGTGATGCAGTCACTTGTGAGATGTTTGTGATTCATTCAATTACACCACAGAGTTTTTTATCAGTTGTCAAGTGCTGACATTTTATGAAGTGGGTGCTATTTATATCACCATTTCACAGGTGAGGAAATCGAAACAAAGAATTTAAATTATTTTCAAGACTCCATACCTGATATGTGGTTCAGTGAAGCTCTCACCATTATATCTTCCCCATTCTAGGGGAAAAAGGCCATCATGTCTCTGGGTACTCAAAGAGGGGCAAGAGGTTACCCCAGAAAAATAAATGAGGGACTGAAGAGACTATTTAACCTACCTTTCAGTTCTGCCTTTGACCACACAAATAAAAGAATTGGGGGGGGGGGGATAGAAAAAGGTAAAGGTCAAATATTGTGATGAAAGAAGATAATGATGTGTTATAGAATTGTACACTTAAAACATGTGTAATTTTATTAGCCAATGTTATCCCCATAAATTCAATAAAAATGTGTGTAAAGGAATTGGAAGAAAGGCTGAAGAGAGGAAGGTGGATATAGCGTTAGGTGTGGGACTGGACTTGGTGCTATAAAATAGAATGAGAAGAAATGGAGCCCTAGAACTGCTAAGGAACAGTGTAAAAAAACCCTGGGAACTTGGGGGGTAAAACAACTCTTTAAAGGATAAGGGAGGAACGGGAAGGAAGAAGGCACAAACCCACTGACCTCTGCACAATCAATTTTCTTGGTAGTTAACACAGTGTAAAACAATGTCCTGATATTGAAACACTATCACCCATCAGTGGAAGCCAGTAGCTGTGTTATAGAGGACTAGAACTATATACAACATTAATAAAAGCAATTAGAAAGTATATTTAACAAGCATTTATTAACGCAAGGCTCTATGGACAGTAAATATGAAGTCCATACATCTTAGATTTTTTGCTAGTATTTTTGTAATAAAACACATTCTTTTTTTTAAGTTTAATTTATTTATTTTTAGAGAGAGAGGAAGGGAGGGAGAAAGAGAGAGACAGAAGTATCAATGTGTGGTTGCCTCTCACATGGCACCCACTGGGGACCTGGCCCACAACTCAGGCATGTGCCCTGACTGAGAATGGAACCAGCAACCCTTTGGTTCACAGCGTGCACTCAATCCACTAAAATACACTAGCCAGGGCATAAAACTCATTCTTAACAATAAAAGTAATTGGTTCCATGTGAACTTTTGAAAAATTTTGCAACTTTACTTTTATTGTTGACACTATTACAGATGTCCCCTTTCCCCTACCTTTGTCCACCT